>NC_056746.1:690345695-690673195 GCF_019279795.1 Protopterus annectens
GTTGTAATCCAATATTTTTCTTTTTGATCCAATAAACCATGCCAACCTTGTTTGTTAGTCCTATCTCCAGAGATGCGATCAATGACCATAAAACTAAATTTGGCCTGTGGATGTTTGCGTGTATGTTGATATAGGGCACTAGTCTCCTTATGGTTCCTGACATCACTACGATGTTCATTCATTCTATATCTTAATGCTCTGGAAGTTTGGCCCACATAAAATGCCCATAATAACAGGAAGCAAGGTACACCACCCAATCGCTACTGCAATTACCAAAGATCTTGATGTTAAATATCCTGCTGGTGTTACGACTGGAGAACTCTTTAGATTTAGGCATATATGAGCAGGAGCCACAATGACCACAGGGAAATGAACCAAAAAGTTCATCACCATGCAGTGTGAGTTGTTTGTAAATGGTACCCCCACTTGCCATATGTTTAAAATGTGACAGGTAGGAGCCTAGGGTTTTACCCCGCTTATATGAAAATTGACATCGTGACCCCAAAATGGTTCACAGCCTGTCATTGGCCAGTAAGATATTCCAATGTTTATTAATAATGTTCCTGACCATGTTAATATTTCTCCCATAAGTTGTGATGAACCTGACACAAGTACCATGAGACGATTGATTTTTATTTTTATTTTTGTATTGTAATAATTCTTCCCTCTTTATGCAATTAGCTCTACTTTGGGCAGACGCAATATCATGTCGATCATATCCTCTATTAGTAAACCTCAGACTGAGATCCCTGCTGGCTAATTGGTATTCCTCTTCATTGGAACTGAGACGTTTCATACGTATAAATTGAGATATCGGAATACTTTTAATGGTATGACGGGGGTGTAGACTTGAGGCATGTAGCAAGGTGTTGTATTGTGGGTACTTATGAAAACTTTGGTAGACAAGGTATGGTCTGGATTCCTGTAAACAGTGACATCCAAAAAATTGATAGTATTTTTATCATAAGTCACAGAAAATTCCAGTCCCCATACATTGTCATTAAGATATTCTACAAATTCCTGCAAGTAACCCACATCCGCACGCCACACCAGCCAACAGTCGTCCAGATAGCGTCTCCAAATGTCCATCTCGACCTGAAAGATGTTATGTGATGTATCATATATCATGTATTCCTCAACATAGGCCATGAAAAGGTCAGCATATATGGGAGCAAAAGATGCTCCCATAGCTGTTCCTTGTAACTGCCAATAACATTGGCCCTGGAAATACAGAACATTCTTGTTGAGAACATGTTCAGACATACAGATTAATAGGGTATTAAACCCAGGTGTATATAAGTTTGCCCTTTCCAACCAATATTGGATAGATTGCAACCCTGCCCAATGTGGTATGCTCGTATATAATGATTTTACATCTAATGTGCATAAATACCAATCAGGTTCCAATTGAGTATCCCTGATTAGCTGCAAAAATTGTGTGGTGTCCTGCAATCTAGATCTTATAAGGCCTAATAATGGTTTAAGATATTTGGTGAGGAAGGCCGATAAGGGTTCTGTCAGAGAGCCTATTCCAGAGACAATTGGTCTGCCCGGTGGTTTTGTTAAAGACTTATGAATTTTGGGTAAAAGATACAATATCTGTTTAGAGGGTTCAGGAACCATAAGTGAGGACAAACACTTTTTATTGATAATGCCCTCCTCACAGGCTAGCTGCAAAAAGGAATCAATTTCGTCCTTAAAAACAGACGTGGGGTCTATGGACATGTACATGTAACACTTAGCATCAGACAATTGGGTTAGCCCTTCCTGTATATAATCAGCAGTGTTCCAAACCACAACTGCACCTCCCTTATCAGCAGGGACAATAACTATATCTTTATTGTTACATAAATTGTCCAAGGCTATCCTGTCATCCAGAGTTAGATTGCTTGCTAACATAATATGTCCTAAATTCTCAAAATGAATGTCCCTCAGAATGGTATCCATGAAAATAGAATCATGTTTATTCATGGGTGGTTGGAATGAAGACTTGCCAAAGCAAAAGTCCTCTGAGGGTTTTGACTTGTCATCATCAAAAAACAATTTTAAATTCAAAATCCGGCAAAACGCCTGTAAGTCTTGTACAATGTGATATTCCTGACTAAAGAAGGACGGAATATAGTTAAGGCCCTTATTCAAAAGAGCATTCTGTTCATTTGTTAATAAAGCTTTGGACAAATTCAACACATTCTGATTAGACTCTGGCATAACCCCTATTTCAGGAAGTTGTCCAGTAGTCCCTGGAAAGAGACCTGAGTGGTTGGTCTTTCTGTGCTTTCTGCCCCCCCGGTGTCCCTTACCCCCTCTAAAGGGGAAATTTTGTTTGTTTTCTTCCTATTAGGTGAAACCCTCTCACAGGATCCCTCACCATCCGTGAGAGAAGATTCCTCCCCAGAAGTACTACATGAGGTGTCACCCTTGTTCTTCAAAATTGAACGAGGTCTCTTTTTGGTGCAACTAGGCCCTGTCCTAACCTGATTGGTATCAGCAAATCTAACTGATCTGCTGAAATCAAAAAGTTTGCCCCGTTGGTAGTCTGAATAGTCCTGATGGAACTTCTTGATTTTTCGTTCCTTAATGGTTTTCTCATGTTCCATCAGATCTTGGGAAAGTTTTTTAATATTATCCTGATATTTAGAGGACGATTCAAACTTTTGAACATCCGAACATAAATTTTTGATTTCTTGTATATTAGAATCTACTGTCCTTTCATAATATTGTAACAAAATGTTCACAAATGTCATGGATCCCGTCTGTAGAGCCTCCTTCCAATCTTGGTTTAATTTATCATCTGGTCTCCCTACTAGGGGTTGCGTACGTATACGTAGTCCCCTGGGAGCCATATTTTGTGTCGAATATGCTCTAAATAGCTTAAGATGCCAAATATTAGATCTGAGGCTTTTAAATGCTTTAGTGATTGAATGAAAAAACATATCACAATCAACCACAGATGATTGTGCCGAATTGACCGGATCATTGCTTGGCAGGTTATCAATGCCAAATACACCTATATCCTGCCGATCAGCACATAATCCAGACAGAATATTATTGAGATCCATGCTGTGAATAATATTTGAAATATACAGCCAATAATAAGTTGGAACACAGGAAAACCACAATATAAGCAGTAACTCCCCAGAAATTGATAGACAATACTCCAAAGGCCCAATCGCACCAAAAACCTAGAATTAGTCCAAAACCAATACAAAGATTTCTTGGACCACTAAGGGAGCAGAAAGCATTAATCTACACAGGAAAAGTTTATTCCAGTATTTAATATGAAGCTGTTAAATAATAGTTCTCAATAAAAAATGAAACCCTATCCAAGATTAATTGTTAAATGATCTAATGAAATCATCAAATTCTGACTGATATTCAATAAATGCCCCACTTAATACTGAAACAAGCCTGCTGATATAAATAAAGGCTAATACTAGTTGTTAAACTCAACCATATAACATAAGTAGTTTGAATTGTCCACCCAGTAGTAGGTTAAAACACAGAAAGACCAAAAGGTTAATAAACACTGCTCCAAATATCCAAACGCACCAATAAACAGTAGATATTCAAGGCCAATACTCCAAATACTGGGACCACTAAAGGAGCAAATAATATCAATCCACACAGGGAGGATTTATTTTATTAAAGCTAACATATAGAAACCTCTCCAAAGGTTAAATGTTAAGTAATCTAACAATAACCAAAATATTCTGTTTAGCATTCAAAAAGTGCCCCACTCGATGCTGGAACAAACCCGCTAATATGGATGGAAACAAATATTAGTTGTTAAACTCAACCATGCAAAACATTAGTAAAGTTGAATCACAGAGAAATAATTGGTGAGATTAAACCATATTTTTATTGTGAATGGGGGACCGAGCAGTGATTCGCTTCACCAGATTCAAGTAGTAGTTAACATGCAATAGATTACAAATATTGTTACTGTAAGTACAACCTGGAAGACTATATTTAGGTTTGTTATACACCACACATTTTGATATATTTACCCCCAGCAAACAAGGTAAAACATCATGTTGATTAAGTCTAAACAATAAGTGTCCTTCATAAACAAAATCAACAGTATATTTGGGGATATAAATCAACACAACTATGCATCCAACATGTCCTGTTAGGTTTTATTATCTGTATATATATCTCTCCAGTGCTGAATACAATATATGTGTATAATACTAGAGAATCCTAAATAATTATACTTAAATGTATTATATAAATATACTAACAAAACTAGTCTCCAGTATTCAGGTATAATATGTTTGCCTAAAAGTCAGTACATATAACCGACTATTATTATAAGGAGAGAACTCTCTCTTAACAATACAAAAATTGTATATATAGGTGTATTTAAAGGCCTCCAACCACATAGGTTAGACCTGACTTAACACCAATATGTGATCTAATTGACAAACATGCACTTAATGCCCCCAAGTATACCGAGACCTAGTACCATTAAGCTCAATACAGCATGTTAATCAGCACTCATAAGAACCAAAAGGCTCAGTATACCAGTACTATGTCAAAGGATTTGGTATAATAGTAAAGGTCCCAAACAGTTAAACACTCCCAAAAGGCTAGCCGTATATAATCTAAATTTCAACTGTAATGGGACCTAGCCCATATAGTAATTTCACATTCAATAGAGTGATGCTGGCTAATAACCACCAGCCATATAGGTTATACCAAATACCTTGTTGGGCAGAAATATTATTTGGATTGACTGCCAAGAAGGTATAATACAATAGACAAAAGTACCATAAACCAATAGCTATTTAGATATAATATTTGCCGAAGCTGATATTAGACTGTAAATTCAATCATTGTACATGCTTTGCCCTTACCTATCTATGGTTATATTTGTTCGAACTAGTAACATCAGGTTGCACGAAAAAATATACAGTAGTTCAAATAGTTACCAATAGTTTGTTTAAGTAAAGATACTATCCGCTTGATGTTTGAGTCCAGCAATTCTGTGGTAAGAAAAGACCAATGTCCTGGTCTCAAAACGACCGTAAACAATGAATGTCCTTTGGTTATATTTGAGATATAAACATATGAAAATGTAACAGCACAATAGTACCGTAATATAATCGCACAAAACCAACAATGATTCAAGGCCCAGTTTAAATATATTACAACCCCCCACAAACCAGATAGTATCAGGTATTGTAATCACACATATAGGAACACAAAGGACTCAACTGTAAGGAAAACGTGTAAATCCCATATGAAAATCTGAAACATGCTCCAATCACTGTGGTAATCATGAATCATTCCATAATATAACTGTTCGTATACACATTTGCTCAGGCTCAAAAATGCAAAATATACGAACATACAAATCCGCAAACTTGTTTGGTTGTTCCAATTCCAGGCCCTGGGCAAACAATCAGAACGCCACCAGAACCCTCAAATAAACAAGCGGTAATATTCCCCAATGTGACTACTCACATATACATACAATAACATATCATATAAAGCCCTAATGGTTGTATAGTCCCCAGAGTCTCTTGGTTGTCCTTCGCGCCTCAAAAGCGTCGCTGTTACTATAAAGAGAAGGTTCGATATATCCCGACCATCAGTAGAATCCCCACCGATACTCAGAACAGTCTCCAAAAGTACAAAAATACACAGTTCACTGTAGCGACACAATCCTGGGTTTGTCCTAAATCGCCAAAATAAAGTTCCAGACCTCAAAATAAACGAACATCTCGTAAGCAAATCTACATTAGTTCAATATCCATACAAGTCCGGACACTAACCGTCGTTATAAATGTAGACGATGAAAATACGCCTTCCGATATCGGTGAGCCTAGTAAAACCAATACTGCAGTCCAAAAGATTTCAAACAGCTTACAGTATAGACGCCAAGTTGAGACCAAACAGTCAAGGCGCTCCCATAGGACGACAGCACATCTCGGCTCCTTTGCTCAGATAGAGAACTAAAAAATCATGCCCACATGAAGGAACAGGAATGAGTGTCCAAGTACAACCCACTGTGAGAGAACACACAAGTGGGTATACAAAAGATCACAATCACAAATCACCCTGAGACAGGGTGAAACGACACCACTGCTCGGTCCCCCAGCACAGAGTGAACATAGAACAAACCAAATCCTATGCAAGGGGGAATGCACGGTCCAAACCACGTATCAAAATCACCAAATAGACCAGCAAGGCAGAACGGAGTTCAATATTCATTTATTTTTGTACTAAAACAAACTAGTTTCGGCAAAAATAGCCTTCTTCAGTGTAGGACAGTACAGTCAAGTTCCTTGTCCTCATCCATTTAAATACAGACCATCAGCCAATAAGGCAAATAAGCTCATCAATATTAATGAGATGAAAAAAATTTCTATTATCACAATATACAGAGTGTGACACTTCAGTGAAAAACAGTGATAATATAGGACATAACAACCATAGTTAAGGTGAAGGAATAAAATAAACTGAGAATAATATGGTATAACATATATATGTAAAAACATATATAGTTTTTTGGCCATAAGCAACATCTGTTACACAAATATTTATCCATACAAACAATGGTAATTTCACATATCGACTACCTATATTATATTAATTCAGCAGCCCAGACCCCCCCATACCAAAATTACTGCTGATTAGCAAAATTTTTTGTAATCACAAAATGCAAGATGTAACACTTCAATGAAGAGCAGTGAGAATAGGGGACCTAACAACCATAAATAGATGTAAGGGAATAAAATAAACTTGGAATAGTGTGGTATAACATATATATGTAAATACATATATGGTTTTATGACCATAAACAACATCAGCTAAACAAATATTTATCCATACAAACAGTAATAATTTCACATGTCAACTACCTATATTATATTAATTCAGCAACCCAGACCCCCCATACCAAAGTTGCTGCTGATTAGCAAACCCATATAGCTGGGTGTCATGAACAGGAATCAGGCTAGACAAAGCAAAGATACATATATATCATTTGCATACGCAAATATATAATAATTCTTGATATCAAAATAATCCAAACCTTAACAACAAAATAGGTCAACAGGGTTATTAAGACATGGACATAATCTCCTATAAGTGATCATTTAAACCCGGATGGAACAAACCCCCCAGGGTTGTAATCCAATATTTTTCTTTTTGATCCAATAAACCATGCCAACCTTGTTTGTTAGTCCTATCTCCAGAGATACGATCAATGACCATAAAACTAAATTTGGCCTGTGGATGTTTGCGTGTATGTTGATATAGGGCACTAGTCTCCTTATGGTTCCTGACATCACTACGATGTTCATTCATTCTGTATCTTAATGCTCTGGAAGTTTGGCCCACATAAAATGCCCCGCAATAACAGGAAGCAAGGTACACCACCCAATCGCTACTGCAATTACCAAAGATCTTGATGTTAAATATCCTGCTGGTGTTACGACTGGAGAACTCTTTAGATTTAGGCATATATGAGCAGGAGCCACAATGACCACAGGGAAATGAACCAAAAAGTTCATCACCATGCAGTGTGAGTTGTTTGTAAATGGTACCCCCACTTGCCATATGTTTAAAATGTGACAGGTAGGAGCCTAGGGTTTTACCCCGCTTATATGAAAATTGACATCGTGGCCCCAAAATGGTTCGCAGCCTGTCATTGGCCAGTAAGATATTCCAATGTTTATTAATAATGTTCCTGACCATGTTAATATTTCTCCCATAAGTTGTGATGAACCTGACACAAGTACCATGAGACGATTGATTTTTATTTTTATTTTTGTATTGTAATAATTCTTCCCTCTTTATGCAATTAGCTCTACTTTGGGCAGACGCAGTATCATGTCGATCATATCCTCTATTAGTAAACCTCAGACTGAGATCCCTGCTGGCTAATTGGTATTCCTCTTCATTGGAACTGAGACGTTTCATACGTATAAATTGAGATATCGGAATACTTTTAATGGTATGACGGGGGTGTAGACTTGAGGCATGTAGCAAGGTGTTGTATTGTGGGTACTTGCGGAAAACTTTGGTAGACAAGGTATGGTCTGGATTCCTGTAAACAGTGACATCCAAAAAATTGATAGTATTTTTATCATAAGTCACAGAAAATTCCAGTCCCCATACATTGTCATTAAGATATTCTACAAATTCCTGCAAGTAACCCACATCCGCACGCCACACCAGCCAACAGTCATCCAGATAGCGTCTCCAAATGTCCATCTCGACCTGAAAGATGTTATGTGATGTATCATATATCATGTATTCCTCAACATAGGCCATGAAAAGGTCAGCATATATGGGAGCAAAAGATGCTCCCATAGCTGTTCCTTGTAACTGCCAATAACATTGGCCCTGGAAATACAGAACATTCTTGTTGAGAACATGTTCAGACATACAGATTAATAGGGTATTAAACTCAGGTGTATATAAGTTTGCCCTTTCCAACCAATATTGGATAGATTGCAACCCTGCCCAATGTGGTATGCTCGTATATAATGATTTTACATCTAATGTGCATAAATACCAATCAGGTTCCAATTGAGTATCCCTGATTAGCTGCAAAAATTGTGTGGTGTCCTGCAATCTAGATCTTATAAGGCCTAATAATGGTTTAAGATATTTGGTGAGGAAGGCCGATAAGGGTTCTGTCAGAGAGCCTATTCCAGAGACAATTGGTCTGCCCAGTGGTTTTGTTAAAGACTTATGAATTTTGGGTAAAAGATACAATATCTGTTTAGAGGGTTCAGGAACCATAAGTGAGGACAAACACTTTTTATTGATAATGCCCTCCTCACAGGCTAGCTGCAAAAAGGAATCAATTTCGTCCTTAAAAACAGACGTGGGGTCTATGGACATGTACATGTAACACTTAGCATCAGACAATTGGGTTAGCCCTTCCTGTATATAATCAGCAGTGTTCCAAACCACAACTGCACCTCCCTTATCAGCAGGGACAATAACTATATCTTTATTGTTACATAAATTGTCCAAGGCTATCCTGTCATCCAGAGTTAGATTGCTTGCTAACATAATATGTCCTAAATTCTCAAAATGAATGTCCCTCAGAATGGTATCCATGAAAATAGAAACATGTTTATTCATGGGTGGTTGGAATGAAGACTTGCCAAAGCAAAAGTCCTCTGAGGGTTTTGACTTGTCATCATCAAAAAACAATTTTAAATTCAAAATCCGGCAAAACGCCTGTAAGTCTTGTACAATGTGATATTCCTGACTAAAGAAGGACGGAATATAGTTAAGGCCCTTATTCAAAAGAGCAATCTGTTCATTTGTTAATAAAGCTTTGGACAAATTCAACACATTCTGATTAGACTCTGACATAACCCCTATTTCAGGAAGTTGTCCAGTAGTCCCTGGAAAGAGACCTGAGTGGTTGGTCTTTCTGTGCTTTCTGCCCCCCCGGTGTCCCTTACCCCCTCTAAAGGGGAAATTTTGTTTGTTTTCTTCCTATTAGGTGAAACCCTCTCACAGGATCCCTCACCATCCGTGAGAGAAGATTCCTCCCCAGAAGTACTACATGAGGTGTCACCCTTGTTCTTCAAAATTGAACGAGGTCTAGCCAAGAATTTATCCCCCCAAAAAAACCTCAGTCAGCACCTGTTGCCCCTGTCAGTGAAGGGCACAGTTAGAACTCCTGGGACAAATTTGTGTTTCTCATTCACTCATTAAGGTTGCGTTTGTAGAGGGTCAGCGAGGTACTCTGTTTGTCGTGTATGAGAAGTCTATTCCAGAGATGGGGCAGCCTTTGGGAGACAAACCTGTCTCTCCAGTAGGTTTTGTTGATGCTGCATATTAGATTCATGCCTTTCAAGTGGGTAATGCGTGAGGAGTTAGACTTATGGATTTGAAGCATCTCTATTAGGGCAGGGTCTGAGATTGCCTTCTAGGTGACACATAGATCACCTCTGAGCAATCTGTAGAATGCCGAGTAGAGTGACAGTGATTTGAGCCTATCCACATAGGACAGGTTTTGGAGATCATGGAATCTCTTTGTGAGGAATTTCTGTGGCATTTATAGTTGGTGCAGATGTTTGGAGAGGTGCATAACAAATGGAGCATTATACTCAATTATTGGTCTAATGAGGGAGGGGTATAGAGAGGTAATAGCCTACTTTTTTCTGGATGCAATCCCTTTACATATCAGATGAACCAAGGAAATGACTTTTCTGACCACAGCCGCTATATGATGGTCATATGTGAGATTATTATCAACCCGAGTACCCATGTCTCTCACCACAGGTTGTGTGCTTAGGGGTTGCAATTGATGTGGTAACCAGTAGGGGCCATGTTTTTGCCGAATGGTATGATGATACATTTTTTGCAGTTAGCTTGAGGCCATGACTTTGGCACCAGGTATTTGTTGCTGTGAGAGCCTCTTGCAGTATGTTAACATCATTTGGGGAGTAAATGACAACACCCAACTTACAGTCATCCACAAACTTGGTCAGCCACAGGCCTTTTGTCTTTGCCTGGATGTCTGAGAAGTAGATGCCAAATGGTAGGGGTTCCAGGACAGATCCCTGGGGAACCCCACTAGTGACAGGTCTGTTATCAGAGGTGGAGACACCTGTTTTGACCTTGACTGTCCTATCGGTGCGACAGTTGACCACCCACCTGATGAGATAGGGATTTACACCAAGTTGGTTAGCTTCTTGATGATGTCCGAGTGGGGGATGGTGTCAAAGGTCTTGGCCAAGTCAAGATAAGCTGTATGTACTGACTTTCCCTCATCCAGGGCCTTGGTGACAGTCTCAAAAAAGTCAACCATGTTCAGCAGACAAGATCTGCCCTTGACGAATTTGAACTGGGTGGGGTCAAGTGTTTGGAGATTGCCAATGTCCTTGTTTATGAAATCCATAATAATATGCTCCATGGCTTTGCAGATCAAAATTTTCAAGATAATGGGGTGATAGTTTCTAGGGTCAGTAGTGGCATCAACTTTGTGCAAAGGGATGACAATGGCAGTTCTCCACTCTGCTGGAATGAAGCCTGTACATAGGCTGTGGTTGAATAGGGTGCTCAACCTTGAAGCCAGTTCTTGCTGGAGATGGTGCAGAATACAGTCTGGGAAACCATCAGGTCCCATCACAGCTGTTTTCTTTGCATTGGATAGGGCCTTTAACACTTGATCTATGGAGATGTGAGGTGCAGGACAAGTATTGGGGATGTCAAAAGGGCCTTTGGGGGGACAGGGGGGTAAAGTTTGTGCTGAACATACCTGCTAGCAGGTTGGCTAAGTCAACAGGATCAGTGTAAGTGATACTGTTAACTACTAATTTGGAACAAACCTGGGTCTTGCCATGGAGGTTTCTGATGTAACTGAAGAAGGCTTTGTGGTTTCCCTTTATTTTGGAAGCTAATTTCAATTCATAATTGTCTTTGGAGGATTTCACTAGTGATCTGAAGGAGTTTTTCCAATTTGGAATTTGTTCCTTTTTACCCTTGGACAACAGTTTCTTCCTTTTGTTGCAAAGCCTGTTGATAGAGAATGCCCACCAAACAGGTTTGTTTTTCCTTGAGGAGCATGTTTTAGTTCTGTTGGGAATAGCTTAGTCCATGCATTTGTACATGTGCTTCTATACTGCATTGGTGTACTGTTCAGCATAGTTTTCTGCATCCTCTTAGGGGGCGGTGGTGTGAAGCTGCTGATACCTTCCCTTAAGAGGCTGTGGTCAGCTTTTGAGAAGGTTTTTAGCTTGATTACAGCTGGGGATGGGTGGAATAGAAACTTTGAATGAGACAGTCCGATGATCTGATCTCACCAGGGAGGAACATACCATGGAAGTGTTGCATCAGTCACCCATGTTGGTGAGAACCAAGTCCAGAATGTTATCTCCCCTTATGGGGGATGAGATGAGCTGGTCTAGTGTGTTAGAAATTATGAAGTCAAGGAATCATTGAGTGAATGCATTAGTGCATGAATAGTTCACCCAGTCTATTGGGGGATATTTGAGGTCACCAAGGATCAGGGTGTTGGGGGATACATTGATGGAGTCAAGTAGATCCCGGTAAAAGCAGTGGGTGTCCTGAGTCATGGATGGGGGTCTATAGCTGGCTATAACTTGGATGGGTGTCTTGCCAACCATCAGTTGCACCTGGACTAGTTCCAGTGCATCATGCTGGCAAACTAGTCTGGAGGTGTGTTGATCCTTAATGAAGATAGAGACTCCACCACTCTTAGTATTCCCAACCTCATTTTGTGGTCAGAATGTGTGGAAAGAGGTAGACCCTAGTAAGGCAGGGGTGCTCTCTGCAGCCCTGAACCAAGTTTCTGTGACTGCACAGACACTGGCATCTTCCAGTGCAAGGAGAGCCTCCCAGTGAGTTCATTCTCAGGTTAAGGCTCCTAGCGTTAAACAGCATGACCTTCAATTTGCTTTTTGACAGATCTTTTATATTGGAAGATTTGTCTTTGGGACACTGCCTAAAAAAGGCACAGTGGGGGAGATGAGGGCCTTGGCCATTATCCAGAATCCCAGTGGTGACAGGTGGAAGCCATCTCTAGCAAAGTATATAGGCCTGTCAACCATGTCATCCCAAGCAGACAGATACTAAATCCCCTTGCAATGACACCAGAGACTAAGCCAATTGTTGAAGTCAATTTTTTGTTGGTATTGTCCTATCATTCTTGGTGAAGGTAGGATGCTGCTTAGGGCTAGAGTCATTCCTACCCAGGACACATTGTCTGAGAGCTCAGTCATGTCTCTCTTCATATAGTCCAGGGAGGTACATCTCAAGTCATTTACACCAACATGGACAATGACAGAGTCATACTTGTACTTGTTGTGGAGAGACTTAAGTACGTGCATGTTGTTGATGTGGCAGATTCTGGCATCAGACAGACAACTGACCGTGACCTTCTCCTTGTTCAGCCTGGTGAGGGGGACATCAGTGTGTCTCACAACTGAGTCACCAATGACTAGTATGTTTAGTTTATTGTTATGCCTTGTGGGTTGTATTTGTGAGACACAGGTGTGTTGTCTGGTGGATGTGATGTGTTTGGTGTTGTGTGTGGAATGTTTGTGAGTGTGTTTTGTGGTTGGCTATGTAATGCGAGTGGTGTGCTGTTTGTGCTGATAATCCCCTCTTTGTCAGAAGTACTGACTGTGGCAAGAGAGAGCATGGATTCCAGGTTACTGATGTAGATGCATTTCTCAAAAGTACAAGACTTATGCGCTAGGAGAAGAGGGCTGTCAGTAAACATGAGGCAGTTACTACACTGTCTCAGTATGCCCATATCGACCAGGCTGGCAGGAGAAAGTGATGGGAATTGTCCAGCCATAGTGTTCTAAATACTTGGGCAGACTTATGGGGAGAAGGTTTTGATAAAGGTTTGTCCACAAGAGTGTAGACCACAAAAACATTCTTAAATATAAAATAACTGGCCTGAAGCACAAGTGCTAAAACCAAAACTAAGATGCTTAGAATAATAGATTAATCAGCCTACTAACAAGCACTAATAAATTCAGCAGAATACAAGCACATGAACACTTCATAGCATGCAACAAAAATAAGGTAATAAAGTAGGAAGAACACAGTTACAGTAAAAGCAGCCGAATAAAGTGTAAAATCATTTTTTGTGGAGAGGAAGGAAACAGACGATAGTTCAGAATTATGAAACTAAGGGGGTTGGCCTTCCTAAATGCTCCCTCTGTACTCAGTAGACAGAGATGATGAGAATGGATATGGAAGAGTGTGGAAAATCAAAGAAACAAGGGGGTAGTCTTTTGCAAATGATCTCACTGTACTTAGCTGTGTGAGCAAATGAGATGGGAATGGGAGGAGTGACCAAAATCAAATTTACGGCAGGGGTGGGCAGTTCCAAAGCCACCAAGTTTAACAATACAACAGCACTTGGAAGGGAGGGTGGGAACAAACAATGCAGACACACAGAGGCCAGCAATAAACAATGAAACAAATATATAAATGTAGTACAGTGCAAAAAAGTATACTTAACTCAATTAGGTATATCAGATGGTTATAGAATCTAAGACAGCCGAATAAATAGCTCTGCTATACCTGTTCTGCACAATTTCACAGAAGTGTAAGACTTTTGTACTCTCTTTTGGAGACTGCAGGGATGTTATGACCTCCTTGTCCCTGGATGAGATACCCTTACTTATGAGGTGGGCCATGTAGAAAGCTTCCATACAACGGAAGCAACATGGTGATCAAAAGTCAGGCTGCTATCAACCTAGGTACCCAAATCCCTCACAACTGATTGTGTGCTTAGGATGTTGTTATTAATGTGATAATATGTGGGAAAGTCACTCCCCCCAATGGGGATGATGATGCATTTATTGGCATTCAGATTGAGGCCATGTTTCTGGCACCAGTAATTTGTTTGGGTAAAACCCTCTTGGAAGAAGTCCACATCACTTGGAGAATTGGTGACCATGCCCAGCTTGCAGTGATTTGCAGACTTGGCCAGCCATAGCTCACTGGTTTTGGACTGCATCTCAGAGAAATATATCCCAAATAACAGAGGCCCCAAGATCAATCCCTTGGGTACGCTGCTCATTATGGGTCTACTACTGCTTCAGGTGGCTTCTCCTATTTTTATTAGGTGGGTTCTATCAGTGAGCCATTTTGCTAGCCATCTGGTAAACTATGGATTGATGCCTAGTTGAGAGAGTTTATCTATTATGCCTGAGTGAGGAATAGTGTCGAAGTCTTTGGCCAGGTCAAGTTAGGCAGTGTTCACTGTCTTCCCCTCATCCATGGCTTTGGTGATTGCCTTAAAGAAGTTGACCAGATTTAATAGACATGACCTCCCATTGACAAAGCCAAACTGTGTGGGGTCAAGGGTTTGGAGGTTGTCAATGTCTCTGTTAATGAGCTCCATGATAATTCATTCCATGGCCTTGCAGAATAGGCTAGTTAGGCTGCTGGGTCTATAATTTCCTGGATCAGTGGAGGCTCCACCTTTGTGTAAAGGGATGACAGTGGCTGTCTTCCACTTGGCTGGGACAAAGCCAGTACACAGGCTTTGGTTGAATAGGGTGCCTAATGGTGCTGCAAGTTCGTGCCTGAGTTCATGCAGGATGCAGCTTGGGATGTTATCAGGCCCCATGGAGGCTGTACTTTTTGCCTTTGAGAGGGCAGTGATGACCCTTGCTCTGGAGATCAGAGGAGGGAGAAAGTAGTGGGGATATCCTGATTTACTGATGGGGTGGCAGAAGGGTGACATTTTCACTGAATATGTCAGCCAGTAGGTTGGTTATATATACAGCATTTGTGTATGTGGTATCCTTGACCACCAGTTCTGAACATATCTGGGTGCTTCCTTTGAGGTTGTGGACATATGTGAAGACGGCCTTATGGTTGTCTCTAGTAGATGTAGCCAATTTGGACTCAAGGTTGGCTTTAGAGGATTTCACTAGTGCTATTATTTGCTTGTTCAGGCTAAGGAGAGATTGCTTCAAATTGGGCACCTGCTTCTTCTTGGTCCTGGACAGCAATTTTTTAATTTTGTTATATAGTTTATTTATTGCAGATGTCCACCAGACAAGTCTACTCTTCCTTGCAGAGGATGATTTTGTCCTGTCCTATGTTCCTGATTCCATGCATCTATATAAAAACTAGAAACAAAAAATGATCTTGTTAAGAATGCTTCCAGTACCACACTCCATTCACACTGTCATTTGCAAAAAGATCTTCTAGCAAATTAGCACCAGGCACCTCCAACAAACTTCCTGAAAAATTAAGTACAGCTAATTTCACTTGAGAAACAAACAATGCAGACACACAGAGGCCAGCAATAAACAATGAAAATATATATAAATGCAGTACAGTGCAAAAAAAGTATACTTATCTCAGTTAGGTATATCAGATAGTTATAGAATCCAAGACAGCCAGGTAAATAGGTCTGTTATATCAGTTCTGCACAATTTCACAGAAATGTAAGATTTTTGAAGTAGAAGTACAACAGATAAAATATGCCTCATGCAACCAGATAAACACAGAGGTGTTGGCCAACAGTTAACACCTTAGGTGTGCTGCTCTGTTACTGAAGCATGATATGTGTATTAAGGATGTCAGAGATATGGTCATGGAGCTAATCCTTATGGGCAAATTAGATCTCCCAGGTAGGAAGTGCATAGTGCTGAGAGGGAAGTAGTGGTGCACAGTTGGCAATCTTATTTCAGGAAACAAAAGAACTGCAGTAACTCATACAGAGAAAAGAGAGGGTGTGAATGGGAGGTGAGTGAAGTAGAGAAGAAACAGATAAGTCTTTTGTGATGCCTATGCACTGGCCCAGTAATCATGGAGCCTCAATCCTCACCACTAACACCAGTGAGGGATGTGCGCATTGGGAGAATGACAAGTACACACACAATAAGGTACAATTTCCCTTAAGAGCATACAGAGACCACGGTCAATCTGGGGCTGGTTTCTCCCTTTCTCTCCAGATCCCTAATAAGACTCCCCACTGTCACAACTATAGGATTAAGATCTTAGCCGAGTGGTCAAGCCAAAACCTCCAGCATGCTCTCTGTCCAACCAGTGCTTTGTGTCCCTGCCCAAGTAGCTGACACACACACTTTGAGATTTGATTTATATACAAACACACAGACACTCCTAGGGAAGGCTGGCACAGGTTCACTAGCTATGCCCCCTTCTGCCCCAAATATACATTAGTACCAACTGCCACTAACCACCCTTATCAGCTAATATAAAGGCCATTACCAAAGGGTGTCCAATTCTACTGTGTAATGTTACTATTATCCAAATAGTAAGCATGACCAAGGCTAAGGCTATTTATGTGTGGCTTGTACAGTATCACCAAATACATGCAAGTGCTCTAAGAACTTAAATTATCTCTACACAAAACCAGCTACAATTAAAAGGTTTAAATATAGTTAATAATAAATAATAAAAACACAAAACAATACTTATTAACTCAACACAGTGACATTAGAGAGTTCACAATTCACAGGAAATACTTTAGAATAACATAGTATAACAGTATCACATAAATACAGAAAACATTTAGACTGACCTGACTATTTTCCTATCTATCTCTAAGAGAGAGACTAAGATCTAAGTCTTACTTACAGAGGAAGGCAAGTGCTGGTTTCATATTAAGAAGAAAATGCACTCTTTCTTTCTGAGATAGTTCTTAAATTAATAATACACATTACTGCTGGGTTAGTTAGATGACATCACTATTTGACACTTGGATCTAGTTCCCAGGCTAAACAGATACCAACAGAATTGAACATGTCTCTGTCAAAAATACTTATCTCTCAGATGTACAGCTGCTAGGAAGTCACAGATCAATGCAAAATACTTTACATGTGAAACCTAGTAATTATCTCTGTCTTAAGGCAATGGAAATAAACTCCTAGCCTGGACATCCTGTCTCTTAGCTTGAAATAAACTGACTTTGTAACACATTGTAAAACTCTTTACTTATCAACTTATTTTCTTAGAGTTTTGCAATTTAACTCTGTATATCCCAATTTCTGCTATGAAACATACATTACATAGGCATAGAGTTTATACACATTTCTGCTTTCTTACAGCAGGGTGCACTGTGGTTACAAGCTCAGCACATAACACAGTTTTCTTACATTTGTAAAATATGCCTGTGGATCATATTAATATTTACAGTGATATAGAATTATTTACAAATTATATCTAGCTGGGCTGGCAGCCTTCACACCTTCATTCCCAAGAGCTCTGAGATCAAAGTGACCCTGGTATCATTGTATTAATGCATATAATCATCTAGCAGATATTCAAAAAATATTTGTGGGAATTTTGAAACAGTGAAATGCATGGATGATGATTATTAGTGATAAGAGTTATTGCTATTAAAGCATTTTATTTATTTACCATTTGTTAACAGATTAGTGCACTGGTCTAGAAACTATTTTCAGGCATGAACCAGGCAAATAGAGTAGTACACTGCAATGAATAAGTCATATAGCAGTCATAGACATCAGAAGCATAGCAGGTTAATTGGAGATAGTAAATAATGGAGTAAATCTTTTATTAAAAATGAAGAATACAAAGACCACTGAAGAAATACAACAAATAATCCTAAAACCTTTGTCCTCCAGTAACATATGCTAGTAGTAAGAAATTTGTATACAAACATATATATTTGCAAAGTGACTTGCAATGTATTCATCTGTAATTGTTTAGATTAATTATACTTATTTGCCTGATATTGACATTCCATTGGCTGTCATAAGGATACCAGCTCTCCAAACCTGTCTCATTATAGCACTTGGCTTTCATCAAACAAGTACCTTTTCAGCATTTTCCTGAATTTACTCAAATCAGGTGCACTTAGTTTTTCAGGAAGTTTGTTTGAGGTCCCTGGCGCTAATTTTCTAGAAGATCTTTTTGCCAATGACAGTGTGAATGGAGTGTGGTACTGGAAGCATGTCTTAACAAGATGATTTTTAGTTTGTGGAGTTTGTTGCCGACTGGAAAGCAGTACCCTTCATTTGTTTGTTTGTTTGTTTGTGTCTTTTGGCTTTTCCCGGTTAGGGGTCACCACAGCGGAACTCCAGTCCGCTAACGATTGATAGCAGATTTTTACGTACCGGGTTACCAGCTCTGATACACAACCTTCAACGAAGGCACTCCCCATTCACGTATGTCTCCACACAGAAGACGCTCTAGCTGAGAATCGAACGGGACAACGTCTTGCTATGAGGCGACAATGCTACCTCAGCACCACCACCGCAGTAAAGCAGTACCCTTCATATTATACTTTAAAGGGCCAGTAAGCTTATCAAATAACTAACTAATGGCTGTTACTGGCATTGCACATTATCAACCATAAATTTGAGATTAGCAGAAATAACTGCAAAATTTTAGGATGGTCCAGGAATGAAGTATGTCTTAAAACTTCTTAAAATTTGTTTAACAAGTAAGTACTTTCATTCTTATAGAATGTCTCATTTGTAAGCTTGTAGTACACTGAGGAGGCAGCAACTCCTTTCTATGTCCAGATATTGTGCAGCAACTTGTGCTTATTTATGTTTAAATTATTGCTTGTTAATGCCATGGGTTTATCATCATCCTAGAATCAATATAACCTTAAAGACTCGTAGAATGGAAAAAGGGTGGACATTGTGAGATGGCAAAAAATTCAAGGTTTTAAAAAAGCATATCAACATTTTAAAGCCCCTGGGAGGTGGGTTTTGCTTTTCACCATTAATCCCGATTTCAAAGGAGGGATTTTAATATGAAGACAGGACTTTTTATGTTGGTTGCTCATCAAGAAAGTGGCTGATAAGGCTTCAAGATGGGTGACTGGTGAATTTACTAGACCCCATGACTCTGTTATACTCAGTTCAAAACACCAGTGGCCAGCATAAAGAGTACATCAAGCACTTGTAAATAAAAATCAAGTATAATTCAAATGAAATACTTTATTCAGACCGGTTTCAGCTACCCAGCCTTCTTCAGTGAAAAAGCATTACATAATAGAGGCATGATGAAACTATATATACACACCCCCAACCGATAACAGACATGGTCCAACCCAGTAATTACAAGTACATAGAATATGTATATAAAACAATGAATGTAAGTTATAAATATATATCAATAATACATATACATATGTAAATACCAAAATACATATGAAAAAGTTATTTTATACATATATAAACATACAAACAAGCTATATATATATATATATATATATATATATATATATATATATATATATATATATATATATATATATATATACACACACACACACACACACAAAAAAAAAATGTAATATATATAAATCACAACAGAAAACAGCACAATGGTCTGTGGTGTCCTCCATAAATGGTTATTGAGTCCTGGGGAAAATAGCGCTCCTAAATTAATGATCCAATATTTTTCCTTGTGATTAAGGATAGTGTGCCAGCCTTGTTGGTTACTCCTATCACCAATAATTCTATTTATTACCATAAACCTGAAATCAGCATTGGCGTGTTTGATACTATGTCTGTATAGGGCATTAATTTCCCTTTTATTTTGGATATCACTTCTGTGCTCCAACATCCTAATTCTCAATGAGTGTGGTTTGGCCCACATAAAAAGTAGAACATTTACATGTGGCCAAATATACTATCCAGCTGCTGACACAATTGCCAAAGACCCTGAGATTATATACCCTGCTGGTGTTTGCACTAGTAAATTGTTTTAATTGGCATGACCCACAATGTCCACAAGGGAACATTCCCAATAATTGATCACCAGACATGGTCAATTGTTTGTATACTGCTCCCCCACTCTCCTTATGCTTAAAGTGCGAAAAATGAGCACCTAAAGTTCTTCCACATCTATAAGAGAATTGGCATCTGGGGCCCAGACATTCCCTAAGTTGGTCATTGGCCATGAGTATATTCCAATGGGTATCTAGCACATTTCTAATGACGTTATTATTACATCCATAGGTTGTCACAAACCTAAGATTTTGACCTGCTTGTGTTGGCCTACGCTGTTTGTACTCCAACAATGTGTGCCTATCCTGAGCAGAACTCCAATCACTGGCAATGGCAATATCAGACTCCCTGTATCCCCTATCCAAAAACCTGTTACGAAAATCCTGTCTGGCATGTTCAAACTCCCATGTAGATGAGCTGATTCTTTTAATACGCATAAATTGTGTCTTTGGAATGTTGCGGATGGTGTGATGGGATGCATACTAGATGCATTGAGCAAGCTGTTGTATTGTGGATATTTACGAAACGTCTTTGTACTAAGAATATGATCCTCATTCCTATACACGGTTACAGACAAAAAATTTATACTGTCATGATGTGATGTAAGAGTAAACTCAATACCCCACAAATTATCATTAAGATATTCCAAAAATTCCTGTAAATATGCCACATCTGCCCGCCATACCATCCAGCAGTCATCCAAATATCTGTGCCAGATATCTATTTCCACTTGGTAGATGTTATGAAGGGGATCATGAATCATGCATTCCTCAAAAAAAGCCATAAACAGATCTGCATATATGGGGCAACTGCCAATAACATTCACCCTGGAAGTAAAAGATATTTTTGTTCAAGACATGTTCTGCCATACATACCAGTAGAGTATTGAAGCCAGGGGGCTACAAGGCAGCATGTTCCAACCAATAATGTAAAGCTTGTAAACCAGCCCAATGGGGGATACTAGTATATAATGCCTTTACATCCAGGGTGCACATCAGCCATCCAGGCTCTAGTTGTGTGTTTGATATGATTTTGAGAAATTGTGTAGTGTCCTAAATCCTAGCTTTGACTGTAGTCAATGGTGGTTTTAAATACTTGGTCAGAAATACCAACAGGGGTTCAGTCAGAGAACCAATACCCGACACAATAGGTCTGCCTGGAGGCTGGGTGAGTGATTTATGAATTTTAAGTAGTAAATATAATATTTGTTTTTGTGGCTCCGCTACGGTAAGATGGTTTTGAGTAGAACTATTGATAATACCTTCCTTCACTGCCTGGTTGATAAACGTATCGATCTCTCTCTTGAATATGGGGGTTGGGTTTATACACATTAACATATTAACATCTTGAGTCAGATAGTTGTCCCCTACCCTCATTTAGATAGTATCCCATATTCATGACGACCACAGCCCCTCCTTTGTCAGTTGGTAAGATAACTATGGTATGGTTGGTTTGAGTCATTCCAAGGCAGCTGCTTCCTCTGAGGAAAGGTTGTGACTCAAAATGCATGATTCTCTATGTGGAAAATGAAGATCTCTCAATACTACTTGTAAAAAGATTGAAACATCTTTGTTCATTGGTGGTTGAAAGTCGGATTTGTGAAACCTGAATTCATCAGATCTTTGATAGTTATTATCTGAAAAAAATAGTCTAAGATTAAGACTACACAAAATTGATAGACATCAGTAACTACTTTATTCATCAAAAAAGAATCCAGGTGCAAAGCCAAGACCTTTATTCAATAATCAAGTTTGCTCATCAGTTAGTATTACATCAGATAGGTTTAACACATTCTGGCCAGCACTCCTAGTTATTTCAAAATGGTCTCTAACAAACCCTCCACTGAGTTTATTCCTACCCCCATGTTTATGTTTGCGGCACCCACACCACTTCCCTCCACATCTAAAGGGTGTGGTGCATTAGACTTTTTACAAATGGGTGATTCTCTAGTACTGACACTGTCATTGTCCATAAAGGAAGATTCCTCCCCTGACGCACTGATATATGAGTTGTCTGTTCTCTTGAAAATAGATCTAGGTCTCTTCCTAGATGTGTTGATGCTGGCAGCTCTATTGGTATCAGAAAATTTTACCGTTCTCGAAAATTCAAAAGGAGGACCCCTTTGGTAATTGGTTATATCTCTGTTAAGTTTTTTAATTTTTCTATCTCAAGTTTGTTTTTCATAGATGGCCAGCTCCTTAGAAAGCTTATTCAGAGAAATGGCATACAGTGGTAAAGCCTCATATTTTTTGCAATCTTCACATAAGGCTTTCACCTCTGTCAAATTGATGTCCACCATCCTTTCATAATATGATGTTAGAATGTTAACAAGCATCTTTGAGGCCTGTTGTAAAGCTAAATTCCATTCCCTAGTCAGTTTATCCTCCGATCTACCAACTAAGGGTTGAAGGCGAATTCTGAAACCTCTAGGTGCTATTTCTCTGTTCATGTATGCTCTAAAAAGTCTAAGATGCCAAATGTTGGCACATACATTTTTTAAGCCCTTGCTAATATATTAAAAGCAATATTACATCCATCTGTAGGATCAATTTTGGAGCCATTCTGATTACTGCCTGATCTGATATCAATGCCATATACCCCAATATCATCCCTATCGGCACATAATCCACTAAGAATGCTCTCCAGATCCATATTACTGTAAGTTATTCTGGTACTAGTCCTCTTTATTTAAGGCAAAATGAGGCTTATCCAATTAAAGGTGTCTGTGAAAGGGGCTGAATATCAAAGAAAAAATCTCAAATTATTGGAAACATAGTAATACTTCTAATTAATATTAGCAGAGACAAAACTGAATCACCAAGGGGTGTCTAAGGAAATTCCTATACATAAAGTCATATAAATATTGATACCAATAGAACAGTTGCAAGAACCCCACTATTCAGAAAGGGCCATGAGTAGAAAATAGACCCAAACAAATCCTCCAACAGACAATACACATCAGTAGATGCCTGGATGAAACATTTTTAACCCTAATTCAAAGGTATTAAGTTGTTAATGTGGATGAAAAACGTCCACTATCTACTGTTATTATTTATTTTCACAATAATAGATATGATAATAAACAATTGTTACTGATTTTAACAATAGTTAACATATGCACATAACTTTGGCCCTAAAATATGAAGTGCCAAATCATTTATAAACACAGAATACATTCAATGTGCCGTTCTTATTTCTGTGCACAATATTAAGTAGACCCATCAATTGTTACTATTCTTGTTGACAATGATTGCTAATTCAACTTGGTTATTTAGCTCAGACATAGAAAAGTTGGTTGACTACTATAAATTCAAAGCATTCCATCTGCTGATGTTGTTTCTTTAAATACAAGGTATATCCCCTTCTATTATTGCTATTTCTCTTCACAACATAGCTACTACCTGATATATGCTTAAAAGTGCATAGATTAAAGTTAAGCAAGCAAAAGAAAATTCCAATATATTATGATGCAGTCAGCTTTCATAAGTAACATCAAGCACATTAGAAATGGTACATATACATATCTATACCACTTTCAGACCATTGATAACTGTTAGCCCTAACAACTAAGTACTGCTGTATGCATGTACAACATTATTTTTCGATATTATTGCACTACAGTTGTCACAGAGATCAAAGAATCCTAACAGAATAGCCAAAATATCACCAATATTGCCCTGATATTAATCAGAGCCATATTCTAGCACATTACTATCAGGATGACATGTAGTTGCCATAATGCAAAAACGTTATATAATTAAGTGTATACCCTAAAATCTATAGCATAAAGGCTCCAATCACCAATAGTTATGTGTTGTTTCAATAGTAGGTCCAAATCCAATGTTAGACCTATAGTACACACTGTCCCTTCCTACCTAATATTCAACATTACACATTTAAATTGCATACACATGTCCTATCCTTTTGAAAGTCTATTGTACTGATAGTATTCCTGCTAGACTGTGATAAATCATATGTATACTGCAATCATATGACCCAGTAAAAGTAATAAGTGCATATATTGATATAGTTGAGATGTTCTCAATATCCCAAAAGCAACTAACTTGTCCTAAATACGCCAAGTAACCATTCACCCAATGGGAGTAATAAATACATACATCAATATAGTAAAAATGTTCTCAATGTCCCAAAGCAGTTTACTTGTCTTGCATACGACAAAGAAAAAAATGTAAATGAATGCTGCGGTCTATTCAAACCCAAAACCAAGATAAATGGATTCAAAGTTAGTTTAGATTTGTTGAAGTTCACGAAACACAATAGGCCTTTCTACATCCAGTTTGGCTTTCCTGAAGCTCCGACCATTGTCCAAATAACTGTCATGCTAAATTATGTATAACACAATCCATAAAGCAATAAAGTAGCCAGAGATTGCACTACACAAAATGTGTTAGTCCCGTTTTTCTTTCTCGTTTATAACAAGACAAAAAAATACACAGTACCTTGAGACCAACAGGCAGAACATCCGAGCCTCCCAAAAGAAAGGAAGTGAAGAAATGCGCATTCAATAAAACGAAAGACAACACATTAGGCCTCCCAAAGACTTGACCATAAGTAAAAGGCAATTTTCAATTCCTCTGTCGAAGAAATGGTGATCCAGCATCCAAATGCAATTACAGGAGAACCACAGATCCAAAAAATAATAGTGCAAAACAATATTCCAGGCTGATCCACCGAAGAGGGAAGGAAATCTTCCAAATGGACTGACAGTGCCAGTACTCAGAGCCAACAGCAGAGCAAACACCAAACTGAAGCAACCCAATGCTCTGCACGTACGGAAATGCACGGCCAAACCATAGACAATTCAAAATACTAGTGGCCAGGATAAAGAGTACATCAAGCACTTGTAAATAAAAATCAAGTATAATTCACAAGAAATACTTTATTCAGACCGGTTTTGGCTACTCAGCCTTCTTCAGTGAAAAAGCATTACATAATAGATGTATGATGAAACTATATATACACACCCCCACATGGTCCAACCCAGAAATTACAAGTACATACAATATGTATATAAAACAATGAATGTAAGTTAGAAATATATATCAATAATACATACAAACAAACTGCATACATATATATATATATATATATATATATATATATATATATATATATATATATATATATATACACAAAAATGTAATATATATAAATCACAACAGAAAATAGCACAATGGTCTGTGGTGTCCTTCATAAATGGTCATTGAGTCCTGGGGAAAATAGCGCTCCTAAATTAATGATCCAATATTTTTCTTTGTGATTAAGGATAGTGTACCAGCCTTGTTGGTTACTCCTATCACCGATAATTCTATCTATTGCCATAAACCTGAAATCAGCATTGACATGGTATTTTAGTAAGCTTATGAAGTGTGAGGAGTTATAATTTTTGACAATTTTAATGGTACACCTAATTCCATTGGGTAGATAGGAATGTAGGACTGTGGAACGTCATAAAAAAGACTGTCATCAGTCATTGACTGCACGCTACAAATGTATGTGATGCTTTCCTTTCATCTAATGGCCAGATGTCATGCAGGCTTGACTATATCCTAACATTACAGATGCTGGTAGGGTCAGTGCTAGACATTAACATTGTCTCAGCTCCAAGCACCAAGTATGAGGCAGTTATGGTCAGTATAGCCCTACTCTCACAGCCCAAACAACTCAACTTGTGAAGAATGGACACAATGATGTTAAGGCATAGGAATATAAACGAATTGATTTATAAAACATAATCATAATCATAATCAAACATAATCATCTGGCCTGAAAAGGAACCTGCCACAATTCCTCCTTATCCTGATGTGGTAGGAATTGCATAAATTAGAGCTTACTGCTATTTTCAAGTGACCTATGGTTTTACTGGATAGTATTTGAGGAGTTTGATATGATACTTCAGAAATTGGAAGAGGTGGAAAAGCAGTGGTGGGTGAGATATATGAGATAAGGTTTAAGCAACCTTATATCATCCGGTCATGCAAGAAGATCTAGAAGTCAGTGGGCCAGGCAAAAATAGAGAAAACATAGTTGTATTTATAAAGGGTAGACATACACACTTCAGCAGAAGGCAACAAGCTGGAAAAGCTCTTAGCCTGCAAGGTTCTAACAAGGAGAATATGGATGGTATCTATAATTTAAGAAAGGCAAGGAGGGAAGTTGTTTTGACCTAAAAGGACATCAATAAAATGCTTTAAAATATTTACAGTCTCACATTTCTGATGACTGAGGGGGGGAGAGTCTAAGCCTTTCCTGATAAAGCCCATCCACGGACAATCAAAGGTATGCATATGTAGACTTTACAAATGCTAGTTTAAGAAAATAAAGTTTGTATAGTCATAGCATCAAGCTCCAAGGATATGTCACTGGGACTAAATCTGCCCAATTTGGAATTACCTTCACCATTATTAGACTTGATATCCCATAGCTTGGTCTTACACTAGACAATTTCAGGGAGAAATGGAGGTAACTTTTCATCAAGGATGTTTGTAATTATTGTTTTACCTAATCCAGTGAAGGGTCCAAAGTTGGTTTTCAGTTAAACACCAATACCTTTGCTAAACATGGACATTAAGCACTTTACACCAAACTTGTAGTGGATAATATTAAGGGAAGTCTAATAATAGGAATTATTTCAAACACTCAGCCCATGTTTGTGCAAGAACACAGTACTGCAGACTATCAAGCCTCTCTCCAGATCCATACACATGATCTTATGAATACCCTGAAGTCTGCATTAGCTGTTTTAGTGCACTTTGAGACATCCTTTGTTTCGATGTGTGATTTTTTAAAAGGTATTTCTCAAAGATTTTCTACAAATGTCTATTCACTATACTGGTCTACAACACCTAGGGTGCTGACTCTACAACAAGTAGGTTGCTGACAGACTATGTGTTACCTGCCTTCTTTCTCCCTGAGTAAGGGCAACTGCAATAGTTGTCCTTTATTGCCAGCATTATTCTTGTTAGCAATAGAACAGCTGAATAGAATAATCGAGTCCTCAAACATGACTATCTTGCCCCTTTTCAATCAGAAAATAAGTGTACTTATGTTTCCCATCACTAGCATTATCTTGATTCAAAATCTTCTAAAATGTGTCAGGACCAAGGACAAACCTAAACAAGATGGGAATCTCTCCAGTTAATACAACAGCCTTATCTTTGTCATGTATGTAATCTGGTTTCTCCTTTACTAGATCCAAAAACATGTAGCTTTGGATAATTTTAGACCCCAACATGCAAGTATTGCTAAATATAAATCTCAAAGCAATGTGCAGCACAGTATTTATTTAGGTACTTGAAGTCAGTGATTGATTTAATAGGTCATATACATATAACTAAAATGTTTGATGATATTTTGCTGTTTAATGTTTTGTGACACATCCCAACATCTTCGGGACAGTTCTGGCCTTAAAAGATCTTGGAATTACTTACCAATTTCTATGGGACAGGATAAGGCAGCAAGCTGGATAAGCTGTAACTGGTTCCCACTAAGCATGGCACTTTAGGGTAAATATGCATGGGCATTTATTCTCTCACAGCTTTTCATCTTGCACCATGAGAAACTTCAGATCTGGACTAATCTAGTAGGGAATATAATGAACACTAGTTCTCGATGGAGCAAATGGTGGTATTCCAGAGCCTTGCCTGTACATCTAAAAGACTGACACATGCTCTTTTCCAAACCCATCTTATTCTTAAGCATCTGCCCAATTCTCCATCATGGGAGGACATATGGGGCACAGCAATTTTGATATGGAGAAGTCCATGTCTTATAGAAGAGGAAAGTCTTCTTAGAGATGTGAGGAGGCAAATCCTGGAATATGACAGCTATCAAAATGTACCAGCATAACAGAGGGATAAAGAAAACTAAGTAACTTCACAACCCTAAAATCAAGTCAGAAGCTTGACTCACATTTCTGTACCTGTGGAGGTGGGTTCCTATAATGATATTCCCCTCCTTGTAATGGGTCAGTAAGCAATACTGCCTGCTAATTAAAATGATGACACCATTATTAGGCTGTGTTAACTCTAGTAAATCTCTGAAATCCTTTAGGTTTTTATGAGGCACTCATCGAGTCTAATTTTGATCTGGGTGAATCCCAGCTGGATGACTAATTGAATGGACTGAATGCAGGTGACCATTCTCCTAGCATCCAGGAGTTTCTTATGATGTTTAAGAGGTGTCCCCCTTTGCATCCTTTGACTACACATATTGGTCAAAAGAGAGGGAGTTATCGACTCAGGTTCCTTGGTCCCTGACTGCCTTTTTATTTTGTTTTGTAAGTGTACTATCAATAAACTACACTGAGGAAAGGGCTGTCTACCAAAATGGATGATATCATAATTTTTATAATTTAGTTTGAGTCCATTTTTCATACACTAAGAGTTTACACTAAGAGTAGTGATAGTTTATTCTGAAGGGTGTGGGTGTCAAACAACATCTAATTTACAGTTATCTGCAAACTTTGTTAACTAAAGGGCTTGGATTTCTAATTGGAGATCTGAGAAATAAAGACCAAAAGGATATATATCAGTACCAAGCCCTGAGGGACATTTCTCTTAACTTTCTTGCTTTCTGATGATGTGCCTGCAATTCATATTGTATGGGCTCTCTCTCCTTCTGATAGTTTGCTATCCATCTTAATACATTAGGTTTGATTTTTAAAGTAATTCACTTCTGTATTATGCCAGAATAGTGAATGGTATAAAAGGCCTAAGCCAGATCAAGATATGTCATGTGCAGAGAAGGCATTAGGGAGCCCAGCCCTAAACAACGTATGTCCAAAGTTCTGGACAAAGCCTGTAAAAATCTGGATAACAATAGTGTTCCCAGGGTGAAAAAAACAAGCCAGAAGGAAAGGTGAATGAGCAGTGTAGTACTACAAATGGCTACATTTAAAGCAGCAAATAAGGATGATCAAATGTCCATTTTGTTTGAGAAGGTGATCAAAGCAGGCAAAGATGTGAGTTCCCTGAAATAAACAATAGAACAACAAGAAACAATACGGAAAGGTTAAAAAGGAAGTTTCAATATCTGGAGGAAGATAAAGCAGCAATTAAAACTGAACTGTATGAACCGATTCAAAGAACACAGGAACTAAAGGATATAATAAAAACACAGGCTGAAAAGCTGGATGATCTGAAAAAAAACGTTCAAGAAGGAAGAACATTAGGATACCAGGAATACATGAGAGAGAGACAGCAAAAGTGAACTGGAACAATTTGTTATTCAGCTATTACATGAGAGATGTTTGTGATACCAGGAAATCAAGAAACAGTAACAGATAGAAAGGGTGGCAGCAAGTAGTACCATTGTGCAGTAACTCAGAGCAAATCTGGGTATTGCTATGGAGGTTCTTGATATAGCTCTAGAAGGCTTTGTGATTGTTTTTAGTGCCTGTTGCAATTCTGCCTTCATAGCTGACTTTAGAAGATTTGATGAGGGATCTCAACTTTTTATTGAGGCTAATAAGGGAGTTTTTCCAGTCTTTGGACTTCACCTTGTTCTGCAACAGTTTCTTCCTTCTGTTGTAGTGTTTATTAATGGCAGGGGACCACCAGATTGGCTTCCTTTTTTTGGGAGGAGAGAGTCTTGATTCTGTTGGGTATGGCTAGTTCTATGCATTGATGTACATGCTTGTACAGTGCATTGGTGTATGATTCAGCAGTCATGCAGCTATTTTCCATTGGCACGGGTGCTCTGAAGTTAGCCACCTCTGTTTTTAGGAGTTCAAAGTCAGCTTTTCAGAAGTTTTTCAAGGTAGTTACCTTTGCGGGGGTGTGTGGGTGAGATGTGGATTTCCATAGTGATTATGGTCAGAGCTGACCATGGAGGGATTGACTTTTGGTGTAGAGCAATGGTCGCCCATGTTAGTAATAACCAGGTCAAGGATGTTGCTTCCTCTAGTGGAGGTCAGAATGAGCTGGTCCAGAGCATTGGAACTGATGAATTCCAGGAAGCGTTGGGCCAGTGTATTGGTGCTTGAGTAGTTCTCCCAGTTGATGGAGGGGTAGTCGAAGTCTACTAATATGAGAGCATTGTGTTGGACTGTGATAGATTCCAGGGTGCTTAGGGACATGGAGTGAGAGTCTAAGGACATAGTTGGGGACCTATAGCAGGCTATGACCTGGATCACCATCTTACCCAGTGTTAGTTGTACCTGAAGTATCTCAGATGTGTTATGCTGGGCTACTAGTCTGGAAGTGTGCATATCCTTTTTGAAAATGGAGACACCACTGCCTTTAGAGCTACAGTCCATGTTTCAGGGTTGAAAGGTGGGGAATGAGTTATAGCCTGGTAGTGCAGGGGTGCTTTCTGCCATGTTAAACCAGGTCTCTGTTACAGCACAAATGTCGATGTTCTCCATTTTGAGGAGTGCTTTGAGTGAGTGCATCTTGAAATTTAAACTCTTATCATTGAGCAGCATGACCCTCAGATTGCTTTTATTTATAGCTGTTACAGTGGTAATTTCATCTTTGGAACATTGCCTAAAAAAGGCACTATGGGGATGGCAATAGCCTTAGCCAGTACCCGGAAACCCAGGGGTGACAGATACTGGCTATCTCTGGCAAAGCATTGTGGTCTGTCAGTCATGTCGCCCCAAGCAGACAGATACTAGATCCCCTTAGAATGGCACCAGAAACTTAGCCAATTGTTGAAGTCAATAGTTTTTTGCTTGTACTGCGGTATTATTCTGGGTGAAGGTAGGATACTGCTCAGGGCTAGGATATCTACTTCTCAGAAGTCCAGGCCAACACAAAGGGACTCTGGCTGACCAAGTTCACAGATGACTGCAAGCTGGGAGCCATTATTAACTCCCCAAGTGATCCAGCCATCCTACAGAAAGGCCTCACTGAGACCAATGACTGGTGTCAAAACCATGACCTTAAGCTTAACACCAAAATATGCGTCATCATCTCCTTTGGTAAAAACTCAGTTCCCACTAATTACCACATTGATGTGAACCCAATGAACACTGATGGTATTATAAGAGATCTGGGGATGCAGGTTAACAGCAACCTCTCATTTGACCACCACATTGCACTGTGGTCAGAAAGTCCTTCTATGTGGCACATCTCATTACCAAAGGTTTTGCATCCCTGAAGAAATAGGTCATCGTCTCTCTCTACTCTTCCCTCATTAGAACAATCATCAGGTATAATGTCCTATTTGGCATGTACTTCACCAGACACCTGCAACTGCTGGAGAGGCCACAGAAGGACCTCATGAAGAAGATCCTAGGCATTAAATACATGTCCTACATGGACAGACTCAAAAGACTCCAGCTATTATCTGTCTCATATCGCCTACTTAGAGGTGATCTCTGCTTGACTTACAAAGCCATGTCTGACCCAGTTCTGTTAGAAATGCTACATCTAGAGAAATCCCAATCCCTCCACACCACATGCTCCAGAGACCTCAACCTCATTACCACAATCAACAGAACATGCTGGAGGGACAAGTTCCTCACCCAGAGACTGCTCATCCTATGGAATAGACTCCCCATACATGTCAAGCAGAGCAACTTGCTGTCCCTCTTCAAGAGAAATCTTGATGAGTGGATGGGTAATAGAAAGTTCAACCCGGGGCTCACTCCAGTGGCTCTACTTGATAAAGGCACTGGGAACTAATGTTGGGTAGCAAGATGCCAGGGCACTTCTATGAGCTAGGCTTGTAAAGAATCCAGGGCCATTAGCCTATGAACCTATTAACCGATGAAATAAGAGATTGTAAGAGTGAAAGTTGATTGAGTAGGTGGAGTGAGAGAAAGAGTGAGAGAGAGAGAGTTGTGACACATAAGGAAGTTGGAAGAAATTAAGGTGGAAGGGTAGTACCGATCAAAGAAAAATAAATAAGAATGAAACTGGAAAATAATATTATTTTGGAGCAAGAAATTCAATAATGGTATATGACAAACAACTGTTGAATAGTGGGGAAGGCACAAGGAAAACAACTAGCCAAGAAATACAAGAATAAGAAGCAGGGTGAGAGACAGAGAGAAGAGAAAGTAAACAGGATAAGGAGACGATATGGAGAATACTTAGAAGAGGACTAGATAATCATGGAAAGATTCAATGAATAATACAGGGAGATTTATAAATAACAGGAAGGGATAAAAGCCTTAGAATGGAACTGGGGAAATAATGTATACTAATATATACTGAATGACAAATTAAGAGACAAATTGAATGCATGGTGACAAGGGATGAGATAAGGAAAGTTGTACATTAGATGAAGGAGAGGAGAATTAGAGGGACACATAGATTTCTATAAATAAAGAGGAGAGGAAATGTGGAAGGTCCAAGAGGACAAATAAAAAAGAATACAGGACTCAGGCAAAATAAGTAAAATACAGGGAGGGCCAGGATAACCATGAAATTATATATATATATATATATATATATATATATATATATATATATATGTGTGTGATATCAAGATTTTGGCAAAGGTATTGGCAGGAAGACTGGATGAGGTATTGCCAAAAAATAAAAGAAAGGCAAAATGGATTCATGAAGTGAAGAACATCAGAAAAATAACAAAAAATGAAGGGACCTGCTGGAATTTATCAACAGGGAGGAATGCAAAACATGGAGAAAAAGGTGGGATTGTATTATTTGAACTGCAAAGACCTTCTATATGGTGAGGTTGGAAGTCCCATGGAAGATGCTAAAGCAAAAGCAAGTAAGAGAAAAGCTCATATGTTGGATGCATGCACTATACCAAGACCCAGAAACTGAGATACTCTTAAATGGAGGAGTACCTGAGGAGAGAAGGATAGAGGAGAGGACTAGTAAAGGTGCCCACTATCCCCAGGTCTGTTCATGTGTAACAACAAAAAGACACTGTTAGTAAGATTAGAACTAGGGGAAAGAGACAATTGGTGAGAAACGTTCCCTAAGTACTTAGGGTGATCTTTTGGAAACATGGTGTGAGAAAATTGGGAAAAACCTAGAGGAAGTTGGAAAAAAGGTAAAGAGTACTCTCAGTAGGGAGAGATTTATACATTGCTTGGAGGATTAATGCAGCAAGGATGCTGATACCACTAGTAAGAATCCACCTACATACAGACATACCAATAGACCCTAGAGACTAAAGGCTACAGCAAATGCAAAAAGGCATAGAGGAGTGAGTCACAAGGGTAATGGCAAGAGTGTGTAGGGCAAAAATGAGAATGAATATGAAACGAAGGTCTGGAGACTCCCGCATATCTTAATGTATGCACTGATTAAACATCATTCACTGGATAGAAACAGATGAGATGGAGGTTAATCAAAACAGAGTATAGGAGAGGAAAATGTGAAGAAACCTACTTAAAGACATGAATGAAACAGCATTAAAGAATTAGGATGAAGGAAATGGAGTGAAGGGAGTCTCAAAAACAATGGGAACAGAAAGGTAAGGGCAAACACGAAGAAGAAAAATTAAGAAATCTGAAGGAGAAGTAGAATAGCACAAAATGAGGATTTAGTATGCAGAGGAAAGTATGTCAGGGAAAGATTTGAAACAATGGAGGAGTTAATTACAGTAATACAAATACCAGAGTGCCAGTGGCAGAACTACTTGACATTCAAGGACACCTGGGAAAAGAATATAGGGAGTGGAACAGGAGAAAGGAATAGGCCAGAAAGGTGGGTGTGACCGGCCTTCCTTACCTCAGACAATAATCAAAGACCCCCAATCCTCACCACTGACACCAGTGAGAGAACATCCCCAAAACAGGATGGATTTGCACAGTAATTTCAAATGCAGCTCTCTGCGTCAAGTACGATTTTCCTCAAGAGCAGTTCCAAATGACTGACACAGCCACACATGGATATTTGATTTTCACACACACACACACACACACACACACACACACACACACACACACACACACACACACACACACATACACACACACACACACAAACACAAACACACACACACACACACTCCTGGGAAAGGCTGATACACATTTACTAGCTGTGCCCCCTTATGCCCAGACAGTAAGGTAACAGTGCTACCACTAGCTAGTCACTGTAAGGCTTTAAAAAGGGTATCTAATTATAAAATCCATACTAACATAAATGGTAGAATGTAACCCAAGACACAAGGCTTTACAGAGTGGCCAAGGCATCACTAGAATAAGCACAAGTACTCTCAAGATGTTAAAAGTATCTCTAAATAAACACTCACAATAAATGGTGTAAAGCATTTAATAATAAATAGTAAAATAGAAAGCATGAGATTATTAAATATTTAAGTGCAATAAACATCAGATTTTCAATTACAGGAGAAATAAAAATAACACAGTTGGACAGATTCAAGCAGATGCAGGAAAACAATACTTAGTTAATCTCACTGTTAAGTCCTGACTGTCTAAAGAACTGTTCCTTATCTAACTTAATTAGTACAGTAAGGCAAGATTAGATGCTAAGTTGCTTACTTCCACAAGGCAAGGTGATGATCTTCCTACTTACAACTCAACTCAACTCAACTCAACTGACTGTAATAACTGTCATAGATGTTTATATCAGGTTCCAAAGAAAACAAAACAAGTTGATCTGTAAGTTCCATCCCCTCAGTGCTGGTTATAGAATGACATCACATTTGCTCACATGACTCAGGTAGAGTACAGACTCAGACTTTTTCTAAGATCTGTTGAAGTATTTGAAAATTATAAAATTCTTTGTTTAAACATAAACATTTAATCAGTTATAATAACACCATTGATACATAAGCATCTGTATAAGTCAGTGTGACAGTCAAATGACAGAACATTATTTACAAAACTATTTATAAAACTCCAGCTAACTTTGCTGGCATATGTTAAACATGCACTGCCATATTTTCCCTGGTGCAGATGGCAATACCTCACATCATCACAGAGGGCAAAAAGAGAGAGGATGGCACCTTGAAGGAAATGGAAAGAGGTTAAGGTAAAGGAACTAAATGACCAAACAGATGTTTGAAGCATTAAGAGAAAAAATAAACAAGGTCAAAGGGGAGAGAGAGAGAGGGAGAGAACAAGAAAGAACTGAGGAATGAGGTAAGGATGGTATGGGGTTATACAATACTGGCAGAAGACAATTCAGACAGTGAGGCACATGCAGAAAGTTCATGGAGAGGGAGGTCAAACTAGGAGACTGCTGCATCTATGGTACCTACCCCCATGAGATTGGCAGAAAGGAGGATAGTGGATGGTGGAGGTGTCAGGAGTAAGAGACAGAAATTATGCACATGTTCTGGGACTGTGGGTGGGGGCAAGACATCTGTAAGCAGGCACAGATAATTGGAGAGATGTATTTCAAAAAGGTACAAAGCATACTTGGGAATTATGTATATGGGCTATAAAAAGGAGACAGCATCTGGAAAGAAACAGAAATGAACATTATCACAGTGCTGAATCCTGACGTTAAAACCATCCCCACTCAGAACTGTAAGAAGACAAAAATAATATCATACCAATAATTACACAATAGGTTACTGTACAAAGGGAGAAGATGGCAAAAACTGACTAGAATATGGAAAGAAAGGGAGGGAAAAATAAAAAAGGCAATGGAAAGAGGTAATAGAATATTACAACAGTGAAATTCATGCCAGGAGGAAGGACATGAACAACACAAAGGGAAACAAAAGTGAGGGGAATGGTAATAGGGTAAAAAATGAAGCAGCTAGCCATTGTTGAGATATAGTTCACCATGCATGAGGACTGCAAGTGAATGTGATATACTGTATAGAGTTAACTCAAATTGCCAAATATAAGCAACAGTTTTGGGCTGTATCTGATGGAAAAGACAAGACTGCCTATAATTAAGGATATAAATGAAAACAGGCTAGACACTGGTGGTGATAACATGCTCCATGCATGAGGAATGTACTACATAGGTAATATGGAAAAAATGTTTTGTGTAATACAGTTTGGCTGTATAAAATCAAGCAAACAAATTAAACAAACAAAAAAAAAACAAAACAAAAAAAGATGTCCCACATGTACCACATGGCCACCATCTACAGCCTGTCTAACCCCATCAAAGAAGTCTACCAGTAGGGCAGTGTATGGTGAATTCCTCTGGAAATATAATTCTCACTGAATAAGATGAAATTAAGACTTTAGGAGAAACATTAAGAAAAAGATGATGTCCAATTCCTCTGAAGACAAAGTTAGCTTTAATATCTGAATATTCTTGGGTCTATATTATAACATCAATGTTTTAAAACTTCGAATGTTATAATATTGAACCATTTCGATCGAAAGACCATAGCAGTGAACACTCAGAATAGCAAATTTTTTCCCATGGAAAAAATTTGCTGTTCCGACACACATACACACAACACAAGCACACCAAAATAAATAATCCACACACATACATTTCACAAAACCCTACACTAAACCATACATACACTACTAGCTATCCATTTACCTTCACCCAACCTTAACCCTAAGGTCCATAACTACCACACACTCACCTTACCCACCCCCTAACCCTAAGGTCCCTAACTATCGCACACTCACCTTACCCACAACTGAACCCGAAAGTCCCTATCGCACACTGACCTTCCCCACTCCCTAACCCTAAAGTCCCTATCGCTCTCTCACCTTACCTGCTACCTAACCCTAAGGTCCATATCACACACTCACCTTCGTTTGCACACTTACCTTGACTCGGTCTGTAACCTTCGCTCCACAGTCGAGGAAATAGCGAAACTGCAGAAACGGCCCACCGAATACTTTCCCTAGGATAGTATTCAATATTCTGCAGCTTCGCTATTTTCGCCGCTCGGTGCATAGGGTTCGATATTATAACATTCGAAGTTTTAAGATTTCAATGTTATAATATAGACCCAATATTCTTCATCTACATCAGAATTCTCCAATATGTTGAATAAGTGTTTACTGCTAATATTTAATGCCACATTCAGTCAAGAACACATTTTCAAAGTGTTATGAAATTATTGAGCATCTTTAAGGTGAATTTGTTAATATTCTCAACTGTCTTTTTGGAAATTCTACCTGGTGTTTCTTTGTCCCACTTACTTGTCGTAAGGTGAGAGTTGTCACTAACTCATTTGATAGCTGTGAGCGGAGAACCAGTTGCAGTAGCTGACAATTAGATTCCCATCAGGGTTCTACTTCCGTTACCAGCTCCTTCATGCATTTGCTTTAAGTATTCTCCACTTAGGACATACCCTAGCCTTAGAGTGGAATGTCATGTATTTCTGCAAGTGATTAAAGCCCACAGATGACATCACTTCCTAGAACAAGCATATATTGTGCATTTCTCTGGTTTCCTCTGGAGAAACCACTGTTCTTGGAGTGTCATAGATATTTACCAAAGCTCCCCCATGTCAGAGATCGGAGGGTCATAACCTTCTTTGTGTAACTACTCTGCCATCTTCAGTTGTTCCGCAATACACCTACTTGAACTTAGGTCACATGGGTTAGTCAGGGCTTATCACTGTATGCTAGTGCAGCTACCAGAAATGCATTTCTTAAGTGGAAGCAGAGATGTTATATGTGCCTTTTTGTCTGGAAATACTCATTTTCCAATGTCTGTTGCTTAATTTTAAAAACACATGATTTTATTATGTTGAATAGCAGTGCAAAATGCATATTTCTGTCATTTCAGACAGTGTAAAATAATTATTAAAGCATATTGGACAGATTATCTTCTTTAGGAGTGAATGAAAACTATGTAGTGAAAGGTTTTTCATGTAATTACTGAAGTAGATAAGGCTCTTATTGAAATGTCAGCACTCAAAATGCCAAGTGGTGACAAGCTGAAAAAAAGCTGCAAAAAAAGACCAGAAATACAGATCTCGGCATAGCGAGTCCCGACATCTCAAATGTTTACCACTAGATAATGATAAGAAGGAGCAGGGTACATCAAGCAGTACTATGTAATCATTTGCATCGCATAAAGCAGTTTCAGCAAATATTTTTAATTACTCTACCTTACTTACATATTCAGTTTAAACTGTGTTGAAATAGAATGATCATTTATTGATTAGTACATAAAGCATTATTGTTATTATTATTATTATCATCATCATCATCATCATCATCATCTCCATTTAAAAGGCATATAAACAGAACTACCACTTCCTCCTCTTTCCCACTAAACAGGTATTTCTGTAGAGCATTCTTTGTACATTAACAACTTGTGGATAAATAATCCTACCTTTTAAATTAGACTAAATATGTTTTGTCTTATGAATGCATACTTTTTCAAACAGTTGCTTTATTGGTGATGCATGGGGAATACTATTGTTTGTTATATCAACTAGTGTATTTGCTGAATTGCCAATATTAAATTGCAAGCTGAATAACTGGCTATAAGCAATGAGGTTCAGTCTATTCTGCATGGAATTTCCAGTCTTACAGTGTATGAGTTCGTAGTGTCTATTTTGGCATGCATTACTTTTAAAACTGGCCTGCAGAACAGGTTCTAACTCAGTTCTTCTTCGTTCTGTCTCAGTAAAAAAGTCTTTGACAGAAATCAGTATTGCCATTTTATGCTTTCCTTGTTCTCTGCTACTTATTCTCCTTAAAGCTGCTGCTGTGCTTTTTAGTTGCTTGTTACATTTTCAGCCTTCATGCCGGCTGGTTATCTGGACTATCAGCATGATCAGGACCATGTATCCCCAATTGCCCAATTGCCAATTATGTCAAAGCTTGTCACCCGGGCATTTATCAGGAGAGGGCTAGCACCCTCCTGCATGCCTTGGTGAGAAATGCTACATACAAAAGATGAGGGGTGGGGGGGGTGGAGATGCCAGTGGTTCATATGGATGACATAAAATCTCATAAGCTAAATCCCCTTGTACCAAATTCATTTCAATATGTCTCTGGTCTCCAGCAAGATTTCAGTACTAGGACATGTACCCTGAGATATGGTGCCTACATCCCACAAAAAGTGAGTAGGTATAGGCTTATCAAGCATTTCCCTCCCTGGCTGTTTTTTCCAGCATCCGGTGTATTAACTGAACCAGGATAATTCAGAAAGTGGTCAGTAGAACAAGGAAATTCAGGCAGTGGTTAGAGTTCCAACTCATAATACCACAGATCCTAGTTATATCAACACTTACTTGCAGACGTATTTAAAATGAAGTCATGCTATCTCTTTTCAAAGCAGGACTGTTAATATTCTGCTTTATTTTGCTACATTATTTTGCTTAACCCATTTTGTATTTGCTTGTATTGCTTGGCATTTATTTTGCTAGAAAACAGACCATAATAGAATCTAATTACATTTTTAGATGAAGCTATATCATCTCATTTGTTTGAATATATGACTCTTTATTTCCTTATACAATGCAAAATGATTATTTTTAATGTTATAAAAAGTGGATAAAGTGAAACCTTATTTTTTCATCCTACATACATCAAGGATGTTATGCCTATTTTTTGTTTTTATGTTTTAAGGCATTATAATCAGCTACTATCTCCAGAAACCTACGTCCTTTATATAAAAACTATCAAATAACAAACATAAATGTAAATTCAGATATTTTCTTGATTTGTTACATTAAACTCATTTGAATCTGGCATCAGTGGTCTATTTATGGTGTTACTCTGTTATCTCTGTTACATATATTACCTGATTATATTTCCGAAGCCTGTACACTTTTTGTTCTTCTACTGCATACTTGAAAGTAACTTTGAGGTAGCAGTATGATAGAGTAGTTATGCTAAAATGCAGGCAGCATGACATTATGGCTGTTTCTAACATTATGTCATCTAATCCTTGCCAAATAACTTTTAATGGGCTTTGTTATTATAACACTAACTATTAAGAATATTACATTTTGACTCAAACAGAAATGGTACATTCTGCTCAGAAAGTTAATTTTTGGTTAATTTTGTACATATTCTTCACAACTGCCAGAACCTTGGAATAGTCCCATTGATTTTATTCATTTCAGCCTATTACCATTTTTTGCAATAACTGAATCTATTCTCCACCACATACATTTCCCAACCATTATATAGTATACTGACATAAAAAGGCTATCAACCCATTATGTTCTTCACTGTGGTTAAGAACTGCATTATAACTAATTAAACTTTATTTCAGTTTTTCACAATGCCTTTAATAAAATGTATTACATTCTTTAAGCATAGTTCAGTACAATTCCAGGCAAGCAGTCACATTCATTACAAATGTTCCCTTTCCCCATTGTTTGGAAAAGGCTACTTTTAATTTTGCTTGCTTTACTCCACTTTAGTTTTAATGCAATAACTATCTAAGGAAGATGGTATACTTAGGTTACAATTACAAAGAAAAGTTGATGACTGTAATTGTGTCAAGTTTTATTACAGTCTTCATAAATGGAAAGCATTGCATCAGTACACAGTAGGAAAACTGTTAAGAATGCTAAAAGTATTTTTGCAAGCTTTAATTGGGATATTACATAGACTCTTCAGAATGTACTGAAAATGAATTTAGAAGTAAATTACTTCAGGCTATCATGAGTGTCATTTTATTATAATATCCTGTAATATGTCTAATGTTACTATCCATTATAAGGCATTTTTAAATTAATTTAATTTTTTCATATATGTGATAGACTACTATTTGTGTTATTATCTTAACAAGACATTCTCGTGATGCCTTACTTAAGAAATTCTGTTGACTAATATCTCTGAAATTTAAAGTTGCCAGATTTTTAAAAATATCAGTTATGGCACGAGCAATCTCAGTGTAAACATTTTAGTACAAGCCAACAAAGCCTAAAGAATCCTGCTATGTAAAGACAAAAATAGTAGAAAAAGTGAAGTTGCTGTAAATCTCACATGATCTCACTTTAGTGATTCTGCATACTTTGTTTGATATGATCAAAACACAGCATTCCTCAATCAGTGATTTCATGCATCATGTACAACATTCTTAATTATTGTCATTTTAAGCAAGCATGTATGTTGTTAGAGATTCAGTGGCTTTTCTTCTTGGTACCTTAGCATCTGACATCCATATGGGCCTCACTCTACTTACATTGTCACATGGTAACCATCAGAAGGCTTTTTTTTTTACTCAAATAATTTTTATTTTGATGATATAACATAATAGAAATTGTTTACATTAGATAAACTTAAAAACAATATACAATATTTACATTTAGCCTGACAGGTAGATTAAGATAACAATAAATCTGGATATAAATAATGATCTTGATACATTTAGCTGCAATTATCAGGAAGAGTATGAGTCTAGTTGCAATGTGTCAGTCAGAGCTAAGACTTTTCTCCAAGGGTTATTAATTAGTGGCTAAGGATAGATTCTTAATTCTTTAGTTTTGATCTCCATTAACATAAATTTCTTCAGTAAGGATAAGAATTCTTCGATGGTGGGTGCTGCTCTGGACTTCCATTTCTGAGTTATAAATTTTCTAGCTATTGCTAGTATATTCCATAACAGATATAAGTCCATTTTCTTCAAATGTGTATTATTAATTACATTCAGCAGAATTAAAGGTTTTATCAAGATAAATGTATATGTAAATATTGCTTGTAAAAAATTATTAATCTCATTCCAATATGTTTTAATAATGATACAATCATAAAAAATATGAAACCACTCTGCATTAGTTGATAATTGGCATCTCCAGCATGTCTTGTTACTGTAGGAGTTTATTTCTGAGTGTTTCTCAAGAGTCAAAAAGGATCTATGTAGATAGCTCCACTGAAAAATTCTCCAAAATTGTGACTTGGAAGTTAATTTAACTGATAATAAGATATTTATCTTATATTCCATTGATAATGATATTTGAATATCCTTAGTTAAATATTGCCAATACACTATTTTGTGAGCTGCATTATAATCAATTAGTATATTATATAAGTAGGATAATTCATTCTTTGCATTATTTTTTTAATGATTTCAAATACCCAAATTATGAATTTTGGAGTACTTTTAAAAGACGAGTTATTTACTATTCTACACAGATCCTTTGTGTATGTTAAAACACTCTGAAGAATTAACCAATCATTTGAAGTTAATCCATACATTGACAGTAAGTATTGTGCATCCAGCAGTTTTTTGATTTTCCATACAATGAAACCAACATATTAAGTTCTTATTTCCCCATAAATTAAAAATGTCTCTGTGTATCTTATCAGGAAAGTTTCTTGTAAAATTGAATGGTAATAGGAATGCACACCAACGTTTTGTGTCCATATTTGTATTAATACATTTCCTAAAGACATCAAAAATATGATTTATTAGCTTTAATTTAGTTGTTTTTACTGTATTATATCGTAGATTAATACTTAAGTAGTACCATATTCTATTATCTTTATCAGTTACTGTAAGATTTTTTGATAAGGCATTTCATTCATTAGTATTAGAAAATGCAACATTTTCCAATTTGCAAAATATTTAGGATTTACCCAGTCTATCACCATTTTAATTGTGGAAGCCTTTATGTATGTTTCAATATCTGTGAATTTTAGTCCCCCTTGTTCCCATTTTCTAATATGATGAGAATATGCCATTCTATTTTTTTTTTTTTTTGGATACCACAGAAATTTCAACAAAACTGAAGTAATTTCTTTAAGAAATCTTCTTTCTGGTAAAAATATAAGAGACTGCACTACATATATTAATTTAGGGAGTAAGACCATTTTTATCAATTGTAGTCTGTCTTCAAATGTAATGAACATATTATTCCATTTATTCAGCAGTGTCTTAATTGATTCTATGATGTTAGTATAATTGATATTTACAGTTTCTACTATATTCTTACATAAGACTATCCCCAAATAGTCTAAAGCTGAGACTTATTTACCAATAATATGATTTACAGATGCCTGTTTCTCTTTTATTTATTTAATAATAAAAAAACTTTTGATTTTGATTTATTAAAGTAAAGGCCAGAATTTTTTTGGAAGTTCCCAATTAACAAGTCTCCTTCATCTAAAACTTCCTTGGAATTTGGCAATGTAAGAAGTGCATCATCAGCAAACATCATTATTTTAGAATTATATTGGTCACACACATAATATATATATATATATATATATATAAATATATATATATATATATATATATATATATATATATATATATATATATATATATATATATATTCCTCTTATCTTTGGGTTGTTATGTATTAAGATGGCAAGTATTTCTATGGCCAATACAAATAGAATAGGAGACATGGGACAACCTTGTCTAGTACCTCTAGTGATCTGAATTGCTTTTGAAGTAAAGGGGCCTATTTTAACGAAAGTTAAATTATTTTCATAAATTTTCTTTATAAGTGTATTAAAGGATAACGGAAAATCAAATATATGTAAAACTTTAATTAAATAATCCCAATTTAAGGAATCAAAGGCCTTTTCAATGTCTAGACCAATTATCAATGCTTTCTGATCTTCTCTATTCAAATAATCTATTAAAGTTAGAATCTTTTTGATATTATCCTGTGTATTTCTGTTATATATAAAACCAGTTAGGTCTTCATCAATTATTTTAGATAAGGGTCTTTTCAGTCTATTGACCATGATTGATATAAAGAGTTTATAATCGTTATTCAGTAAAGCTATTGGTATATATAAAATACAATAATTAGGGTCTTTGTTTTCTTTTAATACAGGAGTGATTAAAGAATATCTCCAGGAAGTTGGAATTGCTGCTAATGTTTGGATTTCAAGAAAGGTTTTATGTAAGAGAGAAGTTATAGAAGTGAGGAATAGTTTATACAATTCCCCCAATTCCCTCCTGCCCCCAGTAACTCTAAATTTATAGTACTATAGCCACTCCCCCACTTTCTAGATCCTATCTGCTGTCATCTGGGATAATTCCACCCACCCCTATTCTGCTACCTACATTTAATAGCACCTATTAGCTTTCATCTGGCATTCTCCCATCCCCCCTTCCAGTACCTTTACCTCACCACTCTATCTTCTGGTGTTTCATCACCAGCTAAAACAGTTCCTTCACTCACTAGCTGAATCACATATAATGATATACTCCTCTTTATTACCCCTCTTGTTCACACCTCTCTTGTTCACACCATACCTCCTTACCTTGTATGAAAACCAGTTTCTTACGGGATTTCAGGTCCCAAAAGGCCATACTATCACCCCAGCTGTAAATCCTTCCACCTTCAACCATACTTACAGTACCAGATCCTATCCAACATCTTGTTCAGTCTATCAACATCTCAACCCCAGGCACATTAGCTCTAGATCCAAACACTACCACAAACTAATAAACAAATTCCTGAAGTTCATCACCAAGTATAGACTCAACCTAATACTTGGTGGTGATATTCACCCCAACCCTGGCCCACTCACTTCAGATACACATACCCCCTCTACTTGTAATCTAAGCTATAAACCTACAATTAATAGGCCAACTAACTCTCTCCTAGTCTGTCATCTCAATATTAGAAGCATTAATAATAAGGTACATGAATTGCATGCACTTCTGGATATCCACTCCCCTGAGATTCTCTGTTTATCTGAAACCTGGTTAAAACCTAACACTAAAGACAATGAAGTGTTACCACCTGGGTACAACATACACAGGCTGGATTGTGCTTCGAGGAAGGGGGGTGGGGTAGCTGTACTCTATAAATCTGAGTTGAATGTCACCATAGATGTAATACAACCTCCTCAGATTAATAACTCTGAGATTCTTGCCACCAAATTGCAACTTAATAAAAATAAATGCATTAATATCATCTGTATGTATATTCCCCCAGGTAACAATATATCTACATTTGAAGATATCCTGCACTGGTTATCATGTCACTACCCCCAAGAAACCCTACTACTTGGAGACTTTAACATAGACTGGGGCACCTGTTCCTTAGAATCCCCAACAACCCATATTAACCTGCATGCATTTACACAAATCATATCCACCCCTACCAGGATAGGTAAACCCAACCAAAAAGAAAGTATACTTGACTGGGTACTCATAAACAGTCACCCCCAACTGTACACCTCTGGTACCCTCCTTAATGGCCTAAGCGATCACCTTCTCACATATGTAATTAAGCACAAAACCATTAATTCCCAATAACCCTTACTCAGAAAGGTTAGAAACAATAAAAACTTTGACCCTGCCAAATTCCAACAAGAACAAAACTCATGTAATTGGTCTATTCTAAAACATCTCCCCTTAGAGGAAGCAGTAGCATACTTTAACAACAAATTCCTTGAGATCCTTGATTTGCATGCGCCTGTTTGTTCAAAAAGAACCAAGGCAAAAACTGCACCATGGCTTTCTATAGAGTCTAAACTCAAAATTACCCTTAGAAACAAAGCATGGGCTTTATGGCATTCTTCTAAAGACCCTCAAGATCACATTAAATACAGGCAATCCAGGAACGAAACCAAAAAATCAATTTTACAAGACAAAAAATAATACTACTGTAATTTACAGACAGTAAATCAAAATAACCCTCAGAAGTTTTGGGCAGGTTTAAATAATCTGCTACATCCTGGACAAACTTCAACTCCAGTCCCTGCTGCTACTGTTGATAAAACCCCTGAAGATGTTTCTGATAGCTTTAACCAATTCTTTACTAAGACAATTCAAGCCCTAGCTAGCCAACTACCTCCTAGCTCCCCTGGTCCTGAAAGTAGTACCCCTAGAAACCTACTTGCGTTCAGCTTCCAACCAGTCGCCACTTCACTTATCCGTACCTTGATCATAAAATTAAAACCCACTACACTTTCTGCTGATCAACTCCCTGCCGAGTACCTACAAAAATCAGCTGATGCTATTGCTTACCCCGTCTCAATACTAATCAATCAAACCATAGTAGAAGCTAAGATTCCCACCATCTGGAAAATATCCTATGTAATCTCACTTCACAAAGGAGGCAGCTCTACTGAATTCTCCAGTTATAGGCCAATAGCTATACTCTATCCACTTGCAAAGATTATGGAAAAATGTATTCATAGACAACTCATGCACCACCTAATCCAAAATCGCCTTATGGCAGACACTCAGCATGGCTTCCGTCCTCATCACAGCACTACTTCAGCCCTCCTAGCCTTTACTAACACCATAAACCATAATCGCAACAATAATTATATATCCTCAGCCCTCTTTTTGGATCTTAGCAATGCATTCGATATGGTTGATCACCAACTTTTAATCCACACCCTGCAAACATTCTGTCTAGATACTGGAGCCCTCCAATGGTTTCAATCCTACCTGAATGGTCGACAGCAGGCTGTCCTCTGGAAGAACAAACTCTCTAACCTTCTACCTAACACCCTTAGAGTACCACAAGGCTCTATACTAGGGCCCTTGCTGTTCTCCATCTTCATTAACGACCTTTATACTGTCATCCCAAAAGTCAGCTGTATCCAATATGCTGATGACTCTACTCTGATTTGCTCAGCCACATCTTCAGTAGAGTTATGGTCAGCTACCCAGACCACCTTTAATACAATAGAAAACTGGCTTTCTGAACATCGTCTGATCCTAAATCCCAAAAAAACTAAAATGCTGTTATTTTCACCAACACATAGGTCTACCACTTTCACCTTTACCATAAAATCAAATGATGGCACAATAATCTCCCCTGACCCATCTACAAAACTAGTCATCATAGACAATAATCTCAAATTTGACCTACATGTTAACCAAACTATCAAAACCATCAATAAAAAACTAGGGTTACTTTACAGAATAAAAGCCTTCCTAACCCCTCCAGCTAAAATTGCCATAGCTCACTCTCACCTTCTTTCAACCCTTCTGTATGCATCCCCTCTACTCTCGAATTTGAACAAGACTGTCTTTAACAAACTCTCAATTTGCTACAACCACATTGCCAGGTTTGCCACTGGGCTGCCTTTTAGGACACATCATTGCATCAATCTAAATCAGCTTGGTTGGCTTGAACTACCTAGCCTAATCCAGTATAACCAACTGATTATGGCCTATAAAATCCTCTATAATCCGGACAATACTCCTGCACTTAAAAATATTATCACCCCATATAACAATCCTAGACCGCTTCGATCCTCTAACAAACTACTAATTCAGACTAGCAAAATTAATAACACAGCCGGTGATTCTCTCTTTGCAAACTCTGTAAGTAGATCCTGGAACTCTCTTCCAGCTGATATTACCTTACTTTCCACCTTAGGTCAATTTAAAACTAGACTCAAACAACATTTGTTACTTAACTGGCTATGTCAATGTATCAAGCCAGGCTAACTCGAATGTGTAAAAATCTGTTAACCAGTTTACTGTGTAATTTAATTCAATCCTGACTTGTGCTCAAGATTAACTGTAACCTGTGGAACTTGTTTAACTTGCTTACTTATGTAATCTCTGTAAATAGTCTGTTTGCAATATGTAATACTGGTATTATGTAATGCTCTATCTGCTTACCCTTGGAGCTTTTCTCCCTGGGCCTCCACTGAAAATGGACATGCATCCAGTCGGACTATCCCGGTCAACAAATGTAAAATAAAAATAAAAATAAATTAAACCATCTATACCTGGTGCTATACTAGACTTACTTTCTTTAATCTTGTCTATTATTTCTTTCTGTGTAAATGTTTTTTGTAATTCTAACTTTAATTCTTCTGAGATTTTTTTTTATGCTAGGGACTACATTTTCCATATTTCTATATTCAGTTATATTTCTATCACCTTTATGATAGTGGTAATTGAAAGCATCTAAAATATTATGTATGTCTTAGACTTTTTTCTTCTTTCCTTCATGTAAGATGCTAGAAATATTATTGGATTTTGATTGTATTTTAACTTTCATAGATAAGTTATGAATATGCTTTGGAGAAGTAGCATAAGAGTTTATTTTAATCTTTCTATAGCTGAATTAGTTTTATGAGATAGTTTTTCATTAAATGTATTTGTCTCATCTATTTTCTTTTTATTCTCCATAGTACTTAAATTCTTATTAGATTTGAGTACTAACAGTTGATTTTGTAATTCTTGTAGTTCTCATTCCCATTCTTTAATTTTATTTTTGTACCAGCTGATGGATTTACCATATATATAAGCTTTTAAAGAATCCCACACCATAATTATGTTTGTTTCTGGTTTGTAATTTGTCTCTAGGAAGAATTGGAGTTCAGAACTTTTCCAGGTTTTAAGTTATTTAATTTTTGTTATGTATGAAGGAATCCTAGACGTGGTAACTAACAATTTGAAATCTTTCTAAATTTCCAGTATAAGGGAATTATGATCTAAGAATGGGCAAGGCTGTATTGAAACATTTAAAATTTTAGAATATAGATCTTGAGAGACATAGATTTTATTTATTCTTGTTTGAGAGCCATATCTTTAGTCCTGATGTGAAAAGAGTAATTTAAACATTTCAGTCATTTTCTTAGTAGTTTAGCTGAGGGTGATAACCGGGGGGTTCTTATTTGTGGTTTCTGTAACACCTGTAATACAATTAAAATCACCTCCCATTACTATATTACCTTTGGAAATAGTTGTGATGAGGTCTAAGTAATTCTTAGCTAGTCCTACCCCCATTCCAGGGAACCAATATAAGTTCACTAAAGTCCAAATTCTATTATTAAATTTTAGTATAACTATAGCCAAGAGTCCATCTTTATCTACATGTTTATAAATAACTTTTGTGTTTAATGAAATCTTTTTCCAAAGAATTATTACTGCTCTAGTCTTAGATTTATAAGGAGAATGAGCTAGTATTCTATATTTATTGGGATCCCAAATAAATGTGTCATTTATTTTAAAATGAGCCTCTTGGAGAAAAACTACTTGAGCTTTGTTTAGCATTAGATATCTTAATAAGTTAGATCTCTTATTCAGGTTGTTTAACCCATTAGCATTTAAAGACACCAATGTTAGGTCCACATCCGGATTCTTTAGAAAAGAAATAGCATGAAAACACTTTAGGCTGGATTCACAATGGCTTGCAATGAGTCTAAGAGTAGAGTAAGACTCCATGCAGCCATCATGTCCGACGAGCGATCCAGGAACAGCCTGCAGGGGCGTGCAAGAGAGCTCCTAAAACGGCTCTTACACGGACAGGGCTGGGATATGCAAATTACCTCAATTGCAGGCGAAATGCATGCAAATGAGGTAGATTTGCGATTCAGGAAACCTGAACCTGTCTGAGTAAGAGCAGTGTTATTTGCAGAAATTTACTCAGTTGACAACTCAGTACCGTTCTGCAAATAGCAAATCGGAGCTGTGACAGCTCCAAATAAAGGTTGCATCCAGTGCAGGAAGCATGCCAATGGCCAAATATACAGCCATTGGCAATGTTTCCTGATGCAATATGAAAAAAAAAATATATATTTTTTTTTTCTCCGATTTCCGATCTTTAAGCATAGCACAGCACAGCTCAAACAGGCTGCGCTCTAAAAAAACAGAAAACTAAAAATTAAAACCCACAAATGTGGATCTTATTTAAATTGTTAATGTACAATGCAAGGGAATGACAGGCTGAAGACAACATGGCCACCGAGTAGAGGTTGCTAAGGGGCGAAGTTCAGTCTAAGAGATGTAACCAAGCATTAGTAGGCAATCCTATGCAAAGGAGGGTTAGGATAGCGAATCGCAAGTTTACATAGCAAATGAGCGCAGTCAGTGGAGTGTAGGAGTAGGATAAGGGGAGTAACAAAGTAGAAGACAGGTGACATCACGAGTGGGGTATGTATGAAAGAAGTGAAGCTCATTGGAGCAGAGTGGCATGTGTCAGCTGTCATTTACACATCATGGAAAGAGGTGTATCAACAAGTAGGCTAGGTAAAGGCAAGAAATGGAAGGTGTATGCCGTGGATAACACCAACATTTCTTACTGAGAAGGTATGTGCGCTTGTGCGTGTCTGTAAACCCGAGTAAGACAGAGTGCACGCGTGTAAGCATGAGTGTGCGCGTTTAAGCCAGAGTAAGCATGTATAAGGCTGTTTAAAGAGTTGTAAGCGTGTTTGCGCTGGTGTGCACACGTTTTAACCCGAATAAGCAAGTTTTAGTCCGTGTAAGCATGTGTGCGTGTGTGTGAGCTGCTGTGAGTGTGTTTGCACTTGTATGTGTGGTGCTGCCCCCCCCCCGCGAGGAAATAGAAAGAAAAAAGGAAACACAACAAATAGTAGGAAGTTGCCAGGGAGTGCTAGCAAAGCTAGCAGGTGAAAACAATCAGAATCAGGCAATTACACAGGCAGTACACTAGACCAGCCCAGCCAAGCACTTAAAACTCTGCAAACAACAGTCCATTATGTTTCTCACAACAGACACTGCAGTCAGCTAATAGAAGTGAAAACTGAAAACGCTTTACTGAGACAAAGAAATGTTAGGGACTGCCATTGCTGTTATAAGGCGACATATGCAACATGCTGAGGGTGGTGGTAATGGAAATGCTGCTGGACAACCCACAGTGAGGAGACGGAGAAAAGTGTACAGGCCCAGGGTAACCTACCAGGGGCTACATGAGCTGGCGATAGTGGAACGCTATAGAGTGGACAGAGACCTCCTGTAGCACATTGTTGAGTGGCGCAGGCCACGCCTCACACACAGAACCAACAGAGGGGATCCCATCCCAGTGGAAACCAAGGTATGTGTTGGCCTAAGAATATTAGCAACAGGTGCCTTCCAGAGACCAACCGGTGATATGATGGGGATATCACAGGCATCAGCATCCAGGGTACTGCACCAGTTCCTGGATGCCATGTCAGCAGATGTCGGTGATCATGTATATTTCCCCAAGTCCCATGAGGTATTGGCCAGCAATATGTGCCTCTTCCAGCAAATAGCGGAATATCCTGAGGTAGTGGGTGCAATAGACTGCACGCACATACGCATCAAAGCACCAGCCGGTGAGTGGAGTAGGGTCTACTTCAACCGCAAGGGCTTCCCCTCCATCAACTGCCAGGTCGTGTGTGATGCCCAGGGCATAATACTGAATGTGTGTGCTGGCTGCCCTGGAAGCTACCATGATTCCCACATCTGGCATCTGACGCAGCTGTACCAGACATTTGCCAATGGGGACATCCCACATGGTCACCTAGTGGGGGATGCTGGCTATGCACTGGAGCCGTGGCTGATGACACTCATCAGAAACGCACACACACCTGAACAGGAATGCCATAATGAGGCACACGCACAAACACATAATGTAATCGAGCATGTGTTTGGGCTGCTCAAGTCATGGTTCTGGTGCCTGGACACATCTGGTGGAGCCTTGCAGTACTCACCAACTACATGTACCCAAATTGTCATGGTATGTGCTATGCTACATAATATGATCCTGCGAAAACAGCTGCAGCAGGACCAGCATAGGCCTGGGCCAAACAGCCCCTCACCATTGCCAAGGCCATCACAGGCAGAGCGTGACTCAGAGGAGGAACAAGCTGAGCCTGCCCCAGTAGGCAGAAGGAGGCATGCCCAGTATGCTTTGGCCTTGGCAAAGAGGCAACGCATAGCACATACACTGGCTCAGTAGGAACTCTGGAAATGGTACCTCTCTCTGACTTGCACATATAGTGAAAGGGATGCCTAAGTTGATACTACCTGCTTTCAAACATGTACAGGGAGTGTAGTATGTGCATCCAACATAGGCAGCCCTGCAGCACCACCTGAGCCATGATTGCCATGTGTTAAGCAATATAAAGCAGTGCTAAACAGCATTTACCACCATGTAGTTTATGCAAACAAAATCGCACTCACCAACTAGCACAACTGTGGTCAATGTTGAGTAATACTGGGCAACATCCAGCAATGTTGGTGAATATTGAGCAATGTCAGACAAGCCTGTTCTAAGTAGGGCATAGCTGAACAAAAGCCAACATGCTCATATTTGCTTAACTGGCCCTTAAGCAGTCTGGTCTACTCAGTATGAAAATATAAAGAAGTAATGGGCCTCAAACCCAGGACACTGTGCACTATAGTTAAAGTACTGAACCACTAAACCATGACAGTATTACAGTGGTCAGCCTGTATGAAGGAATGTTGATAAGTCTATGCAAAGTATCTCATGGAAATCCTGCAGGCACAGCATAATCCCTGTTGATTTATGACACAAAGGTGAGTCCTGCAGTAAGAACAGAAACCGACATCCAACACACACAGTATAAATGTTAATATTGGTCATGTTCACACACATCAACAAATGTAGTGGACCTCAGATAGCAACATACTGAAAGGTCACACTGGGCATGCTCACACACTTGAATAAATGAGACAAATGTCAGGCAACAAAACATGGAAAGCCTGAACTGGGCATGCTCACACACTTAGGCCATGTCTGAGTACAGCAGTGGGCCACACATATCTGGCAGTTGCATGTGTTAACCCAGGAACCTCTCACTATCCAGCAATCTGCCCTGTGTACACAGTTATATGTCAACAGACACATATATAATATAGTGGAACCCTGTCATAATCAAATATGTTCTGCAGATACCTAAGTTGTTCATAGAAAGTGGAAAAACAAAGACGATAAAGACCTGCAAACAGTATCAGCAATAAACATTGTGCATCCTGAACGTTAGCATAGGTTCAGAGGTTGATACTAGGCTATCTGCCCTAGGGCATGTACAAGTCTAGCCAGAGTGTGTTTGGCATTCACAACCCTGTCAGATTACTACACTGTGCGTGTGAATAGTAGGTCACACAAGATAGGCTAGTGGGCCTCTGTCTAGCAGGGCCACAGACAATATCCCAGGAGTAAACATACGATCACCCATACAGTCATCAAGATTTCTCCTGTAGGTGGTCAGTGGGTGGCTCTGCCTATGTGAAACTGGGATTACAATCCGGAGTGAGTGGAGCCTCTGAGATAAGAATCTGTCCCTCCAGCATGTCCTATTAACATCTGTGCTTGGAGTGTGTAGCTCCAAGGGAGTCGGATATCCTGAGGTGGAGTATGTCCAGTAATTCTGGGCTGGGTATATCTGTAAACAACAGGCACACATCATATCTGAGTAGGGGTAAGTGACTGAGTAGAGCTGGAGTTACTGCATCCAAACTGTGCAGGACATCCGTGTGAGTCCCTAGATCTGCTGAGTTGCTGCAGGTGTCAGGTAAGGTACACCACAAATGTGGCATTGTAATCAAGCATAGTTATGATGAGTATAGGGACACAATGACTCACTCGATCTAGATGTGAAACCATATGGGATAAGGTGGTATATATAGAAGGTCTGTCCAACCACTTTGGCAACGTGATTGTCAAAGGCGACAGTAAGAACAACTCATGTCCCCAAACCCATAACAACTCCTACCATATGTAATGGAGTACTACCTATGTGGTAATGTGTGGGCATGTTGTTATTCCCAAAGGGGATGACTATGCAACTAATGGCATTTATCTGTAGGCCATGGCTCAGGCACTGGTCATCCATCTCTGTGAGACCCTGTTTGAGCATGCATGTGGCAGCTGGAGAGTTGATTATGGCACCCAGTTTGCAGTCAAGTGCGAACATGGTCAGCCATATTCCCCCTGTGGTAGCCTGTATGTCAGACAAATATATACTGAACAAGAGAGGTCCCAGGACTGAGTCGTGTGGGATGCCATGTGTAACAGGTGTATAGTCAGACATAGCATCTGCAATTCTGACCATGTGGGTGCTATCCCTGATCCTGGTAGCAATCCATCTTGTGAGATATGTATCCATATCGATGCTGGTGAGCCTATGCATAATGGTCCAGGGGGTTATTGTGTTGAAGGGTTTTGCAAGGTTCAGGTAGGCTGTGTGGACAACCATCCCTATGTTGATGGACCTGTTAACCGTTTAAAGAATACAAACAGGTTCAAGAAGCAAGATCTGCCCACAACAATGCTGAAATGTATAGGACACAGTGTCTGTAGGTTCCCGATGTCTATGTGTATGAGTTCCCATGACAATACGCTCCCTAGCTTTGCAGAACAGTCTAGTTAGGCTTGTAGGGCAATATTGTCTGTGGTCCATTGTGGCACCAACTCTGTGGAGTGGGACCACTGTCACTATACACCATTCCTTGGGTACATATCCTGTAGTAACTCCGATATTGAACAGTGCTGTAATGTAAGGGTTACGGCTGTCATGAAGCTCATGTAAGATGCAGGTCGGACCACCATCTAGTCCCATTGATGCTGTGATGTACGCTTTGGGTAGGGCAGCACTTACCCATTACTGTGTGATGTCTGGGAGGTTACAATCTGTTGGGATGGATAGTTGCTCCTTAGAGGGGATGGGGGGAGACATCTGCACTGAATCTGTTTGCCAGGATGTTGGCAATGCCAGTGGGTTCAGGGTAAGTTTAGTCAGTATGCAGTAACTCACAGCATATCAGTGAATGCCCACCCAGGATCCTGACATAACTGACGAAAGCCGTGTGATAGTTCTATGTGTCTGGTGCAATTGTCCAATAGAAGCGGCCCTTAGAAGAGTTCATGAGTGATCGTAGCTGTCTGCTAGTACATATCACAGATACCTTCCCCATCTGGGATTGTGCTCTATCATGTAGTAGCTTCCTTCTGATGTTGTACAGCTTATTAATGGCTGGGGTCTACCAGACAGGTCCCCTGCCATTGGAGGAGTGAGTCCTGTTGTTATTTGGGATAGCACAAGCCATGCAGTCCACTAGGTGATCATAGAATGTGTATGTAAAGGATTCAGCAGTCTGAGCCATATTTGCCACTGTCTCAGGGTCTCTGAAGGATACCACCTTGCTTTGGTGAAGTGAAACATTGGCTCATGAGAAGTTCACCAAGATTACCTAGGATGGGTGTGTGGAGGGTATATCTATGTCCAGTGAGATACATGTATGTTCTGACCTTACCAATGAGGGGTATATCGCTGGTGTGGAACACAGAGTCCCCATGTTGGTGATGATCAGGTCCAATATGTATCCCCTCTTGTGGCTGTGCTGACTGGTTGTACCATAGCATATGAGTCTACAAATTGTAGCGACTGTTGGGCAAGGGTGTTGGGGCTTGAGTAGTATCCCCAGTCAATATTTGTGTATTTGAAGTCACCCAATATAATGGTGTTTGTGGAGACCTTCATATTCTCCATAGTTCCCATGAAAGCCGAGTGTGGTTCCTGAGTTTGGGAGGGTGGTCTGTAGCAGGCAACAAACTGAAAGGCAGTTTTGCACAATGGTAGTTGTATATGTATGGTCTGTGATGCTTTGTGCAGTGCTACTAACCCAGAGGTGTGTGTATCTGTGATGTATATGGATACTCCCCCTAGTTGTGTTGTCTGTTCCAAGTCTTGTGGTCAGAAAGCATGGTATGAAACATAACCTGGTAGTGCTGTTGTGCATAAGTGAGCCTGAACCAGGCATCTGTTAGTGCACAGATATCGCTATCCTCCATACTGAGGAGAGTCCTGAGTTGCCGCAATATGAGGGTAACACATCTGGTGTTGAGCAGCATTACCCTTAGTTTCATTTAACCTGTAATGTCTATGGAGGTGGGTTTGTCTTTTGAGTCCTGCTTAAGTAAGGCACTCTGGTGGTAGCAAGAGCCTTAGCCAGCATTCGAAAGTCCAAGGGTGACAGGTGCAAGCTGTCCATAGTGAAGCTACGTGGCATGTCAAGCATGTCATCACCACAGGCTGACAGACACTGCATCCCCTATGAATGACACCAATTTGTTAGCCAACTGTTAAATGTGATATGTTTGTCTATATACTGTGACATCATAATTGGTGGGTGTAAGATGCTAGACAAGGTCAGGGTCATACTGGCCTGGACTACATGATCAGAATGTTCCTCCATGTATCATGTCATGTGGTCCAGGGAATAACGTCTGAGGTTTTACGCACCAGCATGGACAATGATGGTGCCAGTCCTGTACTTGCTTTGGAGTGACCTGACTGCATGTGTTATGTGGCAGATCCTGGCACCCGACAGACAGCCCAAAGTGACTATTCCCTTGGTCAGTGTGTCTGACAATAAGTGTCACCTATTACAAGTGTATTAGGTGTGTTGTTTAGCCCGAAGGGCAGTGACTGTTTGGCACACTGACATTGTGAACTATGTGATATGTGGGTATTGTAGTGGGGTAGCAGTTGTGTGTGTGTCTGCTTTGGAGGTCTCTGCTGCTTAGGCAGAGTTCATTTACAGCATCCGAGTATGTCAATGTGTGATAATGTGGTTTGAGTGCTGTCGCTAGAGGATATGTGAGACTGATATGTGGTGTGTGTGGTTACCTTCACCACCTGATAGATTGTGCCAGTCATGGGTCGAGAGAGTTCAGCATACTGTATGTCTATATAGGTGCATCTCACACATATATCTGAGTTTGTCGGGAGGAGGAGAGGGTTGTCTGTGTACATGAGGCAGATGTGACATTGTGTCAACATCATAATATTCACCAGCTGGACTGGAGAGTACACATGAAACTGACCCCTGGACATGCCAGGATATTATGATGGCATACTCTGTAGCCTGATCACAAAGGATCAGTAGGGTGTTAAGTGTGTAAAAGAGTATAACAGGGATTAGTGTTCAGGTTTGTTGGTGTTTTGTAAAGAGTAGCTAAGAAGGAGTCCAGACTGAATCATGACAACACCCTCAGCTATGTCATAAATAGCGATTTACACCCATATATGACCTGAGTCAGGGCCAGATGTACCTGACTGACAATGCCAACATTCTGACAGACAGACCCATATATAAATACCCACCTCCCACTGACGATAGTCCATATCATCATACCAGGAGATATCACATGTAGAATGGATGAGCAGCTACCCCCAATGCCAAAAGCATGGCAGCAAGTGGAATACATTGATTCCCAATATGTGTCATGCATAAACTACAGAACAAACAGATCCTGCACCTGAACAGTCAGCTGAGCCTCACCACCTACACAGGATGTGGAACCATTGAATGTGTTACAGCAATATATGGCACTCCCCACAAGTGTTGGTGCACAACACACCATGGGAAGTACAGTCCAGTACGCCTATGAAGTCTGATCTGCAAGGTCATGGAGTCCATCATGGTTGAAGTCATAAACAGAGCTATTGGAAGCTGACATACACACACCCCTACCAACTATGGTATGTTCATGTGCGGATCATGGTTCCCAAACATGCTAGACTGTTTGAAAGGCAGCCACCCAGGACATACATCACTGAACACAGCTACACATGTCTCACATAGACTTTGAATAGCCCTTTATCAACATCCCAGACACATGTAGTATCCACAAAACCAACAAGCTGTGCATAAATATGTGTTGACATATGACAGAATGTCAATGTGTCCACAGACAGATCACACAAGTTAAGGATTATGAGGTCCTATTCAAGCTGTTGACACCTGCTGACCCACATGGACCATTCCTGGAATGGCATAAAACAAAGTGTACACACATCACCATGTCCAGTCTGATGATGTCACCATCCTATACATACAGCAGGAGAAGGGAAACCAGCCAGTAAAGCAAATAGCGTGTTGTGTTAATGCATCTCTTTCTTGTATCATAACATAGTTAGGTAGGGGTTTAAATCCTACAAACACTGACTGTGGGGGTGTGTATGTGTACATTTTCCTTTGAGAGAAGTGTCCTTTTTGGAGACTGGGAAGACTCACTAAAAGAGGTACATTCCTCTTTGGAAAGTCTGATGATGTCACCATCCTACAAATATGTGTATATGTGTGCAGTTTCCTTTGAGAGGAGTGCCATTTTTGGAGACTGGGAAGACTCATTAAAAGAGGTACATTCCTCTTTGGAAAGTCTGATGATGTCAACATCCTACAAATACAGCAGGAGAAGGGAAATCAGCAAATAAAGCAAATAGCGTGCTGTGTTAATGCGTCCTTCTTTAGTATCATAACATAGTCAGACAGGGGTTTGAATCTTGCTAACACTGACTGTGTGTTTGTATGTGTGCAGTTTCCTTTGAGAAGAGTGCCCTTTTTGGAGACTGGGAAGACTCACTAAAAGAGGTACATTCCTCTTTGGAAAGTCTGATTATGTCACCATCCTACAAATACAGCAAGAGAAGGGAAACCAGCCAGTAAAGCAAATAGCGCACAGTGTTAATGTGTTTTTTTCTAGTATCATAACATAGCTACGTAGGGGTTTAAAACCTGCAAACACTGACTGTGTGTGGGGTGTGTGTGTGTGTACGTGTTCAGTTTCCTTTGAGAGGAGTGCCCTTTTTGGAGACTGGGAAGACTCACTAAAACAGGTACATTCCTCTATGGAAAGTCTGATGATGTCACCATCCTACAAATACAGCAGGAGAAGAGGCACTGACCAGTAAAGCAAATAGTGTGCTGTGTTAATGCGTTTTTTTCTAGTATCCTAACATAGTTAGGTAGGGGTTTGAATCCTGCAAACACTGACTGTGTGGGGGTGTGTGTATGTGTGCAGTTTCCTTTGAGAGGAGTTCCCTTTTTGGAGACTGGGAAAACTCACTAAAGGAGGTACATTCCTCTTTGGAAAGTATGATGATGTCACCATCCTACAAATACAGATGGAGAAGAGAAACCAGGAAGTAAAGCAAATAGCGCGCCGTGTTAATGCATTTCTCACTAGTATCATAACATAGTTAAGTAGGGGTTTGAATCCTGCAAACACTAACAGTGTGTGTGTGTCAATGCGGTGTGTTTTGGTTTTACTTTGGTAGGACATATTATGATTAAAACAGTAAGTGCATTGCACATATCAGGTATCTGCATAGCAAATATATATGTGTACATGCCCCTCAATCAGTACATAGGTGTGAAGCCTGCATACTACATGAATACATCTGTTTCCATTGACAGGTTGTGCCGCTGATTCTCAGATCATAGGTCACATATGTATGTATGTGACAAGGCCGTCCACTGTTGTGATCTCTGGTCAAGGTCATCTGTGCTACACACACCCATGACAGTTACTAAAGAGTAGTGTGAGTGAGGGTATATGTCTGGGGTATATGTCAGACATGTTCATACACAACAACGACTGGCAATAATGGACAGTCGGTATAGGTGTACAACTGCCTTGTGGATATGCATTCAGGGCTCTAATGTCTTATGTGATACACCAAGGTACTCCACAATACCTATGGATATGTGGATACCAAAGGACACATGACATAACACAAGGCTGTATGTACACATTGGTATCCAACATACATGTTGAGGTCTACCATCGATGTGGTACTGACGGGATAGTATGTATAGTAAATGCGGATGACTATGCCATAGCTGGCTTACTGCTATACAGCATGTATCAGACAACAGGTGTCTGTCTGTATGATACCCTTGTGTAGGATATGCATCCCATCCAGGGAATGCATTGTAGGCCAATTCATGCATTTCCAGATGTGGCTGGACACATCCCTAGTGTGTTTGCATGTACCTAAGGGGGCTATATGCCAAACAGGTGTGGTCCCAGGAATGGGTGGCGATCAATACCACTGGTTAGTGCTAGAGTATAGTACCAGAAGGATCCAACTGTTACGGAGTTCCCTACAACTGTGTGTCATTTGTCAGGACACCATCCAATGATTGCTTATAGTCATGCTGTTGAGGTTGTGTATACTGCCAGACCACAAATCATTGACAGATATTAACAGTATCCCCCACAGCATAGTGTCAACCCATGTCATACACACATGTGGACCCATGTTAGTACATAACTGTAGTAGAATGCATACTGGCCATTGAAAGTTACTATGGGATGTTAACAATGTGTACAACAGGGTTTGCCGCACGTCCCATGTGTCCACCATGCACGTACATGCAGACAGTGCACATCCACCATGTTCACAGATGTACACTTGCTAATCTGTACTGCACACATCACACATGCACTGTCCACTCACTAACACATGCTGGCAACACATTACACTTCAGCCAAGTGGCACATGGGTGGACAATACATACTCAGACCTAATAGTGGTGTAAGCAATGCTACATTGACAAGCAGAGCTTTGATGCATAATGCCTGCTCAGACATACCTACAAGGATGTCATTACACTTTCCTGTTGACAACTTGCTAATATTGCTACACTGCTATAATGTCACCCTGTGCATCAGCACCATGTTAGCCTGTTCCTGCATCAATGTTACAGATGACAGGAGGTGACACAGGTATCATCATATGCACAGGGTGTGTTGTTATTTGCCAGAGCCTGACATTGACCCAACCAATCGACATGTCTGTGTGTGTGTGTGTGTGTGTGTGTGTGTGTGTGTGTGTGTGTGTGTGTGTGTGTGTGAGGGACAACAGTACAGCATGGGCCAATGTTGATTTAATGTGTGTCTGTATGTGTGAGCCCTAGTTGTTTGGTTAATGTGTGTGTGACTGCATGCACACAGCTCCACCATGTGGCTGCCATATACACTAGTTTGTGGGACAGCCACAGACTGTACCTGCTAGGCAGTACAGCTCACTGTCTCTGGCCATGGACACAGTACCTGTGCTTGCCAGGGGTGCTACGGACAGTATCGAGTACCAACCACGACTGGGTACTGTCATCAGAGGCAGAGGTATGATGACTGGACCCACGTCCCTGCTGGGACTGGCCAGAGCCAAGTGCACGTGGTCTACTGGGACGGTCAATAGACAGGCCAGCCCCAGCATGGCTGGGGCTGGAACTGCCACTACAGGAGTGGCTGTGAACTGTGGGCCGTCCGCGACTACTGTCAGCTGTTGCTGTTGCTGGCATGCGTCCGCATCAGTGTCACAACCGTCCCGCATAGTCCTGGCTCATGGAAGACATATTGTGGAGGGCATCTACTGTCTCCCTCCAACGTCTACCAATGACCTCATTGTAATTCCGGATGGCACCGGCAAGGTCACGGATGCTGTCATTGATAGTGGTGTAGTGGGACCTCTGCAACCTAAGTCCCTGTCTGATGTACCATTCCATATGTGACTGAGCCTGCATTACAGCCCGGAACATACTGGACATTGTAAGACCTGTGAGGGCACGTCTGCCAAGGGCAATATGACCAGCAGTGCTCCCCCGAGAAACCCTGGACCTCCACCTATGTGGTACTGTTCCAGGAATCCGGCTATGGCTGCTGTGAGGGGATGCAAGTGCCATGGGTACCACACTTTCCTGGTCAATGCCAACTGTATGCTGTCCCGCGCCTATGGCCATTGGTGATGAGGGATGTATTGGCAGTATGAGTGTGCGCATAGATGGCGTTGAATGCTGTGTACTGTCGATTGGAGGACCAACGACAGACCCTGTCAAACCTTCCTGTGCCAGAATACATGTCTCATCATCACCACTATTCGTGGCAGTGGCTTCAGGTTCCCTGCTGCTTTTGGCCACCCCTAACTCAGCACCTGTGAGAGGAAGACAGGAAACACACTTTACAGTCTGCACATGATGCATGCACACATGCACACATGCGCACATGAACACACACATGAACTGGTGCAAACCCGCTTACTACTGTTTACAAGTGCTTATTCTCACTAACCCCCGCGCTCAATTCTTTGACAGATACGTAAATGGGGAGATAGGAATGTGGTGATAAAGGGTGCACAAAGAGGGGAAGACAGTAGGGACACCAGCTCGGGATGTTTAGGATGGGTGTGGGGAAGGTCCATAGCTGCCTGTTTCTTTACCAGCAACAGCTGTGCATATGCAAAACATTAGGAGTGAAATTTGAAACCTTCCACCCCTGAGAGAGGGGTGAGGACAACTAAGTATGTTGTACTACCAATTATGAATATCAGGCGCATGCACTGTTTGTGAACTGCTATACTGTCATTAGTACATTACTCACTTCTGAACAGTTTGTAGTTTGTTTGTGTTGACATTAGCACAGTCTGCTCAGGACAACTGGACATATTTCAGTACTGTGTATACCTACCTACACCCGTGGGCGTGCCTGACTACACAGGTATATGGTACTTTTGGGTAGGGGTGCAGAACTGTGGAGACCATTATTTATTATCGTGTGCTGTTTATCTTGCTGAACATGCAGAGTTGCTGTGTACCTGTTAGTCTCAGAAGGCTAGTAGTCTGTCTCAGTAGTTCCCACCTGTGGACATATCCAGATGGTAGACAGAGGTTAGCCTAGTATCCTTTGACTGTGCACCACACCAGTCTTTTTAGCACCTGAACAATGGCATTGTCACAGGTGGTTGCTAGCAGTACATGGCTACATCCTTTGATATTTCTGTGTTCTACTCCTACATACGGGCATGCTTGTGGAATTCCTTCTACAGCTATTAGCTGAGTGTGTAACAGCAGACAAGCTGATATGCCTGTGTGTTTCTGACACTTCCAGGCCTCAGATATTCTCAGGTAAATATTTGAACACCCTCAGGGAAAGGTACATATAAGTGGGATACACCGGTGATATATTTCAGATATTTTGCTGTTGAGACTTTGGGGGATTCAGAGCATATGTATTACTACACCTTTTCTGACGTGCAAGCAGTGTCTACTCTCACTTATTGACATTTTTCATTAAGTGAGATTCCCTACCTTTCTGACTACTCTTAGTACATTTCACAGGGAGTCAGAGGGGCACAGCTAACATTTGTTTGCAAATCAGAGACATCCCTGTAAATCAGTCACAGTTGGGAGGTCTGGCCTCTGACCTATTTAAATATGCCAGCGTTTATCCAGTTCTGATACTGTGTGGGGTTTGAAAGGTGCTATGGTAACATTATTCCCTATTAGCATGGCTGGTTCTCTTTTCACAGTCATGTTATGCAATTCCACAACACTTGCTGGTTAAGGGCCACAGAACAAGATTTGTGTTATGCCATTCCTATTCACCCTTTACAGTCACTCATTGTAATGTATGATATATTTCTTTCTGCACCACATTATTGTATGTCTATTGTGGCTTAGTGACACTTCCTGCGGTCTTGTGCGTCCAAGGTCTGGGGTTCGAGACTCACAGGGGTATTTTAATTTGCTGCTGAGCAGTACAAGGGCCCTGCCATAGAGTGTCTAAGGCAATTTTAAGCAGTTGTAAGCGGGTTTGCGTGGGTTTGCGCGACGCTTAGCGATGCTTAGCTAAGCGCACACATGCGAACACTGGTGCAAACCTGCTAACTACTGCTTAAAAGTGCTTACTCCCACTAACCCCCACACTAATTTCTTTTAAAAAAAAGAAAATGGGGAGATAGGAAAGTGGTGAAAAAGGGGGCACAAAGAGGGACACACAGTAGGTAAACAAGCTCGGGATGTGTAGGATGGGTGTAGGGAAGGTCCATAGCTGCCCATTTCTTTAACAGCAATAGCTGTGCATATGCAATGAATTTGGAGTGAAATTTTAAACCTTCCACCCCTGGGAGAGGGGTGAGGATAACAAAGTATGTTGTACTGCCAATTCTAATTATCAGCTTACATGTTTGTCCAATGGACATGTGTGCAAAATGGGCAGCTATGTATGGGGCGTAATTTTTTTGTGGGTACAGATTGCCCCCTTTTTTATTTCAGGTGAGAGTGGGAAGTGAGGTAGAGGAAGTAGGTATGTCTGGGGAGGTAGGTTGGGAAGGTAAACAGGCAAGACAGACAAGACGCATACAGGGGCAGTGTATGACACATTGGGTGGGTGACACAATTGACGGGGTCGGATGTTTGGAAATCGCAAGCCCATGAGCCCACAGATGGTAACAGTGGAACTGAGAACCCCACCCATGGTCAGTCACCACTGAACCTTCACAGCCCTGAGGGTGGCTGTGCTGGGGGGCTGCGTAGGATGGGCAGGCTCACCCATGAGATGTGCCACTCTTGCCTCAAGCTGGCATAGGGGATCAGCGACTGAACCCTGGATCTCCTTATGCACCACAGCCCGGACCCTTTGAAGGGTGACAGGTGGCCCTTCTCCGCCCACGCTTGCATGGTGGGGACAAGCCCCATCCCCTGCAGCACTTCCACCCGAAGGTGGCACAGGACCAACGGAGGAGGGGAGCCCGGGCTGGGCACTGGACAAGCTGGTGCCAGGTGCACTTGCGGGCTGAGGAGGGACAGGTGGGTCTGCTGGGACCGGCCTTCCCATACGTTCTGTGATTAGGTGTGTTTAATTACAACATAAGCAAAACAGCATTCCAGATTAGTTATAACAGCATGCAATAATATTCCCATTAACCCAACACACCAAGGGTACAACAGTTGAACAGCAAGCATAACACATGAATATATTGAACCACAGTGGTTATTCCAACAGCATGCAGGGATGTTTGGTAGTGACAGGCCACCATGACTGCGGTGTTTAAACAGGGCATCAACGTGAATGCAAATATTTATAGAACAATAAGACATATGTCCCAACAAATATTTAAGTTTACGCATACCCATTGAGGTGTGGAATTGCATGCTTTATGCACATACAGTAGGGTGTATAAAAAACCTCGGTTAACATCTTATAATGACCTTTTAGTCTACACTACATTCCTAGTGACTGCAAGTGTATATCCCCTACCTGTATTGTTACACTTGCCACCATACATTAGATTGTGTACTGGGTTTGGCTATTTCAGTATATGCCTGACCTATATCTGACATACTAACTGTCCAGGATGCAGATGTTACTGCTACATATTTCTTGTTTGCATTTATATTTCTTTATCTACATATCTTGGATGTTTTCACATGACATTTTCACTTCAATTTGTACAGAACCCTGCATTTCTTGACACACACTCACATTTCTGGGGAAAAAATAACATGCTACACGTGTGCCAGGTTTACTTATTCATGCCAGCCAGTAACTGCCTGTGTGGACTGTATATATGTTTCATAGCTACTAGTACTTCCATCACCCACTTTATATGGGACTGCACAACTCTGGGTTGCCAGCACCTTTTCAAACAGTACTGTTTGTATACTGCAAGGGTACAACAACATTTCAGACTCTGACACAGACACACTCTGGGATTTAGACCTTTATTAATGACATTGCACACTTTTCCACAGGCTCACTCCTTTATTTGTTTTAACGGTGTATATGGCAGACATGTTCATGACATATAATACCTTTATTAATAGGGTAGAACTATCTTTTTTCAGGCTCACTCACTTATTTTATATAACAGTGCCTGCAGAGATATTATTCCAGACATATGTTACCTTTCTTAATGGGTTTCTACACTGTTTTTCTGCCTCTCTGATGTTTTTATCTGACAGTACATGCAGAGGACTTATTCAGGCAATTTTATGGCTGTATTATTGGACTACAACACTTTATTTCATGCTCTCTCCCATATTTTATATAACAATACATGCAGAATAATCACTAACCTGTCTGGTGGCACAGCCAAACAGCCTAACAGCATAGGCTTGCTGATTCATAGCATGGTGACCAGCAGCTGTAAAGTAAATGAAGGGATATTGAGACATACCTATCCGTTATATATACTCCATTATCAATTCTTATATACTGCATTCCATGGCTACATACTCAGTTGTGGGGCATCCCGCATCCCACGGGCCTCCTGTATCCATTGGTACAGGCGGTCCTGCTGTCATCTCTTCAGGTCTGCATGGTGGTGACGGACCTTCTTACCAGTCTGAGGAATGCCTGTGGCACTACGAGCTAACCAGTTCCAAGCCTCTGCATTGTACTCCGTCCCTTGGAACTGGCCCTGCAGGAGTTTTGACTTGTGACATTGGACAAGGAGCCAAACCATGTATATGGACTCCTCGATGCCCCAACGTTGCGCTCGGAAGTGTGTTCCCTCTCTGACACCAGACATTCTAACTGCAGATGTGAGCTACAATCAGTTATGGTGTGTATTACTGCCTGTGGGGCTTAAATATGCCGCATTTCCCGCACTTTTTTGTGATTGGCCGTTTTGTAAAATTCTCGGCTGACTGCAGACCTGCTTAGTAATGGTTAAACTACCATTCGTACGTATATGAATGTTAATAGTGGCTGTTTTCTCTATGTTGTCATGGCTTAGTGGTTCTGTACTTTGCTTCTGATGTACAGAGTCCTGGGTATGAATCTTCTCATTCATTTTATTTTCATACTATCCAGACAGGCTAGGGAGTGTGGCTGCATTTAAGCAACTTTGCTCTACGTTGCTCCTCGGTGCCCTACGGTGCCCTGGTTGATGCGGCGCGCACATCCACGCAAACACATTGCGCTGGGTAAAGCGCCATTTATCTATGGGCAACTCTATTGCGCTGGGTAAAGTGCTATTAAACTGTGGGCACCTCTATTGCGCTAGGTAAAGCGCTATTCAACTACGGGCAACCCTATTGCTCTGGGTGAAGTGCTGCTTGACTGCAGGCAATTTTATATCAGGATCCTTTAAAATATTTATTTTGTTCACTGATACATTGGCCATTTCACTGCTTTTTGGTAATGTTTAAACATATTTGTCAGGTATTATTTCATATACTGATTTAAAAAAATAAATACAAAGGGGAGTGGTGGGATTTGAACCGTGAATGCCTTTTCTGTGTGCAAACGCTCTACCATTACGCTATTGCGTGTGATTTGCATTAACATTCTTTCTTATGCTCTTCCATGTCAGAATTGCTAACTCTAGCTAAGCAATGGGCACACCCGCACACACGCGCAAATACGGGCAGCTATTTTAGGGATTTAAAAAAATATATTTAATGTTTTTAGTTTTAGAACTGTGGTAGGGGTTTACAATATCAGGGAGTGTAGTGTTGGGTGCAGGGACATTTGAGTGTACTCGCTCTTGTGTGTGTGCTTTGTTTAGTTTTAAAACACTTGCAGGGGCGTGGACATTTAGACTGTTCGGCAGTCGGACACACCCCCTGCTTTCTTACACGGTCCGTGTAAGACTTATGGTTGAGTCAGCATGCCCTCATGCATATTCATGGCATGCTGATGTCAAACCATTCAACTGCAGCTTCTGAGTAAGACTTATTAAGCTTACACGGAGGATTAGTGAATCCGGAGAGTTTGTCTTACTGGAACCCTTAGTTCATATAACTCCTCCTGTAGAGCTAGCAGAAATAAAGTATTACATTTCTATTTATCTCAATCCTCAATGTTTTTCCCATGAAAACTGATAATAAGAATTTTAAGTCAGGCATTTTAAAACTAGAAAAAAAAAAATAAAAGCAGAATCTTAGAATTTACACGAGTACAAACTATAACCCACAATAAACATGGAATGAATAGCATTCTTAGTCTAAAGACAAAAATAAATCTGCTAGACTAACCATCCTAACCAGCTACTTTGTTCTTTCCGAGCCCATAAACCCATAAATATTAATGGAGAATAATTCTTAAATTCAGTAACTTATAATCAACTAGTCAAGCTTGAGTTCTCGTATATCTATTAATTAAACAACAACATACATTGCCATCAAAGCATTAATAATATAAAAATGATTATTCACAAAAACAGGAAAATACTTGTGTTTATATAATACTAAGATTCAGAATTTAAAGAAGTAAACAATTTGATGTTTAGTAACTGATCTGGCCTTATATCATCATCATGATCTTCTTTCGGCTGTTCCCATTAGGGGTCGCCACAGCGGATCATCTGTTTCCATTTCTTCCTGTCCTCTGCATCAAGCTCTTTCACACCAACCACCTGCATGTCCTCTCTCACCACATCCATAAACCTTATCTTAGGCCTTTATCTTTTCCTCTCACCTGGCAGCTCCATCCTTAGCATCCTTTTCCCAATATACCCAGCATCCCTCCTCAGCACATGTCCAAACCAATGCAATCTCGCCTCTCTCGCTTTGTCTCCAAACTGTCCAACCTGAACTGACCCTCTAATATACTGATTCCTAATCCTGTCCTTCCTAGTCACACTCAGTGCAAATCTTAACATCTTTAACTCTGCCAAATCCAGCTCTGAGTCCTGCCTTTTCACCAATGCTACCGTCTCCAACCCATATAACATAGCTGGTCTCACTACTCTCTTGTAGACCTTCCCTTTCACTCTTATTGGTACCCGTCTGTCACAAATCACTCCTGACACTCTTCTCCACCCATTTCACCCTGCCTGTACTCTCTTCTTCACCTCTCTTCCACACTCACCATTACTCTGAACTGTTGATCCCAAGTACTTAAACTCATCCACCTTTACCAACTCTACTCCCTGCATCCTCACCATTCCTCTACCCTCCGTCTCATTTACACACATATATTCTGTTTTAGCCCTGCTGACCTTCATTCCTCTCCTCTCTAAAGCATATCTCCACCTCTCCAGGGTCTCCTCAACCTGGTTCCTACTCTCACTACATATCAAAATATCATCTGCAAACATCATAGCCCACGGGGCCTCCTGTCTAATATCATCTGTCAACCTGTCCATCACCACTGGGGCTCAGAGCTGATTCTTGATGTAATCCCACCACCACCTTAAATGTATCTGTCAATCCCACCGCAGTCCTCACCAATGTCACACAACCCTTGTACATATCCTGTACTACTCTTACATACTTCTCTGCCACTCCCGACTTCCTCATACAATACCACAACTCCTCTCTAGACACTCTGTCATATGCTTTCTTTAAGTCCACAAAGACACAATGCAACTCCTTCTGACCTTCTCTGTATTTCTCCAACAACACTCTCAGAGCAAATATTGCATCTGTAGTGCTCTTTCCTGGCATGAAACCATACTGCTGATCACTAATCATCACCTCCCTTCTTAACCTAGATTCCACTACTCTTTCCCATAACTTCAAGCTGTGACTGATCAATTTTATCCCTGTGTAGTTACTGCAGCTCTGCACATCACCCTTATTCTTAAAGATAGGTACCAAAACACTTTTTCTCCACTCCTCAGGCATCCTCTGACTTTCCTAAATTTCATTAAACAATCTGGTTAAAAATGCCACTGCCATTTCTCCTAAGCACCTCCAGGCTTCCACTGGTATGTCATCTGGGCCAACAGCCTTTCCATTCTTCATCTTCTTCATAGCTGTCCTTACTTCCTCCTTGTTAATCTGCTTCACTTCCTGATTCACTATCCCCACAACATCCAACCTTCTCTCTCTCTCTCATTCTCTTCATTCATCAGCCATTCAAAGTAGTCTTTCCATCTACTCAACACACTCTCCTCACTTGTGAGTACATTTACCTCACTGTCCTTTATCACCCTTACCTGCTGCACATCTTTACCAGCTCTGTCCCTCTGTCTAGCCAGTTGGTACAGGTCCTTTTCTCCCTCTTTAGTGTCCAATCTCTTATACAACTCTCTATATGCCTTATCCTTAGCCTTTGCCACCTCTCTCTTTGCCATGTGCTTCATCTCCTTATACTCATGTCTACTTTCTTCATCTCTTTGACAATCCCACTTCTTCTTCACCAGCCTCTTCCTCTATATACTCTCATGTACTTCCTCATTCCACCACCATGTCTCCTTGTCCTCCTTCCTCTGTCCAGATGTCACACCAAGCACCTTCCTTGCAGTCTCCCTTACTAGCTTTTCTGTAGTTACCCAGCTATTCAGTAACTCTTCATTGCCTCCCAGTGCCTGTCTTAACTCTTCCCTGAACTCCACCTCACAATCACCCTTTTTAACTTCCACCATTTAATCCTTGGCACTGCTTTCACACTCCTCCTTCGCTTCTTGATCACCAACATCATCCTGCAGACCACCATTCTATGCTGATTAACTAGACTTTCCTCAGTTACCACTTTACAGTCTCCAATCTCCTTCAGGCTGGCCCACCTACATAGGATATAATGCACCTGTGTGCATCTTCCTCCACTCTTGTACATCACCTTATGCTCATCCCTCTTTTTAAAATACGTATTCACCACAGCCATGTCCATCATTTTCACAAAATCCACAATCATCTGACCTTCTGCATTCCTCTCCTTGACACCATACCTACCCATCACTTCCTCATCCCCTCTGTTCACTTCACCAACATGCCCAATGAAGTCCGCTCCAATCACTAGTCTCTCACCCTTGGGTAGACTCACCACCACTTCATCCAACTCACTCCAAAATGTTTCTTCCTCAACTATCGTGCACCCAACTTGTGGAGCATATGCACTAACAACATTCATCATTACACCATCAATTTCAAGCTTCATAAACATCACTCTATCAGACACTCTCTTCACCTCCAAAACACTCTTGGCATACTGTTCTGTTAGGATAACCCCTACTCCATTTCTTCTGCCATCCACACCATGATAGAACAATTTGAACCCGCCTCCTATACACTTGACCTTACTTCCCTTCCATCTGGTCTCTTGCATGCACAACATATCAACCTTCCTTCTCTCCATCATATCAGCTAGCTCTCTCCCTATACCAGTCATACTGCCAACATTCAAAGTTCCTACCCTCAGTACTATACTCCTAACCTTCCTCCTCTCTTCCTGCCTTTGGGCATGCCTTCCCCCTCCTCTTCTTCTTCGGCCAACAGTAGCCCAATTTCTGCCAGCACCCTGTTGACTAACAGTACTGGTGGTGGTCATTATATATATTATTCATTTAGACTATATCTAAGTCTTGATATTAATTTCATTTCTCATTAGTATATGTCAAGCAGAGTAACATTATGAAAGAGTTAAATTCAATTGCCTGTAATGTTAATGCGTTTATGTTGAAACCCAGGGCAGCATTAGTTACATTGTTTAATGTGTTTAAAAAATAGATAACACTATTTTCACTTTCCAAAGTCATAATTATAAGTTCAACCCTTCTTCTGATTGCAAATTATGCTCTTAATTAAGCATAAATTGTTGACTATTGTCAAAGGAAAAATATAGTTTAAAAATGATCAGTACACGGTAGGTTCAGGTTAAGGCACTTTAATCTTGCAGCAAGGAGACAAAAACATGCTAATACAGAGTTTGTATGACTAGAATCAGGAAATGCAAGCATTTTTATACATTTTCTAATAAGACATTGCCTACCAAGCTGACATAGTAAATCACAAGTTTTAACATCATCATTTTGTAGTGATTGTTTTTGTAAATTTCTGCTTGTACTATCAATTTTTGTGAGAAACTTCCTAAGAAAAACAACGTGGCCTTGGCTACCACCGGTTAGATATATGCAATGTTACCATTCAAGGTACTATGGCTAATTTGAGCACAAAGCAAGTATAGATTGCAGTTCATCTCTCCAACAGTCCTTTGTCTGTTTTATCTCTTCCTTCTGCAGCTGTGCGTGTTTTCATACTTCAAACAGAGCTAATTGTTCCAAATCATTACATTATAGAATATGGCATTGTTCATTCATTGCTTTCTGACCTAGCAGATAATCACCTGCTTCTCAAGTATATTTCCAAAAGGCATAAACAGGAATTTTGCTGTGCTAGCAGTTACTAGGTCAGAGGGCATCTTACAAGTTGTCAGAAAGCACACTGCAGTTTCAAAAGCATCTTTTAGTCTCATATAAAACTAAGCTGTATATAAAATAGTGCATATAAAATAGAATGAAAAATGTGTTAACTCATTTAGTTTCTAATTAGCATTAAGCACACACATTAATACATATTTTTCTGACATTTCCCCCCTGTTAATACTTTTTAATTCTATTTTCAAAAGAATAAACAGTTTGCTTCTTCTCCTAACCTCTTCCATTCAGGATGTGCAGTTAAGAGAGTCATTCAGTTTAACCTTATGAAAGTGTTTCACTTTTCAACAATTCTTCAATTTCAGTACTTTGATACAAAGTCTCAGAAACTGATATATCTATAAAATCTTTGATTACCTTTTTCATGCAGGGAATACCACAACAAATGCATGCTCCTAATAGGAGTAATCCTACACAAATGGCAATCAGGATGTTCATTAGGATGGAACCCCACCCCCCAAACAAATTCTGGAAAAAGTCCATCAGAGGGTTTGGGCCTTGTTTGGTCATGGTCGACACTTGCTGGATCACCTCAAGATGGTCGTTTATTTCGTGCTGGTTGTCAGGAATATATGAACAGCATTCTTCTTTGATTAACGCACACATACCACCTCTCACCGCTAGGGTGAAGTCGAGAGACATGCGGTTCTGAAGCACCACAGTTCTCATAGCATTCAGTTCATCAGTCACTAATTCGAGAGCAGAAATAGTTGTATTGCTCATAACTTCGAGAAGTTTAGACAGTTTTCTCAGCTCCCAAATTGATTTCACTGTACCATATGAAGGGGCTATGCTTGCCCACGATATAATGGTGTCACTCAAGTCCATGTGTGTCAGTTTATCTTTGTTTTTTACAGAGTTATGGTTTCTCCACCCTGCTTCGATTCGTCCCACTGGATTCTCGGGTCTCTTAATTGGACTTCTAGGTTTACTGCTGACCTCTCTGATGTTTCGAATTTTTCCCTGAGGCAAAGCTGCAGTGTGTCATATGACCGGAACCAGGTAACCCGAAAAACAACTGCCGGACCAATTCTCAGGTAGCCATTCATATGCTTTTTTCCCACAAACAAAATAACAATTCTCTACTTTAGTATTGATATAAGCTTGCCCTGCATGAAACATTTTCTTATCAATAATAGAAAACTGCTTTAAAAGAACAGGATTATGTTGTATCTCGTCAACATTTCTATGCATCTTCGCAAAATATGCATCATAGTTTGTATCACAAATAGTTTTAGTCTTACTGGCTTTAATATAACATTTATAAGAAACAGTCACATTGCAATTGCTTCAACCCACCTGAATAGTGTCATTCTTGTAAAAACATGCAATCCATTTTTGTGTAACAGGTAGGTACAATGCTATTTTGTCTTGTGATTTCACACGTGTAGTATCAAAAATCAAGTTTTCCCAGGTCTCATTGACCCCTAGGGGGACAGCAGTCATTAATAATCCCCCGTATGCTGTTGGTATAGCTGTGCAAATCCAGCAGTTCGAAACGTTAAAAGTCTCAATATACACATATTTAATTGCTTGGTAAGTGTTAAAGTTTGGATACCAGTCTATGAGTAATGCATCACGTTTGTTCAGTTCAACTCGTGTGGCTGGGAAAAGGAAAGGCCACAGCAAAAAGATCAATGTTATCAGTTTAGCTATCAGAATAATCATGCAAATTTTCTGAGGTTGTTCTGCATCTCTGTTTACTCTATACCTGATCATTTTGTTTTCATTGTACAACAGTAACAAGGTTTTTGTCCAGTTCAAAGTTCTTAACCAGTTTACAGTGTGTCAGATGAATCCAAGATGCTCGCTCTGCAATCTTGACTGCAGTGGGTGTCGACAGTAGTACCTGGTATGGTCCTTCCCACTTCGGAGAACTCCAGTTCTTTTTCTTCACAACCGTCACCCAGACCCACGTGCCTGGGGCTATTGCTGCTTCCGATGGTCTGGTTTGTTCTTTATCTGAAACAGAATTTAACTGCAAAAGTTTGTTATTCAAAAATCTCCTCATGTACTCTGCAAGTGAACTGTCAGCCTCCTGCTCTGCAGGCATGAGAGGTTTCCACTGAGGTGTATAATATGCCCTCCCAAACAGAATTTCAAAAGGAGTTAACCCTTTTACATTTGGAACAGTTCTCATGCTCAACAGTGCCAGAGGTAGACAGTGCAACCAGTTTTTTTGTGTCTCACTAATCAATTTCCTAAGTTTGTTTTTCAAAACCCCATTATGCCTCTCTACTAATCCTGCAGATTGGGGGTGGTATGCACAATGGTTTTTCAGAGAAATCCTGAAGTATCGGCTTAGTTGTTGTATAGTTTGATTTACAAAGTGTGTGCCATTGTCACTACTTGAACCTCAGCACTGAAATAAATTGGACATGCTGGAGGGACAGATTCATAACCGAGAGGCTCCCTTCACTCTGGAATAAAATCCCAGTCCAGGTTAGGCAAGAGTCCCTCATTGAATCTCTTCAAGAGGAATCTTGATGAGTGGATGGGAGATCGTAGGTTTACCCCGGGTATCACTTCTGTGTCACTGTTAGACAGAGGTACAGTACACTAACCTCGAACAAGGGCATAGCAAAATTAATTTAAAATGGGTGGCGAAAGCCAAACACACTCTGGCTAGGCTTATAAATACCCTAGGGCAGATAGCCTAGTATGAACCTATGAACCTATAAATCTTTTCCGGTATGCCAAATCTAGGAATAATTTCATTAATGAGGACTTTTGCAACAGTAGCTGCATCTGGATTTTTAGTTGGAAAAACTTCCACCCATTTGGAAAACATATCTATAATGACAAGGCAGTGCTTCATATTTTCGCATTTGTTCAGCTCTATAAAATAGGTTTTAATGCCCCTTGTGCATGATGCTTGTTACAAACATGGCATGCTGCACAAAATTTTTTTGTGTAGTTTGTAAATCCATAAGTCGTAAACACTCGATTCACTAACTCTACCATCCCCCCTGTTGAGACATGGCACTGCCCATGGCTCAACAAAGCTGCATATCTAAACAAGTTAGATGGCAAAATTGGTTTCGTCTCTTTGGAGATGTTCAGTCTCTTCTCAAGGATTGCTCCTTGTTTTATCCATTTTTGTTTTTCTACATTTGTAGTAAGTGTCTGCATTGTTTTTAACATTTCTAAGTCTAAAATCTCAGATGGTTGTAATTCCTCACTCAAATGAAATACTTCTGAAGCTGAAGCTGCTTGTTTTGCAGCTGTATCAGCCCTTGCATTGCCTTTTGAAATTCTACCCTGTTGCTTGGTATGAGCTACGCATTTGCAAATAGCTACTTTCTGAGGTAACTGAATAGAGTCTAACAAATCTAAAATAAATTGCGCATGGTTAATTGGCTTACCAGTAGATGTTATCATTCCTCTATTTTTCCACTGCTGCGCAAAAACATGTACAGTAGAAAAAGCATACTGGCTGTCAGTAAAAATATTCACTCATTTACCTTTTGCCAAGGTACATGTCCTTGTTAAAGCAATCAATTCTGCTGCTTGTGCAGATAATTGTGTGGTAAAGACTTTGCTTCTAAAATCTCAGTATCAGAAACTACTGCATACCCCACTAGATTCTGTCCTGTAGGACCCCTCCTGCATGAGCCATCCACATAGTATGTCACCTCAGCATCATCCAAGGGAACATCTCTAAGATCTTTACTAGGTAGTGTCTTTTGCTCAATCTCCTGCAGGCAGCAGTGTGGTTTACCATCTGCAGGGATTGGAAGCAAGGTTGACGGATTCAAAGTTGTGCATCATTCAATTGTCATATGAGGTTGGCTCAACAGTATAGTCATACAGGAAAGATGTCTAGCAGGAGAAAGATATGCTACTTTTTCTTGCAGTAAAATAATTGTGACTGCATGAGGCACTCTCAATGTGAGAGGGTGGAACAACACTACTGAAGCTGAAGCCTGCACTGCCATTGCAGCTGCGACTACTGCTTGTACACAGTGGGGCAGGGATCGCATCACTGGGTCTAGCTGTGATGAATAGTAAGCTATGGGGCGTTGTTTGTCCCCATACTGTTGTGTTAACACTGATGTCATATAACCTTGCTTACAATCTACAGTTTGGAAAAATCGTTTATCGTTTATGATAGTTTGGTAATCCTAAAACTAATGAAGAAGCTATCAGTTGTTTCAATTTGCAGAAAGCTGATTCTGCTTCTGGTGTCCACTCTAATAAATCTTGTGTTGCCATAGGCTTTTTGAATATCAAGTTGATCAGTGGAGCAGATTCCAAGGCATAGTTTGGAATCCAACTCCGACAAAAGTTAGTAGCACCCAAGAAGGACATCATTTCCTTCTTGGTAGTTGGTTTAGGTGCTTGTAATATTGCTATTTTTCTGTCTTCATCTAATATTCTGCCTTCTTTGGATATTACATATCCCAGGTATTTTACCTGTTTTTTCCAAAGTTGCAGTTTGTTCTTGTTTACCTTGTGTCCTTGAGTGGCTAAAAATTGTAGTAACGCTATGGTATCCTCTCTGCATTCTTGCTGGGTGGGGGCTGCCAGCAGAATGTTGTCTACATAAAGTAAAATCTGACTGCCTTTCGGTGGGATAAATCCCGCCAGGTCACTTGCCGTTTACTGTGCGAATATTGTTGGACTTTCACAATATCCCTGTGGTAATCGCATATATGTATACCTTTTTCCCTGAAATGTAAATGCAAACCAATGTTGGTTGTCAGGGTGTATCGGTATTGAGAAAAATACATTGTTAATATCTACAACAGAAAAATACTTTTGTTGAGGTTTCAAATCATTTAATAAAGTGCGCGGATCTGGCACCGTAGGTGCCCTAGGTATAACTGCATCATTTACAGCTTGCAAATCTTGGACCATACGCCATTCTCCATTTGCTTTCCTAGCAGGAAATAAGGGTGTATTACATGGTGAATCGGGAGATTCTATCACAACTCCCTCCTTAAGTAAGGCTGCTATTATAGGTTTGATTCCTATTTCTGCATCCTTTCTCAAGGGATACTGTCTCTTTTGAGGTCTAAATGCTGATTTTGGCATGATATAGTAACTGGTCCTGCTGTACGAATAAGTCCTACCTCTGATTTCCCTGTTGACCAGAGAGTCTCTGGTATGTCTCGTAAGGCTTTTTCCTCTTCCTCTAGTAAGAGTGCTACTCAACTGTCCTCACTTGCCTGTGAGTGTACAGCTGGGTGTGTCTGCGTTATCCAATTTAGTTTCTGCTTTTGTACTCCCTGTTCAGAAAGTTCTAACTCTGTCTGCTTTTCCCACCTTGTGACTTTTTTTCCTAGGTCTGCCCACTTCACATTTCTATCTTTAGTTAAACTCACATATGGTAATCGATTAGATTTGTAAAGTGCTAGGAATTCCTGGGGCAATGAACAGCTCACTACACTGTTTCCTTCTGTGTCCCAGTACAAATTTCGTAATACTAATCTGTTAGCATGGTTTCTAAACAGTTCTTGCTCATATTCTTTATTGGGTCCTGGTTTGCTACAGTAATATAGAGTGCAATGCAACAAATGCTGTTTATCAGTGTCAAGGGAGGGGGATTCACTGATGGCTACATTCATCAGTTCTTCGGTTACTGTCCCTGGACCAGTTGTAACTAAGTCCTGGCTGTACCAATAAAATGTTTCACCCTGCGGTCGCACTACAAAAGTATCCATTTGTTGCTGTGCTTCCATACCCTGCATAGTTGGAACTACGGCTATGCCAAATATCTGCATTAGGTCTCTGCCTAAGAGATTCACTGGGCATTTTGCAGAAACAACAATTTTGCTTTTCTGGGTCATCCCTGAAACTGGGTCAGTTATCGCTATGTTGTGGGAGAGTGGCTCCAGATACAGCTGTCCATTAGCTGCTTTCACTAATATCTAGTCTAGTGATTCTGAATTTTCTGGTAGTTTGGAAGGATGTATCAGGGTCCGTGAAGCCCCTGAGTCACACAGGAATTTAACTTCCCTCCCCTCTACCAGAAGTGTAACTTCTGGTTTTGTGCCTGCTAAGTAGAGCTCTAGGCTCAATAATGCTAAGTCTAAAATTTCATTTTCTTCATTATCTGTGTCTTCATGCACATCCTCTATTTCTTCTGTCACGTTCTCTACCCCTTCTACCACATTTGCACTTGTCTTTTCTTGTTTATTCCTTTCCAGTGATTCTTGACTATCATATAGTCAGTCCTCACCCTCCTTGTCTTCTGTGGTTACCTTTTTATTATGCCTGCAATCCCTTGCTAAATGTCCCTTTTTCCCACATTTAAAACATTCACCCCTTTTCTTTCTCTCTTCAAAGTCCTCTGATCATTTATCAGATTGTTTGTTTCCCTGGGTATTTTTCTTACCCTTCTTCCCAGTTTGTACTACGAAGACTTCTGATCCGTCTTCTACTGCAAATACTTGAGTTTTCTTTTTCTTTTTGCTATTAAAATGCCTTTTGGCATGTCTTGCATATTCAAGTAATGACTGTAATCTACTTGTACGATGATCTACCATGTACTTTGTAATAAAGCTGCAAGTGGGTGCAATACTGCCTTTCAAAAATGCATTCTTTAGCTGCTGCTCATATGGGGAATCATGTGTTTGGTCTTCAGGTACCTGCATTCCACAATGGTTATTAAAACATTCTAATAATCTGGCATAATATCTATCAACAGTTTCACCTTCTTGTTGTATGCATTGATTAATGCAAGTCCAATCAGCCCTAGGCTTCCATTTCTCAGAGATTTGGTCTGTCAGACCTTTCGCTCTGTTGTCCAGCTATGCATTACTATGTGGGAGTGGTCTAAGCTCTGCGTCACGGGGATTCCAGTTGCCACTGATCATGTGCCAATCTGGACCTACGATTTGTCTGACTACTTTCTCTACTTCCTCTCCATTCAAATGGTAACTTAACCTCATACCCTGTAGGTCTTCTAAGAATTTTCTAAAATTAACTTTTGGATAGGGAATTCCCTCTGTGGCTTTTCGGATGTCTTCTGGTGTCCACGGTCTGTATACTAGAAGAGTTGGGGCCTGTCTGCCTGTCCTGCCTGCAGATTTGGTACATCTATGAGTGGACATATCTCTTCTTCACTCATAGCTTGTGAATTTTTATTTATTTCATACAATTCAATATCCCCTCTTAAGTTGCGTGCTCGAGACCTGGTCTTGATAGGATCTCTGACAAAGGGTTTTGGTTTTGTAGGAACAGCTGGGTACAGTGGAGGTGGATCAGCTTGTCCACTCACTTTATATTCTGGTAAGGGAAGCGAAGGTGGCAGAGGGGCTGTTGCTATTACCAAATTATTGTCTTCTTTATCTAAAAACATTGCTTTTGAATTTTTAATCTTTTCTTCCCTGCAATTTGCTTCCTCAAGCCACCTGTGTGCTTGAGGGACTCCTAATTGTTGTTGCTTTTTTAGCTGACCTTTCACGTCTGTTTTAAATTGTCTAACAAGTTTAATAAGTGAAGGTTTATCTAAATTACCATCAAATTTGTATTTATTAACCCATTTTGTATAATACCTAACATTATCGGCACACTGTAATTGCATATATTTCACGTCTTTGGTTAAGGGCGGGTCTCGGGAACTTTTTGTGCACTGATTTCCCATGTTGCCTTAGCTAAGTTAGGAATTGTTACATAACCCTTTTTATCACGTGGTGCCATGACTTACACTTTTTCACAGTTTATCTAGAATAACTGCCTACCTATTCTGTTTCCCTGATCTATAACAAGACAGCAGTCTTTTTTGTCCCTGATCTGCACTTGCAAATCTCCCTGACAAAAACAAAAATACTGTAACAAGTCCCTGCTCTAAAACAGAAAAAGGTAAATTCCTCCTTACCTGAGCCTCTGTGTCTTGATCCCACCGGAACGTTGACTCGTCCTCCAATCACAGATCAGAAACAGTGGCTGGCCTCTTTTGAATGACAATTCAGTCAGAGGTCTTTCAAAGCAGAAGAACTGATGTGGCCTCTTCTTCAGACGGGTTCATGCCACCGGGCCCAATTCCAACCTGAGCTAGAGTGAGAGATATATTTCCGGTCCAAAGAACCAATCTGTCAAAGGAAAAATATACTTTAAAAATGATCAATACAGAGTAGGTTCAGGTTAAGGCACTTTAATCTTGCAGCAAGGAGAAAAATGTGCTAATACAGAGTTTGTCTGACTAGAATCAGGAAATGCAAGCATTTTTATACATTTTCTAATAAGACATTGCCTACCAAGCTGACGTAGTAAATCACAAGTTTTGACATCATCATATTGTAGTGATTGTTTTTGTAAATTTCTGCTTGTACTATCAATTTTTGTGAAAAACTTCCTAAGAAAAACAACGTCGCCTTGGCTACCACCGGTTAGATATATGCAATGTTACCATTCAAGGTACTATGGCTAATTTGAGCAAAGCAAGTATAGATTGCAGTTCATCTCTCCAACAGTCCTTTGTCTGTTTTATCTCTTCCTTCTGCAGCTGTGCATGTTCTCATATTTCGAACAGAGCTAATTGTTCAAAATCATTACATTATAGAATATGGCATTGTTCATTCATTGCTTCCTGACCTAGCAGATAATCACCTGCTTCTCAAGTACATTTCCAAATGGCATAAACATGAATTTTGCTGTGCTAGCAGTTACTAGGTCATAGGGCATCTTGCAAGTTTTCAGAAAGCACACTGCAGTTTCAAAAGTATCTTTTAGTCTCATATAAAACTAAGCTGTATATAAAATAGTGCATATAAAATAGAATGAAAAACGTGTTAACTCATTTAGTTTCTAATTAGCATTAAGCACACACATTAATACATATTTTTCTGACAACTATAGTACAGAAAATATTCTGTCAAGTTTAGGCTATACTATGAGTAGATACTGAAACCCTTATTACATGCATTAAAAAGAATATGGCACAGGTAAACTGATAGTCATTATATATGTTGCTATTTGCTGCTTGTATTCACCCAAATGTACATAAGCCTTTGTATATCTTTCTATTATAGAGAATTTATAAACATTCCACTTATTGCTCACATAGAGCCATTTATATTGTACACAAACCTAGCTCTAAAGCATAAAACAAATTGTTAACCTTTTACTAAACATGTGCAGAAAAAATATATTAGTTGCAGCTTGGGATACAGTAAACAGAATCATCTCTTTTAAGTAAAGTACTGAAACTGCTGCCAAATACTTCAATAAACTTTCACTAAGGAGAAAACCCTCTGTATTACAACAACCAGTCAGGGACCTTCAATCTTCAGTTTGGACAGTTACTATAAATCACGCTCAGTGAAATCCGAGATAATGACAATCAGGCATGTACTGTCTCAGGCACAGAGAAAAGCTTCACTTCTTTAAAATATTGTAAAAGATTTCCCACTCAACGAGCATCACAGTGAAGGCATCATTCTTCAATACCAATACACTGAGAGGGCTCTAATTAAGCTGTCACATCAATTCATGCTAATGCAAATTTAGTGACTTGTATCTTTGGTATCCAATCCTACCCCTATCACTATGTAATCCACCTCTCCAAGACCATCCATCTACTCATCACGGAATCAACCACCCATAATTGCATGCCCCAGTCATACAAACTAATCATCCATTCAGCTTCACAAACTCACCTTTTCAAATTGCCATCATCATGGATAGTTTAAAAAACATAAATCCCTTCAGTAAATAAAGATATTCCCATTACGATCGGAATCCCTGGTATAAATGCAACAACAAGCTTCCAGGATTGCAACTTCACCAGCGCTATCACGTTACACTTTTCAAATACTTTCCAGACAAACCAGGCAAGCAAGATTTTTAAGCAACAACAAGCTTTCAAGATTGTACCTTACAAATGATAATCATCACATTACACTTTTCAAACTCTTTCCTGACAAACCGGACAAGCAAGAACTGCTTCTCAATGTGAAATCATATAACTGGAAACAATTTAAATTAGAAACACATGTATTTTAAAACTCTGGACAATTGAGGAAAGGGCATAACAGATGTTTGGAGATCACAATACATTCACACATCTCTCTTTTTCTAGAGCAAAGCCCCATTCAACAATCATAAGGGAAATTAAGACTGTCATGTTAGACAGAAGAAAAATCAAGTATATGAACCTTTCAAGGTCTGATTTATTACTAAACATAGTGATCTCCTAAGATGTAAACTCACATATTAATAATTAAACAAAAATCTACCAAGCTACAATGATGTATTAATTATATTGCTAATAGTTTTTGGTCTCAAAAGCAATACTTGAATTATGTTAGACATGTGCATTTCTATATACTTACTCTAATCGCTAATTAGTGAATATTTAAAACATAAAATATGACTATATGAAAAACCCCATGAAAATGGCATTCAGAACAACATATAAGGAATGAAAAGAACCAAAATTAATAAATGTATCACCCTTTTAAGAATCAAAAGTGAAAAAGTAAAAAGCATTTACTATATAAATTTACTATTTAAATAATTCTGAATATATTGTATTACAGTTAATGGGATAACTAAATACCCCCACCCACTTTTTTCTCTCCTTACTTTACACATAAATAAATATGTATAATTATATGACATAGTTTGTTTGAAATATTAAACAAACATATTATGAGTGAAAGTCAAGTTGCAGTAGATACTTTGAGAGATTTAGAAGGGACAGCGATTTTTGATTCAGTTTTTTGCTTTTTCTTTTTAACATCAGTCCAAGAGGGTTTATCAGTGACTCTTTTCACAGAGGGAGATGCCCAATCCATATCTTCAGTTATGGATATTACATTATTGTTTCTGATGAATGCAGTGGCTTCTTCCAGGTTATTGAAAGGCATCATTTGATTTAGATGTAATATTTTTATTCTGGCAGGAAAGACAATTTGAGTTTTAATAGCTTTAATAGTGGCCAAGCTTTTTTCCTCTGATCCAGTACTCTAACATAATAATCATTGTCAAACTTTATTAGGTGCTGGTTATACTTTAAAGGGCTCTTCCTCCAGGCAGTTTTTAAAACCAGTTCTTTGTCCAAATAAGATAAAAACTTTATAACTACTAAACTGGAAGGGGTAGAAGAAGTTGTTGATACTGGTCTTCCTAAAGCTCTATGAGCCCTCCCAATGCCAAATGAGAAACTGCCCTTTAAATCTAAGATTTCTGGATTCTATGTATTTAGAAATGTGATGATATCTTCCACTTCAGCTCCCTCAGGGATAGCAAAAATTCTTATATTAGATCTTATCTCCATGTTTTCAAGATCATCCACTTTATTGAGAAGCCAAGTATTTTGTTTAATGAGAAGTTCTTTCTGGGTCTCTTCTTCTTTGAGTCTTCTCTGAATATCATTCAGGGAGGTTTCTATGTCTGTTGTTTTGGATTGATGTTGCTGAATAAGTTCTTTAAGTGAATCTGTTTGTTTCTAACAAATTTCCTTGAGATTTTGTAGATTTTCTTCAAAGTCATCCATTTTTAATGACAGTTCTTGTATTGCAAAATTCACCCACTCAGAAAACTACAAAAAAGACAGGTGTATAATAATCACTGCAAGATGTGATCAGGCAAGACCAGCTAAATGTATATAGTTAAATACACTCTAACATGACCATAGTGTCATACAACAATCTTTTAATGTTATATTACCTTCAGTTACATTTTTTACCAATGGCACATGCCACACCAAGCATCACTCCATCATTACATTAGCCCACTTCAAATTGCATTAAAAATCTAAGAATGTGAAGTCAATCTAACTAACACTACTGCTACATCATGAACCTCCCAACCCAACAACAATTGCACTCCCTCACAAACACATATTCATGCCAAAATATGAGTATTATGCAAGTTGCCTTTGTAACTCACTTAGCCCCACCACCACCACCCCATTCTGGACAAGGCTGTCAAAGTTCCCCAAGGTGCTGTGCCTCCTTGGAGAAAACAAAAAACAGGTACCGACTGGCTAGTAAATTACAGTTTACTAACCTGTAATAGTTACTTGATAATGGGTTCCTGCCAAGGTATGAGACAAAAACTCTACTTTCTTGTACCACAACAAAAGAAGTGTAGCAAAATAGTAACACTAACAACTAATGACCAATATTTCCTTAAAAGAAATTGCAGATGGTATTTATATTTATAAATTGTTTATACTTTTTTATAAATGTTATGCTGGGAGAAGTAATAAATATGCAAACAACTAAACAAATGATAAACCTGTACTGGTGTAGCAAAACCATGTCTCAACTCTAGCTTTACAAGTAGTAGTATTAATGCATGCAATCCAATAGGTGCACAACTTACCTGAAATAGCCTAGTTATACTTACTCAGCTTGTAAACAACACTACAACATTGCTTCACCCCAAATTCCAACTAAAAAGGGCAGCAGCAGCTGACCTACATGTATATACCTCTCTAACTAAAACACTCCCTCCTCTTGCCAGCCTCTTTGGCCAAATGATTTGTGCAGAAGTAGGATACGTCTGTGACTAATGCATCATAATATTAGCAAAGAGAATGCTAGAACTGCTTACTGTTAATATTGAAAAGAGCTATGCCTGTTAGTCTAAAACCAAAGTGCCTATATCTAAAATTAAACCAGTAGTTAATGATTCAGCATTACCTTTGAAACAACATGTTTCTCTCTCTCTGTTTCTATTGAGCTTACTTGTTCGAGGTACACAAGTAAGTTTATCCATCCCTGAGAGAGTACGAACTAAGGAAAAGAATGATGACAGGCAGTGGAATGTAGCTTATGGTTAGCAGCAAAGCAAGAAAAGTACCCACAATGCCTCCTTCCAGATTGGATAACAGTTTCCATTCAACTGGTATAAGGAGGTTTCAAATACATTCATCAGTGCAATACCTTAAATAAAACATCAGACTTAATACAACAATATATAAAAAATGAATTCATATTTTACAGTTATCTAGTGTCATCTCAGGGAATGCTCAGGGTACAAGAAGGAAAGAAAAAAGGAAGCAGCAGCTTCATCTTACAGGTTCTGTATGTAACTCTATACCAAAGTTAGGCAAGATGAGGACTAAGACACTTGAAGATTAGCCACTGAAGGCACTTAAGCCTACAGCTGTACCTACAGGTATTGTGGAGAACTCAATCAAAATTGTTGTAGTTCAGAGAAACAGTTAGGGTGCTAATATTTATATAGTTACTGTTTCAATGCTTGGAGTCAGCAAGTTAGGACATGGTAAGGGATCTTATGGGGATATCTAGCCAACTCTGATCCTCCCAGAATCTGGGCTAACCCATACATGCAGGCAATCATACTCAGATACAGCAGGAGCAGTTTGAAGATGAGGCTGATCCTTTGATGTGGAGCTAGATACAGAGTTGACACAATCACAAGGAGGAGGGATGGATTCTTCAGGGATCATACAGTCATTCATAGTGGGGGGGGGTCTAGCATCATAATTGTCACCCATATGATGCTTAAAAAAATCTAGTAAGGGTATATGTTGATATCTTTCATTTGCTGAATTCTGATGTGGCATATAATATTGACAAAATGAAGACATGAGGCTCAATTGATCTGACAGCAGCCCTAGCAGGACTAGGTAAGAGAAGGCTGAATAGGTTCAGAGTCAGAACCAGGTGAACTGGGTTTTGGGTTTTAATTATCTGCTGGTAGCTATAGTAGAGAAAAAGCCACAATAAGCACTACCCATGTTCAGAGACAAATCATGGTCAAATGGGCCTTTGGCAGGATTATACACCCCCTCTCGCAGCCACTATTTGGCTGTATGCCCCATTACAATAAACAGTGTTCAAACATATCAGTGTGCATAGTATTAAAACCTTTATTTCAAATTGTATAGCACAAGAACTGATCACCATTTGCTAAACAGAAGACAGCAGTCTCACACTGAAAACAGACTTAGCAGGAGCAACATTAAACTTCATTTCCCTTGAAACACATTTATTGAGAAATACATTGAAACTCAAATTAATTGAGAATGCATCTGGCCATTGGCATATTGTGTTTGCATTTATATCCACCGACATTCCACCCAAACCCAGCAATTACAGTCACATTGTTGTCTGCATCATTTTCAGATGTTTGTGTAAAAATAAATAAATAAATAACAATAATAATAACCAAAGTCGCATTTCAAATGTGTTTCACACAAACATACAGCAGACAAAGTAGTCCAACTTAATTCTCACACACACACACACACACACACACACACACACACACACACACACACACACTAGTGCATGGCTGCAAAGCCAGATTAAAAACTTTAAAATGACCAAATGATAAGAGCATACAGTACTTCCATCAACAGAGAGCTCCCCCATTCCCCCACAAGCAGAAGTATCCACTTTGTTAACTGTCTGGAACCCCTATTGTTATGAAGAAGTAAATTGCATACACTTTATTGGTAACTTGGGATGCAGGGCTCTCAACCTTCCATCTTCAAAATGAGGACCACTAGCTCTTATTATGTGAAACAAATGGGCAAAATGTGGAACACATACTAACTGCACACTAACAATTTCAACTAGGAAGCTCATAGGATGGTTAGAATATGCTGGTTTTACTTATAAAAAAGATATTTTATTGAATTAAAATGTTTCAGTTCTATTTACCATTTATCAGTAAAAAAAATTCCTAACACTGAATGTGTGATGGTCTCTTCCAATGTGGAACTTCGAGGAACATGAAAGTTTTGAGACTCAAAATGAGGTACGTTCCTCATAATGAGGTACACTTGATGTTTGGATGAACTACATGAAATTGTATACAGATCTCTGACACAATACTACATGACCCAGCCACTTGCAGCACAGTTTAAATAGAAGAATATTTGTAAGAGCAAAAGAAATTTTAACCATCCAGTAACAAATGCTAAGTCAATATGAATGATCTTTGCAGACATAACAATCATCTGAATAACTGCATACTAAAGGAGACCCATTATAACTTTGCATTTCAGTGCTTCATCTATAAATGCAGTGCCTGTGGCCTTTGAAGACTAAAGTGATACATTACATTAAAAATTACTGGGCTGATGATATTGCCCTGACATTTCCTGAAGTACATCAGCAGTACAATAGGGAGTGGCTGGCAAACAATGACAACAAAAAGTGAATGAAGTTCAAAGATTCAGTTCTTGCACTTTTGCCACAGGAAGCAGCTTATTAACATGTTGGTGCTTTAGTCCTCTGCGCTAACTGCAAGATTAACAGTTTTTAACTAAATGCTGAAGTCCTTTACAACTGAATCTTGTACAGAAAACTGTCCCTGGAATTCATTAACAATCATGGTGACCACATGATTTAAGCATGTTAGTGTGATGAGCAGACGGCCATGGTGGTGCAGCAGTAGCATTGTCACCTCACAGCAAGAGGTTCTCCCATTCGATTGTCAGCTGAACCACCTTGTGTGTGGAGTCTGCATGTCCTCCCTGCGGTCGAGTAATGTTTAAAGACATGCAGGTAGGTGAGTGCTTGAATGGGTGTAACTTCTTTGAAGGTTGGGCATCGGGCTGGCAACTCGGCACCATAAAAATCCACTGCCAATCATTAGCGGACCGGAGTTCCACTGTGGTGATGCCTAACTGGGAAAAGCTGAAAGACATTACTAGTGTGATGAGCAGCAGTGCTAAATGCAAGCACATTTCTGTGGCCAGCAATAGTGTTTGTGGTCATGGAAAGGTGCTTGCAAGGAACAGGACACAATGTAAATAAAATGGATCCAATATAGGCAAAGGATAGACATAAACATATAGTGCAGTCCAGACATATTTATAGGCAAGTACAGGGAAACAATACAGATTGAGGGGAAGTGAAATTGGGTAATAGGTATACAATAATGTGTTATAATATTGTGTGACTATTGGAAGAGGGGAAATGTTTAACATGTACTCATATCCAGCAGGCAAATGCAACAAAACTATATAAGAAGCATTTCTAACATAAAACATGCAAGATTGATGTAATGATAATTAATGTGAATGTCAATCCAGCAGGTCTGCACATGAATAATAATGAGCATGCAGATAAAAGTTGGCGATAGGGACATAAAGCTGCAATGAAACAAAGTGGAGTGCAGATGTGATATACAAGTTAATTAAATGGTTGACTTGAGATAACAGTTTGTAAGGATAGAAGATATATTATGGGATGAATGTACCAAATGTAGTCATATAAGGATGCAAGTGCAGTGACTAGTGTATAAAAGCTGACAGCATTGCTGTATTATCCATCTCACCATGTATACATAAGAACAAAGGGACCTTACAGCTGTAATGTCAGGTAACTTGGAAATGGACATATTTTTGCAAAGAAATTAAGTTGGCAACAATAGGAAAGAGTTTCACCATCTATGAGCATGGAATAGACAGGCAAGTGTTGTATGGTTATGTAAATGATACATGGCAATCCAATAATAAACAACATACATAAGTGACCAATGTTAAGACTGAGTGGATGACATGTTACTGATTTGCAAACATGTCTGATATACTAATACCGGGCATGCTCACATATAATCACAGGGGACAGTAACAACTCAGTAATTCAACAGCGAGTAACACAATAGAAATTGTTTTAAAAGAAGGACAATCTCATGTCCTGATGGTCACCCTGCAGTCCATATAGTAAGACACATTTATGGAATCACACATTGCCAGTAAGCTGTATATTGTAACAGAAACAATGACAGTATTAAACACATGTCTAGAGAATGACACACAATACAGTGCATAATTATGTTGTGAACAGGAAATGCATATGAGCAAGGAATGACCTAAGAAACATTTGTAGTATGTCCTTTTAGAACACATGCCCAAAAAAAATATCAGAGAGATGCATAGCAATTATGGGCACCAGAGACATGCGCTTATCTGTCACATAAGGAAGAACATCTCTGAAGGCTGTACAGCACTATCATAACATATAAGGTGCACTGACAACCTACCTGGCATGAAATGCATGAAAAAGCTAGCCCTGTGAGTGTGTGTAAGCCACTGTAGTCTGACAGATGTTACCAGATTCAAACCCATACCTATAATACAAGACACTCTTCAGAACCCTGTATTGACTACATATGCCCATCAGATTGCAAAGGAGAATGTCACAAATAACTGACTATGACAACTATGACTGATTCTTTGACAAGGAAGATGTTTCCTTCATGTAGGACACACACTATCCCAGAAATGAACACCAGTCTTTCTGTGTAGGTATACTATAAATGCCAATACTCAATGCACATGCCCTCACAGCACAACATGCCCTGAATAAACATTTCAATGCCATGCAATCACAATCTGATGATGTATCATTGTCCAGCATAAAAACAGATTACAATAACTAGACACAATAGTGTTTATGTGATGTCGGTACATTGTTATAATATTGCCCTTGTCAGGAGTTGAACAGCAAGCTATGTGACTCTACTGACTAATGACATCTGGATAAACCACCATCACCAGAGTGGAAGGTCTTCCAACTAATATGACAATCCACTTATGTTAAATTATCACATAATCGGTATGTGTAGTAAACGATCTCTGAGGTGAAAGGTATTATGGAGGTCTGTCACAATGTAAATGGCACATTATCACTGTGGTACACGCTAGACATGCATTTCAGTATAAGGCCCAACAATGCTAACAGGTAATGAATGTGGATGTTGAACACATGAGCATCTGACAGCAGACAATACATGCACCAAGGTAAAAATGTTACTACAAGTGTGACATATGTGGTTATGTGAAGGCATTACATGATATTCTTTCTACAAGGGATACATGTGCTTGTGATTGCTATAGTATGCTAACAACAGACACCACATTGTCTCATTGCTACTTGCCAGAGGATAGCACATCCTACATAATATTGTAACATGAAAGCACATGTCATCCTTTCTTTGAATAAAAACATTGCTATGTGACAAATTCTTGTACCTTTTAGTAACAGGGATCAACATCTATATGCATACAGAGCCAATGTGCTTGACCACAGTGTTAGTGACATGTACAGTCACAATAACACTGACACAACATTGTCTGTGCAGTTATGGATGGATTTGAAATAACCACCCAAGATCACAAGCTAAACATCATTGCCTGAACCACAAATGCCACATGATCAATTTGAGGTACAACTAAGACAGTACACAGTTAAATGGATAACATTATCACTGTTTATTAGCTGGATGTTTATGCTAAAAAGCATTCAAAGTGCACACTAACACTGTACAGCTACATATCATATATGTCATTGCAGAACAGAATACACAGTATGAACGTGAAAGACACACCTACAGCTGGACTCCAACATCCCATATGTAGTTACATCATGTACAAAGCACACTATCAAAATCATGCAACACAGGAGAATGCACACCCCAAATGTGACATACTCCAGGTATGTTAGCAGTACGTAAACACTGTGTTGGTAAAATGTTCTTTTCCATGTTGATGCAAAGATTTGCTAATGTCACAGTGTCACTGTAATTCAGTCCCATAATTAGAAGGCTATTTAAAGATGGTTGTGGGGTGGCCAACAGTATAGTAATAACTGTCACACTATTGAGGTATTGATGTAATTGAATCACCTACCTATCCACTTACAGCATCTATACAGCACATTATCAGCAGTCAGCGCCACATGAGAACAACAAATACAATTGAGACATATAGCAATTATGCAGGGATAACATCAACAGTGCATTGCCAAGGAGATGTATCTGGCAAAACTAGCTCTACATACATATGTGTACAAAACAATCATGTCTCCATTGGCAGTCACAGCTGCAGACGTTAAGCACTGCTGTGGTTGAGCATGCTACCTACCTATTTACATATTATAGAGAATAGTGTCAGACATGCAGGCACCACAGGAGATATCTGGTACTAAAATAGCTTCAGTTCACTTGCAAAACAATGACCTCATCAGTGTGCTGAACCAGGGATGTATGCAGACAATATAATTGTGTGCTGTTATGGATGCCACATAAAAAAACTGCCATTTAAAGAATGGAAATATTCTCCCCCAAGTTAACAAATATTAACATCAGTTCCTCACTAAAAAACATTAAATGGCAATCTGTCAACACAAGACTTTTATTTATTATGTAAAGCTTTAATGTACATATTTGTGGACATAGTAGTATTGCTTAAACAGGCAACTTTTTCTTTACATAACAAATAGAATATTGTAATCATTACATTACAAATAGAATAGTGTAGCAGTGAAGCTGTGGTTGTGAAAGGTGAGCTTAGGGGATGGTGTAGTCATCTTTGATTTAAAAAAATATATATCCAGAGTATAGGTTGAAGAAGCACATGTTCACTTAACTGTAAACAATCTCACACACTCAGACACACACATACACATACACACACACGCACACACATGCACACCCACGCACACACACAGACACACACACACACACACACACGCATACACACGCATGCACACATGCACACGCACATGCACACACACACACACACACACACACATGCACACATGCACACGCACATGCACATACATACACACACACACACACACACACACACACACACACACACACACACACTTCTACTCTGTTGAGTAATGACGCTCCTACTTATCTAATTGCACAATCTAGAGAGTACTGTATTAATCACAAGCAGCACAGCAGAATTTCTGACTGTCATGGGAGAGATTGTACTTTTGTCAGGATGACCTCATCAGTGTGTTTCATGTCGGATATTTCTACAAAAGTTGTTATAAGGAAGTGGTGTACACATTTAAAGGCATCCTCTCCAGGGGACATGGAGACAGCAACAAGCATTATGCACACAAATACAAGCTTTCCGTGACAGGTATCAAACCTCCTCCCTATCTTGTTTACACAGTCTAGAGAGCACTGTAACACTTGCAAGCACCACATGTGAAGTCTGATTCTTGGTGGAGAGATTGCACTTTTGTCAGGATGATCTCATCAGTGTGTTTCAGAGAGGTTGCTGTTGTAAAACTAGGGGTAAGGAAAGTGTGAGAACAGTTAAAGTTTTATTCTCATGAGAAGTGGATACACCACTAAGTGATACACACACACTCTCACACACACATATTTTTCCATGTTTTGTACTGAACCTCTTACCTGTTTAAGTTACACAGTCTAAAAAGTAATATACTAGTCCCAAGCACAACAGGAGAAGATGCTTGACACTTATGTGAAATTGGATATTGGAATATTTGTAAAATTCAGTGGTTTGAAGAGACAGTGCTGTGCATCCCAGGTTGTGCAACAAATGTACATGTGTGCACACAATGTAACATCAGTATGATTGCTACATGTAATAACATACTTTTATAATGCAATGTAGGTCCTGTCCTTACTGTACATTGTGTTACTGTAAGGGACATGTTCCACATCATAGAATGATACACAATGACTGATGCACACCACTGTTTATCAATCAAACTTTGCAGTGACATCATGTTGAGGTGATTGAACATTTATATTGTCTCATCCTTGCACAATGTGCATTGGCAAGACAAGCATACAGGTCATACATATGACAGTGCACTGCAGAATGGATTTGGTGAAAATAGGTTAACCAAGTTATTAAGACACTAAAAGTGTAAACACCATAGCATAGACATACTGCTTTACATCACTGTATTAGGTGAGTTAACATAATTCAAAACAGAGGATCATCTTTGGGCAACAGTAATACAGACATACAAACATGGTGTAACAAAACTATAATTATCTGATCTCTTTTTTTCTTGTACACCTTGAAAACGGCACTGCTAAACTGATTTGTGCAGCTGATGGCAAAGTGACAGCACAAGTATAATCATTCTTGAAGTGTTAAATGTACAAGAGTAGCTAGCAGTGTCAACTTTCGCTCGACAACCTTTACAAGACAGCCTTCATAGTAGGTATCGGGCAGATTACTGTAGCAGCAGGATGATGATGATGTGTGAAGTCAAAGCTTTGCCACCATTTACAGATGTCAGACAAAACATCATGAAACATGTTGTCATCCATATTTATTCAAACCTTTTCAGCATGCTAAGAAATAATTTAGACCTGAGTGTTATCATAGCACAATAATTAGACATTCATATTTGTGAAAGTTAATATTTGACAGTTTATTTACGTAAACATGAATGTATGCAATCATCTTTATTTCCCTGTTAACCACTGTGATCTATACATCCAATTCTGCAACATGTTTAAATTTACAGTAAATTCAAGAAACCTAGCTTAGCTTATGGGCACAAAGTGAGACAAGAGTAATGCAGATGAAGGCAATCAAAGCCAAAGATGTTGCCATAACCATTGTACTTCCATTTAGTCTTAGTTGCATTTATTGCCCTGCACCAGACACTGCACAAATGCAGAAGTGAAATAATAATGATACAGAGGGGAGAAAATACCTTGTCAGGACAACATGAAGGCAGGGACAAAGTAAATTATCACTCCAAAAAGAAGAATATTGGTGGCTCACAGCTATATGTAGCCAACAGATATACCTATATTAATGAACCAAAACACTCATGCAGACTTAGCTAATGGCAGAATAGAACCCTTAAAATTATTAAAAAGAAGTAATTCCATAACACAAAGAAATTATTGCTGCACAGCATTAAAAGAACACTATTGAAGCACATTGACAATTTATTGAAGAAGGAGAGGTGAACAGAGCAAGGTATGGACATATGCAGAGAGGAATAGTGCAAATATATTTTGCAGGATATGTAGGAACATCTGTATGCTGTTTTAGTCTTACTTCTTAGATCATCATTAATCTGTCATGCACTGTACAATAAATTGATTACTATTAGTACAAGTAAGGAGTGGCGGAGTGCAATAAACATGAATATCTACCCAGGATAAGGCTGGCTTACTAAGTCTATTTTTTGGTGCTGCAATGTTTTTGAAAAATGATGTCTTGCTGTTCTGTGTCAATGTTATTCTAAGAAAATGTGTTACATGTAAAAACATATGGATGTTTGCAAACAAATATATGATATGAATATGAACTGTCATGAAGTAATAAACTGAAATACAACTGTAATCAAACCCATGACACTATGCCAAAACATCAGGCTGCAAACAGGGAATTATTTCATAACACCTTATAGAAACTTGTAATTTTATACTTCCAGCAGCCCAACATTACAATAACTGTTGCACAATACTGTCTTTATTCTGCCTTTATTCTGTATTCCCATGTCACAGTAAATTTAAGAGCATTTGAGCAGCAGTAACCAGACCACTGCATATTACACTGAAATCTCCAGCTTTTGCAAGAAGTTAAACAGCATTCACTGTGACTCAGCATTGCTGCACTATGCCAAACTCTGCACAAATACTGAGGATATACAGTGAAGGCTTTTTCAAGAGTCATTTCTGGTCGTGTGTGCTGTGTGTGAATCTACTTTTTGTGGGAGAGCAGTATAGCTATCCACTTCTTCACTATGTTAATGCACAGCTGTACACACAATTTCATGAGTTTGCAGACTCACCAAAGCAAATTACGGATAGTAGTATATGTGGTAATTGCCACAGAAAGAAATGCATTAAAGTGAACAAGTGTTCCTTCTAACATCTCCTTGCAGCATCAAACATGTACTCTGTGGAGCACGTTATCAGACTTGTAGTTATTGACAAATAATATGAAAGTGAACAGATTAATGATCACATGTTGTTAGCAATAGTGACAGTTGATTTTTAAACAGCAACACAATGGTATCATAAAATTTGATGAAATATATATTCAGACAATGCTGTGTAAAAGTATCACGTTAGTGGATTTGAACCTTGTGTCAGATATACTTCATCTATAAGCTTATTGCACTTTAACCTTGTGCCGCAGCAAGAATTAACTGCCTGGTATATTTTCTTCCATGAGTAATATCCACAGTTCTGATAGCTGCGCAATGCCTCCTGGCTGGCTTGTTTGGGGCTTTGGGAGGCTAACCTGTGAGCAGTTATAAATGAACACTTACATAGAAATTGTTTGTGTGCATGTTGGTTGCAAACAATTGGAGAGAACTGAGCTCAGCCATCCTGCATGTTAATTATAAATGTAATTATCGTTATCCGTTTTCTGTTTCATCTCATACAGGTATATGGCACCCAAGACAACATCTGTACCCAGTAAGCTACCATACAGTGATGCAGAAAATTAGGCCATTATTCAGACCTTATGTTACTATACAACTTTTTGTTAGGGAGAGGCAGAGATGATCAATCTGCCAAAGACAGGATATGGCAGCAGATGACTGATGTTCTTAATGCAGTTGGGAGCCATGGAAGATCCTACTACCAAATAAGACACCAGGCAAAAGACACGATAACCTCTACCCACCATAGAGCCACTGCAATTACCTGGGAACAGCTGACTACAGAAGGCGGTCTTGCTACCAAACCACCACTAACTAAACTGAGTTTCTATCCACATATCAGAGATTAAGATAACATATCAGGGGGTTCCACCAGAATTCTTGATGTTGCTTCAGATGTGGATGACAGCCCCAGAGAGTCACATGATGGTCTTCCAGGTATGCAAGAAGCAAAAGTGTCATTGCTATATCTTTATATGCATGTATTTCAGATTTCTAATATATATATATATATATATATATATATATATATATATATATATATATATATATAAAGATATATTTATGTATGTATATATATATATATATATATATATATATATAGAGAGAGAGGCAGGCACTGATGACTGTGTGAGCCAGGATTCAGTCATATAAAACATTGGAGTTTGCTCTGGGTTTTGGGAAGCAGACAACTGTTCACTAACTTTTTTATGAGAACCAATGTAATCTGGGGTCTGTATCAGAAGATTGAAGTAACATTGAATCTGATATGATCGACACCATATGATCGAAGTCTTGAAACTTTAAATCTTTTAATGGAGATCTCCGTACAGAGCGGAAAAGGAAGAGCTCCCTTTTCTGCACTGTAGTGTGATCTCAGAGTTGGTATATTAAGTAGCAGGGGTGTGGGGGTCAGGGGGGGCTTGACCCCCAGCTTAGAGCATTTAAACTGTTTGTTTTTGTAGGTTGTTGTGTTTTATTACATTTTCGAAATTTCAAGACTTCGATTATATGGTGTCGACCATATTAGACTCGAAGTTTTGAATCTTCAATCATGTAAGATAGACCCTAATCTGCACTTGTGAAGGGAATGAGTCTCTTTTTCTTCTTTCATTTGCATTGTGATAGCAAACCTCTTCCTTTCCATTCCTCTTATACAAGCACTACTGGGTTGCAGGCTGTCAGCCCACCTGCACATGGTAAGCATGCATTTGTTTATTATTAATACTGTATATAAGGTAGATTCAGATCTGTAAAACAGTAACCTTTTTTGTAGCTTTGGCATCTGTTATGAAGTTTAACATGCCATCATTTTAAGGAAAATATATGATCAATTTTATTCTCCATTTTTCTGTTTGCTGTGTTTATTTCTTGTTATCATAGGTGATCCTGAGAGTGACACTGTGGAACTTCTACCATCTGATGTCAGAGTATCAGTAGCCTTTGATGAAGATGATGGTGGTGGTTGTGATGAACAAGCACAGTCTTAAAGTACAGATGGTTGGTCTGACACTGAGATTTTGACTCCCACATCCACTGCCTATGTTTCAGACACACTCAGTATACTTATGCATATCCAGGACACAAAATCCTTGGATATATGACAAGTTGAGATCGATACAGTTGATCAGGCTTGTGTGGTTTCTCCAGTTGCAGAACCAGTTGCTTCATCTGATAGCTATCATGAGAATGTGTTGCCACACAGGAGGGTTGATTAGGGATGCTTAGAGGAGGCCTTTTTTCCATTCTCCTCCTGAAGCTGATGTGTCATTAGGTGTCACGAGACATATGTGTACTGCTGTAGTGGATGCACAGGCATGATCCACCCAGGCCTCGGAAGAGATAGTGTGACTACTGAATGTCATGAATTCTGATGTGAGTGACTCCCTGAACCATGTGAGCAACTCCTTAGATTGGATCAATGACATACTGAATCGGGCAGTTTCTGTGATGGAATGTCTGTTGAGGGAGGGTGTGCATCCACATGGCTAGAGAACCACTCCATCTTCTGGTGTTAGCAGACATGGTCATGCAAGATCCCAATCCCACAATCACACTACATCCACTGCTCCATCAGTGATTGCAGTGTCCACACCCAGAAATGGTAAGCCATGAGGTCATAGTTCTGGATGAAGGCCTGATAAGAGCTCATCCAACAGACATCACTCATGTTCAGGTAGCACCCAGACTTCTAGTCAGGGCTATGGAAGTACCAATGTAATTCACATCAGAGGTGGTTCTCGTGGTTGGGTGTGACAATGCTGAACTGAGTAGTCTGATATGCATGGGTCCCACCTGTCCAAAATGCCATAACATAGTGTTGGTACAGTGCTTGATTATGTTCTTGCAGACACACACACACACACACACACACACACACACGCACATACGCACATACATACACACACACACACACACACACACACACACACACACAAAAAGATAATTTACTTGCCTATATCACTCCACAGACATGCACACTATCTAAGCAGTACTATTGAGTGATATACATCTATTGTTACTGGCCCTGAACAATGTATACTCTGAGAGATACATGTGTTTCTTACTTGCACAAACTCATTTCTTTGGTGTCAGCCTTGACCTCTCACCACACCCCAACCTGTGCAAAGGATAATGACTGTGCCCTGCCCTTTGCATATGTCTTTGCGACTTAGGTTTGCATATAAGTCTGATGCACACAGTTGATAGCTGATGCTTGCTTATTCACATGATTGGATTCATTAGTATGCATTGCAGAGCTAAAATTGTTGATTTCGTCTTCCTAATAATTTGTGACTTCTTACTGCTATATTGTTGTAATGCATCATATTTCATTTAGTATTGTTATTATAGCATTGAAAGCATTAGGTACTTCAGTCTTGCTTATTGGTATAGTCATACAAATGAGGGCATAACTGACCCATCGTTCCATGTTTCTAGACATTGGCCAATTGAAATGCTTGATGCTACTATTCCTTCTAACACATACCTGTTATGTTGCAAGGATCTTTCAGAGGAGATATTACTGACATAACTGTACAACACAGACAAAAGACATATACATATTTCCTTATGAGAGTAATAAGTTATATAAGCATTTTTCTTTATAGATTCTACACTTAAATTTTCATTACTGCAGGTAACAATTGTTTGTATCATTGTGGCTGTCCTTTTCTGATGCTCTCAGAACACCACCATTGCATGGTTAAGTAAAGGCTGTGCTGTCTGACAGGCATCAGGTTTCCTATGTGTATATACATGGTAGTTTAGGCTTTGAAGTAGGTAGTGAGTGCTTGTAATATTAATATTAAGCAGAGCAATGGCATACAGTGCACACCTATGTCTGTCAGCACCATCTACAGCTGGTGGTTCTCCTTCAGACTACACATCTGTACCTGCTGTTGCTGCTGGTCCTGCCTATTGTCCTTGAAACTCTGGTCTTGCCCATTGCTGTTCTTGTTGAAGATGTTTCCTAACAATGATAGTGTGTAAATGGCACAGACTCTAAGCATTTCAGCATAGGTGCCTGGGTCGTACTGCAGTGCACCTCCTGTCTAGACACTGGAACCCTGGTTTAAGGAATCCAAACACAGGCTCTAAGATATTCCTTGTTTGAGTGCTGGCCTCATTGTATCCTTGCTCAGTGAGGTTGTGCAGGTTTCTCATGGATGTCATGAGCCAGGGCTTGAATGCATAATCTGCATCCCCTACTAGGTGTCACTGAGGAATGTCATCCCTAGCAAACCTGTTGTATAGCTCACAAGTGTGCCATATTTGTGAGTTCTGGAAACTGTTAGGGTTCCCTGCACAGGCATTGCAGATTATCTCCTGAGCATCACAATCTGACAGTTTATAGAGTGAAACCCTTTTGTATTTATTTACCTCCTTCCCTGTTCCTCATATGGGGCTTTTATTTTTTTGTGTGGGGGCTGTGGGAACCAGATTTTCTCCTTTGCATGTAGTAGCATTGCATTTAAAAAGTGATGTAATATTCTAGAGCCTGATGCCTGTAACACCCTTAATATAGTCCCCTGTGGGTCTCTGGAAAGTATCAATAGCTAGTATGCATAATGCATTAGGTACTTCAGTCTTATCTTGGTACTTTCATTGGCACCTTACACCTTTTTTTCCATTGAGCTGGGTTCTCTATGATTTCCCTGTGGCCTGAGGTGGGGGAGGCAGAAGATGCATATTTCCTCCACTGTTTCCATGTCCACTCTGTATTTCTTAACAATGTCTGTTTCATGCAATCTATGATAAGTTTAAATGGGGTCTAAACACCCTTTTTCTTCTTAACTGTGGTCTGGCAGAAGCAGCTGCAGCAGTTTGATTTAAAGCCAGTTGCATGCACAGCATAATGATAGCAACAACAACCCTAACATGTTTTTCTTTTTTCTAAGTGTAATCACTCCTGTATTCCAAAAGGTTTTGGAGTATATGTCAAAAGCCTATACTGAGTGTACAAGATTTATTTATAGCTTTTTGAATAGTGCCGGAATTTTGGATTGGTTAATTAGCATGTACTTTGGCTCTTTGTGCTTTCATTAGCATATTCTGCCATTTCCCATTGCTTGTCAGCTGTACAGATTGCGTAGAGTCACATAATAAATATCAGATAGCTCACTGTTGTGTAGCTCTTTATGAATCCAGCCCTGTATCACAGAAATATGCAGCAATAACAACATACTGGATGCCGAAGATCCAGTTGTTCTAATCACAACCCTAAGTAATGCAGATTATATGACCTGACAAATGTCAGTCTCTGTGAAATTGATGGTGGCTGTAATGAAGGTATTTCAAAAATTGTAATACTAAAATTAGCATGCTTAGACTACTAAAATACAGCTTGCTTAAAGTATATTACACAATCCAGGTCTATTAATGAATTAATTCATTATTCAGAGTAATGAATAAAGTTAAACAATTAAAGACAATATAAGTGCTGCAGCAGGGGTTTATATCACACAATCAAAACATGATATAATTGAATGCCATAACAGCAAACTTATAACCTCGAATGCTGAAAACACCGAAAGCTGATAACAGCAATTTTTTTTCCCCTGGGGGAAAAAAAAATCGCTGTTCCAGCACACAACACAAAACACAAAAACACTAAAAACTATTGCTAATGGGGGGTGCTTTGCCCCCCACACCCCCCCCAATGTGGGGGCTGTGCCCCCCACACCCCCCTACTTAAAGATACCAACTCCAAGATCGCACCACAGTGGAAGAAATAGCGAAGCTGCAGAAACGGCCCACCAAATTCTTTCCCTGGTAAAGAATTTGATGTTCCGCGGCTTCGCTATTCTCAGTCTTCGAGGTTTTGGGTTCAATATTATAGCATAAAAAATAAAAAAAAAAAACAAGCAAAACAAAATGTATTCATATTTAAAATATTAACATTAAAGTCAAAGACATTATGCTGTCAAATATCAAATGTCTTCACAGCTGAATAATAAACTAATAAACATACAGTTGACATTCAGGAAACAAGGAAACTGGGGAACACATCCAGAGAACATGGTTCCTATGACGATGCTCCTGCATATTACAGTTTCCTTCCTTTGCACCTTAACTGCTGTGGTTCATTGGCAGCATTGGCAGTTACAAAATTTGCAGTCAAGGGGACCATTGAGAAGCCTTGCCCAAATTTCCAGTTGTCCCAACACACCGACTGTTTAAGTGACTTGCTCAAACACAGTGCAGGGCATACATATAAGGCAAACCCTAGATAAATTCTGCAAAACTGGAGACAAATAAGAACAGACTACTTTACACCACTTAAAAAGTTAACAGAACAACATGTTTTACATCATGTATTTTATGAACCACACAGTTATGAACTCTGTGTCTGACATTGCTAGACAATGGGCTTTAGTGCTCTACCACAAGAAAAAAATGAGGTAGGCATGGCAGTTGGTGTAAAGGTCTTGCCTCCAACAGCTAAGGTGCTGAGTTTGAACCTGTGCAGATTACTTAACATAGAGCCCCTTAACTGAGGCATTAAACACAGACACACTGCTTGCTTTCATTAACCTTGGATTACTTGCAAGAAAATAAATATCCCATTGCTTGCAAAAATGCGCACCCACTGGTGCTGCTGCATGACTGACTTGAATCTCATTCTGCCTGTTGAACAGATAGTCTGTTCTGTATGCATGACATGCAGAAAATGTATGCACATTGCACAAAGCACGATACTTGCTCAACTTTCAAAGTGAAAATGGATTTTTTTTTAAGTTAAAATGTGGATCATTTACTAAATGTTACATGATGTGGTCACTGACTCCAGATGGGGAAGAAAGAATGATGCAGAAATTGCAGCACATTGGCAGTTTATGACAGGTTGGCTTAGTCTTCATTCGTGGGTTTCTATTACTGTAATATTCTCAGCCTTTGTAGGTTTCACATGCATTTTACCAACCAATGAAAAGATCTGGTCAGTCAAGCTGATTGCCAGATATTTGATGTCCAAAAGGATGCAAGATGAAGATCCAGGATCTACCAGTGTGCATTTAGGAGCATTCAGTACAGCAGCATGGGGAAAATACCTCAAATGTTACTAAGCATTGGAAAATTGTTAGAATGGTAAGGGTTAGGAAAGAATGTAGGATCAGTGGAAAGATCACAGGTTGCTTATTGTCAAGCATATTCTAAGGTTGGCCCTTAGAGATCTTCACCAGGTTAGCAAAATTCATTTGAAGTTGGCCACTTTAGTCATCTTTTTCTATGCAAGTGCTTTCAGAATTAGTGACCTCTTGGGTGGGGCCCTTATGGGATGAACGAGTGGCTTATGCTGGATGGACACACAGGTAATAGACAGTAGGGTTCTGGTGTGGTTGTCCAGATATAACATCAACCAGATGAATTAAGGGGATCAACTAGTGTTGCAGAGTAACACGGATACTTTCTTATGCCTAGTAAACTGGACTACAACATGGAAATCTTTTGTACCTAGAAAGGTGAATGACAAGCAGGTGACTAGTTATTCATTTTTTATTTCAGTTATTGACTGGGATAATTCAGCATGGCAATTACCCTTTTTCAGATGAGTTCTGTGAAGAAAACCTCAACAATGGGGTCGGGTGGGGTGTTCCATAGTTTTGTGACATGTATAGCATAAAATAAGTCACAAAATAATTGTTGAATTTGGCTATAACAAAGTGGTTTAGTTGCCGAGATCTAAGTTGTGATTGTAAACTGTATTAAATTATTTAGTGTTTGAGAGAGAGGGGGACATCTCTCAAGGTTATTCAACAACTTATAAACTTTTTTAAGTTGAGAGCATTTTACAGTATGACAACTTTAATTGCTTGTGTGAAAAACAGAGATGAATTTTGTTCAGAAGGTGAGATGAAAACCATGGCTTGTACTATAACATTTTCAGCATGTTCATCATTGTTTTGCTCATATCAGTTAATACAGGGGCTATGTACAGGAAAAACAGATGTCTTTGGAGTGAAAGAGCTTAGATGGATTGCAATCCTGCTTGACGGTACAGTAGGATTTGATTCTATATAATAATCCAAGATTTTGGTTGTATTTGGCAATATCATAATTTGTGTGTTGATGTTTATCTATTATACGTCCTAAAGGTTTTGTTGGATTTATCTCTTCTAGGGGGATGTTATTATGTGGTATAAATGCAGTTGATGATAGAAGAATAGAATGCCATTGGTTTGTTTTTCTTTATATTTAAATTTAGTTTTGAGGATGAGAGCCAATGCAGAAAGGCAAGTTGAGTTTAGTTTAAAGATGCTAAATTGAGGTTGCACGGGTAACTAAGGAGGAGTCAACTGCATAGTGGCTTATAGTTATAGTATCAATCTCTTTATGCAGACCACTAATGAATATATTGAAATGGGGAGTTCCCAGTATTGAACCCTGTGGAACACCTAAAATATTGGGTATAAAAGTTTAGTAGGAGTTTTTCCGCATAACTGCTTAGGATCCGTCTGGCAGGTAACTGGAAACTCAGGCCCCAGTGGCCTAAAAGAGAAGGCGTTGGACTCCTATGCCAGGGATTGTTGGTTCCAGTGCATCTTTTTTTGGTTGATGTTTGGCATATTAGTTAAAGTGTTTACCTTACAGATACAAGGTACAGAGTTTGATTCTTGCCTTTGGGAAGCAGGTCTAGGCTTAAAAAAGCCATCTGGGGTCATTAACCTAGTAACTACATACAAACCTATGATAGTTTCATCAATGTACAGGATAGTAAGTTTCTAAAGCAGTAATTCATAGCAGACAGTATCAAATGCTTTTAACTCGTCCAGGAAAATAAAGTAAGTCAAATAGTAAAGTAGTACATTCTTATTAATTAATAGGTGCAGACATTGTTTATATGTACAGTTCTCCAGTATTTTGGATAGGGGAATGGAATAGGAATAGGTCGACAATTGGATAGCCTGCTATCTTGACCAACATTATTGATAAGGATGAAATATGATGTTTTTTACAACTTGACATACTTCTCTTGGACTGATCAGTTAATGAGGTTAACAACTAGATAGGCAAGTGATTGACTGCTTTTCTTAAATTATCAGTAGGGGGTTGGCCATGGACTCATGAGGGTGATTTTAACTTTATTAAGACTTTTATGATTTGGTCAATAGAGATAAAGTTTAATGTGAGTTTTCTATTGAGTGAGTAAATATTTTTAGTAGATGAGGTGGATTTATTACTTTTGTCAAGGGTGTAACATTTAATTTTGGTATTTAAGCATACTTTCTTATTTAGATGTACTTAGGAGTATCAGCTTGAATGAAGTGTTCATTTATTTTACAGTCTACACGATAATTGCTCTCTTTTTGGTTGGGATGTTGTTTTGTGGATTTACGAATTTACAATGATCTGTGGATGGTATTCCATAATTATATGGGGTTATTGATGGTTTGAAGTAGCATTTCTGTTTTACAATTTATGTTTTTGACTTTGTTTTTGCTTATCCTGAATGTCTGAAGAGATGATGTTAAATTATTTTACTTGCTAGTCTTACAGGCTTTCTCTCTGATTCATAGTGATTTAATCTCAGATGACAACCAAGGAGCAGAAGAGTTTTTTTATCTTTTTTTTTCTTATGGGAGGTAATGAATTAAGTATATTTAGAAACATGCCATTGAAATAAGGAACAGCTTCATCTAGGGGAAAGAATTTTACTGGACTCCAGTCACAAAGTTGCAATCAAGAGTTAAGGTGAGCTTCTGAGAATTTTTTATTTTGTCTAGTCCAACTGAATGTGTTTATATTATAGCAATAAACCATGCCTGGGTGTGGGTAATGCTGGATTTATCCATGATCAGTGTTGCTTGGTCACGAGGGCGAAGCTCGAGTGGCCAAACAAAGACAACCGTGGGAAAATCCAGCATTACCCACACCCAGACGTGGGTTATTATTATTATACAGTGGCATTAGTTAAGAAAAAAAAATACTTTTCTTAAATAATGGCATTATATAATGCTTCCTTGCTGCCCTTCTGCAGCTGTCTGACATTCTGCGGCAGTTTGGATGTACTGCGTGTGCCTATGCTTATGCAGTACATCAGAGCTGTGGGCGGAAGCAAAGGAGAAAGTAGCATCTCTGCTGCTTTTTACAAGCTGTCTCGCTATGTTAAAGGAGTTTAACATAGTGAGACAGCTTTAAAAAAAAAACGGAGAATATCTTGCTTTTTTTAAAGCTGTCTCGCTATGTTAAACCCATTTAACATAGCAAGACAGCTTTAAAAAAAGCAACGGAGAAATCAAGATCTCCATTGATTTTACAAAGTGTCTTGCTATGTTAAAGGAGTTTAACATAGCGAGACAGCTTTAAAAAAAGCAACGTAGAATCTCTGTTGCTTTTTAAAGTTGTCTCACTATGTTAAACTCATTTAACATAGCAAGACAGTGTGTAAAAAGCAACGGAGATCTTGCATTCTCCGTTGCTGTAAAAAAGACTTATACTAATGGAAAAAGTCTGGCGACTGGACCTTTTTCCATTAATATAACTCTGACCAATCAGCATGCACATTTTGGAATATTAATGGGGGGTCATTGTATAATATGTGCTTAACCAGTTTAAGTGATGGATTTCCAGTGGAGGCCTGATATTTTGAGAGTATTCTCAGGAGGGCAGTGAAGTAATGGGTTCACTGGCTGACTGCTGCTCTGCCTATTTTTTGTTAAAACTGGTAGGGCATCTGACTTTGTCAATAAAGGCCAATCCACTGAGCTGATTAACAGTGTGAAATGATGGTCCTCTGGCATTTTCTTAAAATCTATGAAACAGCTTTGCTATTAAGTTGTAGGTTAGTTATGGTAACTGCACATATACAGGTATAAACAAATAAAAAGGCGATAAAGGTATAGAATGTTGAAATGCAGCGGATATAGGGCAGGATTCACGATGGCTTGCACGGAGTCTAAGAGTCATGTAAGACTCCATGCAGCCATCGCAATCCAGGAACAGCCTGAATGTGCGTGTAAGAGAGCACCTAAAACAGCTCTTACACGGACAGGGCGTGGATATGCTAATTACCTTGCAGCCGAAAGGCATGCAAATGAGGTAATTTTGCAATCCAGGAAGCAGAAACCTGCCCGTGTAAGAGCCGTGTTATCTGCAGAAATGTACTCAGTTGATAACTGAGTACCGTTCTGCAAATAACACAATGGAGCCTTGTCAGCTCCAAATAAAGGTTGCAAATGTCCCAGGCAGCATGCCAATGGCTAAATATGTGGCCACTGGCAACGTACCCCAATGCAAACATAAAATAAAAATGTTTTTTTTTTTTTCACCGATGTTTAAACATAGTGCACCGCAGCGCAAACGAGCTGCACTATAAAAAAACAGAAAAATAAAAAAAATCAAACCTACAAATGTGGGTTTATGCAAAGCATGAATTTACAATGGAAGGGAATAGCAGGCTAAAACAACATGGCCACCGAGTAGGGGTTGCTAAGGGGGGAAGCTGAGTGTAAGACATGTAACTAAGCATTAGTAGGCAATCCTATATAAATGAGTGGTAAGACAGTGAATCGTACTGTTACATTGGAAATGAGCACATTCCATGCAGTGTAGGAGTAGGATAAGGGGGAGTAACAGAGTAGGAGATAGGTGACATCACAGGGGGGAATGTATGAAAGGAATGCAGCTCATTGGAGCACAGTGGCATATGAAAGTTGTCAGTCACACGTCATGGAAAGAGGAGTGTCAACAAGTAGGCATGGGAAAGCCAAGAAATGGAAGGTGTACACTATGGATAACACCAAAGTTTCTTGCAGGGCGTGCATGCACGCGTGTGCGCGCTGGTAGGTATGAGTAAGCTAGAGTGCGCGCGTGTAAGCGTGAGTGTGCACGTTTAAGGCAGAATACACATGTAGGAGCCTGTTTAAACACCTGTAAGCTTGTTTGCGCTGGTGTGCGCACGTTTTAACCCAAATAAGCAGATTCTAGTCCGTCTAAGCATGTATGCGTGCGTGTTAGCCACTGCGAGCGTGTTTTCGCTGGTATGCGCGTCGCTCCCCCCTGAGGAAACAGAAGGGAAAAAGGAAGCATGGGAAATAGTAGGAAGCTAGCAGGGATTACTGGCAGAGCTAGCAGGTGAAAACAATCAGAAGAAGGCAATTACACAGGCAGAACAGTAGCCCAGCCCAGCACTTAAAACTCTGCAAACAACAGTGCAGAATGTTTCTCTCAAGAGACACTGCAACAGAGGAGTAAGCTATTAGAAGTGAAAACTGAAAAAGCTTCACTCAGTCCAAAAATGCTAGGGGCTGCCATAGCTGTTATAAGGAGACATATGCAACTTGCTGAGGGTGGTGACTATGCAAAGTGAGGAGACGGAGAAGAGTGTACAGGCCCAGGGTCACCTACCAGGGGTTACATGAGCTGGAGATAGTGGAGCACTACAGAGTGGGCAGAGACCTCCTGCAGCAAATTGTTGAGTTGTGCAGGCCACGCCCCACACACAGAACCAACAGAGGGGAACCCATCCCAATGGAAACCAAGGTATGTGTTGGCCTAAGAATACTAGCAACAGGTACCTTCCAGAGACCAACTGGTGATATGATGGGGATATCACAGGCATCAGCATCCAGGGTACGGCACCAGTTCCTGGAAGCCATGTCAGCACATGTCTGTGATCATGTATATTTCCCCAATTCCTGTGAGGTATTGGCCAGCAATATGCGTCTCTTCCAGCAAATAGCGGAATACCCTGAGGTAGTGGGTGCAATAGACTGCACGCATATACGCATCAAAGCACCAGCCAGTGAGCGGGGTAAGACCTACATTAACCACAAGGGCTTCCCCTCCATCAACTGCCAGGTTGTGTGTGATGCCCAGGGCATAATAATGAATGTGTGTGCTGGCTGCCCTGGAAGCTACCATGATTCCCATATCCGGCATCTGACGCAGCTGTACCAGACATTTGCCAATGTGGACATCCCACATGGTCACTTAGTGGGGGATGCTGGCTACACACAGGAGCTGTGGCTGATGACACCCATCAGAAATGCACACACACCTGAACAAGAACTCAATAATGAGGCACACGCACAAACACGAAATGTAATCGAGCGTGTGTTTGGGCTGCTCAAGTCACGGTTCCAGTGCCTGGACACATCTGGTGGAGCCTTGCAGTACTCACCAACTACATGTACCCAAATTGTCATGGTATGTGCTATGCTACATAATATGATTCTGCGAAAACAGCTGTAGCAGGACCAGCATAGGGCCGGGCCAAACAGCCCCCCACCATTGCCAAGCCAATCACAGGCAGAGCGTGACTCGGAGGAGGAACAACCTGAGCCTGCCCCAGTAGGTAGAAGGAGGCGTGCCCATTATGCCTTGGCCTTGGCAAAGCAGCAACGCATAGCACATACACTGGCTCAGTAGGAACCCTGGAAATGATACCTCTCTCTGACTCACACATATAGTAAAAGGGATGCCTAAGTTGACACAACCTTCTTTCAAACATATACAGGGAGTGTAGTATGTGCATCCAACATAGACAGCCCTGCAGCACCACCTGAGGCATGATTGCCATGTGTTAAGCAATGTAACACCATGTAGTATATGCAAACTTGATGACCCTGACTAACATCCTACCCTCACTAAGCATGATGCCACAATATGAAGATGAGATGATCAATTACAATAATTGGCTTAAGTATTGCTGTTAGTCAAAAGGGATCCAATGCATGTCAGCCTGGGATGACATGCTGAGCAAGACATGATGCTCCACCTGCTAGGGATGGCATGCACCTATCAGTACTGACCTTTTGGATACTGGCAAAGGCTGTTGTCACCCCCACCGTGCCTTGAATAGGTAAGGCTCAAAACACAAACCCACCTCCATAGGTATCACAAGGGATAAGAACCTAGAACCAATGCTACCCAATGCCAGAAGTCTAAACTGCAAGATGCATGCAGTCTAAACTCCCCTCAGCATGGAGAATGTTGATATCTGTTCTGTAACAGAAAACTGGGTCAAGGCTCACAAGAGCACCCTAACACTACCAGGATACACCTCATACCGTGCTTTACAGCCACAGAACATGGAACAAACTACAAAAGGAGGGTGACTAGCAATAATTGTCAAGGATAACCACACCCCCATGTTGGTACAACAACAAGAAGCAGCATGGACTATCCATGGTCAAGTAACAGTGGCTAAAGCTGCCTCCCAGTTTGTAGCCTGCTACAGACTACCCTCTTAATGCCAGGAACTGCACTTGGCCTACGTTGGAACACATGGAAATATCAAGCTCTCCAAACAACATTTTATTGGGTGACTGAAAATACCCAAACATAGACTGGGAGCATTATTCCAGCTCCAACACCCTAGGCCAAAGGTTCCTAGAATTCATAAACCAAAATGCTCAGGAACAACATACCACTCCCACAAGAGGGGTAAGCATACTGGATGTGATAATCAGCAACATGGGTACTCTATGGCCAGATGAGAAGTGTATCCCTCACTGGTAAGATCAGACCATAGAGTAATCACACTGGATATTCACATCCTGACCACAGTCCCTGGCCAGAAAACCACAGTGAAAAACATGTGTAAAGGAAATGTTGCACTCCTCCAAACTGATGTGGAATCCATTAAAGGCCCTGTGCCTGTGGAAAATATGGGCCACACTTCAGAACCCTTTATAAATGTATTCTATGAACACTTTTCGGAATGCATGGATTATGCAATCCCAAATAAAACCAAGACCCAATTCCATACACGCAGGCATCTGGCATGGTGGACCCCAGCCATTACCAAACCATGCAAGAGAATGAGGAAGCTACTACATGATAGAGCAAACCCAAAAAGGGAAGTAATCTCTGATCAGTATTATGGCAATAAAATATGGCCACTCATAAAATCCACTAAGGCCAGCTACAACATGTTGAATCTGTGAATCTTGAGGCAATGTTACACCTGCCCCATGTATACAGTCAACTCCCTCCTCCCCCCAAGAAATACAAATATATGTGAGAGATGCAAACATTTATCCAAACTGGAGGCTGAGCTCTCTCAACTCAGTACTGTCAAAACTAGTCAGGAGGAGAAGGTAACCACACACACCACAAACCCAGTCTCACATAGACCTATCACAACTGCAAACCAAAGACATAAACACACAAAAACATTCCCGGAGGCTCTAATTAAAAATCCACCAAATCAACAGAGGCCTCCAAAGCAGACACCCAAGCAACCACTACCTCCAAACATAGCACATGCAACACATAATACACAAAGTCGGTGTGCCAAACAGTCACAGCCCGTAAGGACAAACAACATGCCTGATACCCTTGTAATAGGTGACTCCATAGTCAGACACACTGATGTCCCGCTCACCAGACTGAACATGGAAAAGGGTACAGTAAGCTGCCTGTAGGCTGCTACAATCCGCCACATAACACAAGCACGCAGGTCACTCCAAAGCAAGTACAAATATGACCCAGTCATTGTCCATGCTGGTGTGAATGACCTGAGACGTACCTCACTGGACTACATGAAAAGAGACATAGAGGAGCTCTCCGATTATGTAGGCCAGGCCGGTATGACTCTGACCCTGAGCAGCATCCTACCCTCACCAAGAATGATGCCACAGTACAAACACAGAATGATCAGCTTTAACAATTGGCTCAATTACTGGTGTCATTCCAAGGGGATCCAATGTCTGTCTGCTTGGGATGTCATGCTTGACAAGCCACACTGCTTTGCCAGGGATGGCTTGCACCTGTCACCCCTGGGTGTCTGGATATTGGCTAAAGCTCTTGCCCTCTCCATAGTGCCTTTTGTAGGCAAGGCTGAAAAGACAAACTCACCTCCCAAGAAAACATAAGTGGAAAAAACATAAGGGTAATGCTGCTCAATGCCAGAAGTCTAAACCTCAAGATGCACGCTCTCGAGGCCCTCCCCAGTATGGAGAACACTGATGTCTGTGCAGTGACGGAAACCTGCATCAAGGCTCCTGAGAGCACCCCAGCACTACCAGGTTATACCTCATATCATGCTTTTCAGCCCCAAATCCTGGACCAAACCACAAAAGGAGGGGGAGTATCAATATTCAGCAAAGATACCCACACGTCCAGGTTACTGACAATGCACGAAGCATCGGAGACCATCCATGTGCAACTAACCGTAGGCAAAACTGCTGTACAGTTTGTAGCATGCTACAGACCACCCTCTCAAACCCAGGAACCCCACTCAGCCTTCCTGAAGACACTGGAGAGTATGAATGTCTCTCCAAATACCAAACAAGGTACTCACAAATTACCACATAGGTGGTAATCCATTACGTATGGAAGAAGTAATCAGGGACCTAGGGACACAACTGGACAGTAACCTCTCGTGTGACACTCACATTGCCAACGTGGCTAGGAAGACCTTCTATATTGGCCATCTTATCATGAAAGGATTCACATCTACATCAAGAGAGGTCATTGCGCCCCTATACTCTTCTCTTATCAAGCCCATAATTGAGTACAATGCCCCATTTGGGATGTACCTTACCTGACACCTGCAGCAGTTAGAAAGACCTCAAAAGTACCTCACCAAGAGGATAAAGGGTCTCAAACATTTGTCATATGCTGCCTGGCTGAAGACACCCCAGCTGTATGCAGTCACATACTGCCTACTCAGAGGCGATGTATGCCCGATGTACAAGGCCATGTCCAATACAGAATTAATGGACATGCTCCACCTCAGAAAATCCAAATCCATCAGAGCCGCGAGAGTGAGAGATGTCAACCTCAACACATTAATAAATAGGATGTGCTGGAGGGACAGATTCATAACCCAGAGGCTCCCTACACTCTGGAACAGAATCCCAGTCCATGTTAGGCAGAGCCCCTCACTGACTCTCTTCAACAGGAATCTTGCCAAGTGGATGGGAGATCATAGATTTACACTGGGGGTCATCACTGTGTCACGTCTAGACAGAGGCATAGTAAAGTAAACCCTAAATGGGCATAATATTCACATAGCAAGGGGTGGCGAAAGCCACACACACTCTGGCTAGGCTTATAAATGTCCTAGGGCAGATAGCCTAGTATGAACCTATGAACCTATGAAGATACAAATTGTACAGGACAATAAGGATAATCACAAGGCTTTCTTAACTGATGGTAGGAACCTTATTGGAAATTCACAGATATGCTCTGAATTACTCAAATATTACAAAAAATACACCAAACCCACACACATTGCCAACATCCAACCTGACAGGTTCAGTGCAACCCCCCCCCCCCCCAAAATGCCAAATATCTATCCGAGCAGAGTGCTGGCCCCCTGACATTGCAGATGCTGAGATAACAGCCAGCATCTTCAAAGCAAAACACACAGCATCAATGGTAAGAGATGGTGTCCTGGGCTGTGTCCAACATGAACTCCAAGAAGAATGGAACGCTAAATAACACTACTGCTCAATTTCAGCCTTACCACAGGATATGTACCCAAAGAGCAGTGTACAGCAACAGTGATCCCTCTCCACAAAGGTGGTGCCTGAATGGATACTGCAAACTATCACCCCAGAATCCTGACAAGCTTGGTCTGCAAAGCTATGGAAAGGATCATCATGGACCTCAGAAATAAAAATATTGGGGATCTAGAGACACTGGACCCTATCCAGTGTGGCTTTCTTAAGGGCAGATCCTGCCCCTTAAACATGTTTGACTCATTTGAAACAGTCAACAAGGCCATTGATGAGGGGAATGTGGTCCACACAGCCTATCTGGACCTTGCAAAAGCCTTCCATACAATACCCCATGTGTTCATTATAGATAAGCTCACCAGCTTAAATATAAACCCCTATGTCAGTAGATGAGTTGCAAACCAGCCCAAGGACAGAACTGACATGGTCAGAAATGCTGCAGCCATGTCAGACTACAAACCAGCTACAACTGGCATCCCACAAGGCTCGGTCCTGGGACCTCCCTTGTTTGGTATATATTTCCCATAGGTACAGGCCAACATGGAAGGACTGTGTCTGAACAAGTTTGCAGAGGACTACAAACTGGGCACCATATCTGACCCTCCAGCTGATGCAAGCATCCTACAAAAGGGCCACATAGAAACAGACAACTGGTGCCAGAGCCATGTCATCAAGCTAATTGCAGAAAAGTGTATAGTCATCCCCTGTGGATAAACAGTAAGTGCCCACCAATTACCACATAGGTGTTAACCCATTAAGTACTTTAGAAGTAATAAGACACCTGGGGAGACAAGTTGATAGATATCTTGCATTTGACAACCATGTGGCTGTAGTGGTTACAGAAACATACCATACACCCACCTAATCATGAAGGTAGTCAGATCTAGATCAGGGGAGGTCATCGTGCCTCTTCAGTCATCCTTCATCAGCCTCACAATTGAGTACAATGGCCCCTGTGGGATGTACCTCAGCAGACATCTCCATCAACTGGAAAGACCCCAAAAGTACCTCACCAGGAGGATCAAAGAGCTCGAACAAATGCCATGTGTTGCTTGATTAAACAAACTGCAGCTCCACACAGTGCCATACTGCCTGCCCAGAGGCAATCTGTGCCTGATGTATAAAGCCATGTCCAAGTTGGAATCAATGAACATGCTGCACCTTGTACAATCTGAATGCCAGTGAGCTATGCACATGAGAGACCTGAACCCCAGCGCTGACATACATAGGACATGCTGTAGTGATTGATCCATAACCCAGAAGCTCCCTCCACTCTTGAGTAAACTCCCAGTACAGGTTAGCCAGAGAGTCCCTCATTGACTCTCCTCAAGAGGAATCTTGATGAGTGGATGGGAGATGGTAGGTTTACCCTGGGTATCACTGTTATGTCACGGGTAGACAGAGGCACAGTATACTAACCTTGAAATATGTCATGGCAAACTCCAGTTACAATGTGTGTTGAAGGACAAACACACTCTCTGACTAGCATTAGAAATGGGCTAGGGCACATAGCTAGTGTTTGTCAATGTCCACCCAAGTTGCGGAATACACTACCAATGTTGGACAAGCCTGGTTTAAGTAGTCCATATCTGAACAAAATGCAACAACATGGTCATATGTGCACAACTGGCCCTTAACCAGTCTGGTGTGCTCACTATGAATATTTAAAGCAGTGATAGGACTGAAACACAGGATACTGTCCACCACAGTGAAAGTACTGAACCAGTACACTATACGATATTACAGTGTTTGGTCAGTATGAACGGATGTTGACAACTGTATGCAAACTATCCCATGGAAACCCTGCAGGCACAGTATAATCCCTGTTGGGTTCAGACACAAAGCAGTTGGGCAGTAAGTACACAACATGACTCCCAACACACAACTATAAATGTGAAATATTGTTGAAGTTCACACACAACCACAAATGTGGTGGACTGCAGATTTCAACATATGGAAAGCTCACACTGGGCATGCTCACACACTTTGATAAATGAGACATATGTCAGGCAACAAGCCATGGAAAGCCTGAACTGGGCTTGCTCACACACTTAGGCCATGTCTCAGTTTAGCAGTTGGCCACACATATCTGGTATTTGTATGTGTTAATCCAGGAACCTCCCACGATACAGCAATCTGCCCAGTGCACACAGTTAAATGACTACAGAGACATAAGTTAAATAGTGGATCCCTCTCATATCCAAACATCATCCACAGATACACAAGTTGTTCATAGAAACAAGGAAAGCTATGGCAATAAAGACCTGCAAACAGTTTATCAGCAACAAATATTGTGCATCTGAAAATTAAACATATGGGTGTAGAGGTCAATACTAGGCTGTTTACCCTAGGGAATACAAGTTTAGCCAGAGTGTGCTTGATGTCTGCCTCCCCAGTACAGTAGGCAACTGTGCCTCTGTAAAGTAGGTCACAGAATGCACCGTTTAAGGCTAGTGTGCTGTGCCTCCATCAAAGAGGGACACAGTGGAGATCCCAGGGGTTGAATTTGCAATGTCACATCCATGTGGCTGGTGTTTGCTGGAAGAGGGTTGGTGAGGACTTATAACAGTAATTGGGTGTCAATTACAGACTGAGGGGAGCTTTATCTGCAGTGTCTGAACAATTTCACTGTCAACACTTAGACGTGATGATTTTGAGGGATTGAAGTGTCGTGCCAATACTGTTCAGAGACGTCCTCCCTCTGTGGGATATTGCTCTGTAATGTATTAGCTCCCTCCTTCTGTTGTACAGCTTATATATGGCTGGTGTACACCAGACAGGTCTCCTGTTGTGGAGGAGTCTTGGGTTTATTTGGGATAGCATGATCAATGCATACCTTCCAGATGCTCATAGAATGCAATTGTCAAGGATTATGCAGAGTGGCCTGTATAATCCCCCAGCATGGGTCCTTTGAAGTCTTCCACCCCAGTCTTCACAAGTGCAAAGTCTGCTTTTGATAAATACTTTGTTTGCAGTGACTTCCTTGCCTGGGGGTGGGGATGGGATATGGATGTCCAGGGAAAGTTGGGTATGGTCAGATATTAACAATGGTGGTCTACCTCTGGTGTGGAACATAGAGTCCCCATGTTGCAGATGGTCAGGTCCAATATGTATTCCCCCTTGTGGCTGTGGTGAGTTGTCCTGCCATAGCACATGGATTCACAAATTGTAGTGGCTGTAGGGTGATGTTGTTGAGGCCTGAGTAGTTCCTCTACACAATATACCTGTACCTGATGTTAACCACTGTAATGGTGTATGTGAACACCTTCATATCCTACACTGTTCCCAGGGAAGCAAAGTGTGTGTCCTGGATATGGGAGGGGTGGTCTGAACTGGTTGTGTTGTGTGTTACAGGTCCTGTGGTCACGGAGCATGGTATAAAACATAACCTGGCAGTGCTGATGTGCATATCTGACCCTGAAGTAGGCGGCTGTTAATGCATATATATGCTATCCCCCTAACTGACAGATAGTAATAGATGTACATACCTCTTTATAAATAATGATGTCAGCACCCTATAAATACTGCAGGAGAAGAACAGATGCCCAGTAATTCGAATAGCGCGCTCTGCTAATGCGTTTCTCTCAAGTGTCATAACATAGTTAGGTAGGGGTTTGAATCTTGCAAATGCTGAGTGTGTGTGTTTGGGTGAGGGGTGTTAGTGTGTGTGCAATTCTGTGTGAAAGAAATGTCCCTTTTGACAACTAGAAGAACACACTACATGATGCACATTCCTCTTTCTAAACACTGATGATGTCAGCACCCTATAAGTATAGCAGGAGAAGCAAAACCGCCCAGTAATGCGAATAGCGCGCTCTGCTAATGCATTTCTCTCAAGTGTCATAACATAGCTAGGTAGGGGTTTGAATCCTGTAAATGCTCAGTGTGTGTGTTTGGGTGAGGGGGGTTAGTGTGAGTGCAATTCTGTGTGAGAGAAATGTCCATTTTGGCAAGTAGAAGAACACACTACATGATGCACATTCCTCTTTCTAAACACTGATGATGTCAGCACCATATAAGTATAGCAGGAGAAGGGAAACCTCCCAGTAATGCAAATAGCACACTCTGCTAATGTGTCTTTCACAAGTGTCATAACATAGTTAGGTAGGGGTTTGAATCCTACAAATACCCTATGTGTTTTTGTCACACAGTTTGTCCATGTGTGTGGGGTGTTGCTCTTAATATTGTATGACATAGATTATATCAGTAATGTCAATGCACACATGAGGTATGTGTGTGCCACATAGACATATGTACCTGTGACCTTAAATAGTTCCCATGTCTGAAGCCTGCCTCATGTGAATACATGGAATTTGCATTGCACAACTTTATGACTGTGGTTTTCTGTGTAAGGGCTGCATTTGGTATGTGAATATACAGTGAGAGTAGTCTATGGTGTCATCTTACCAGCGAGAGATACACTTTTGGTCTGGAGCATATAGTCCACATGTTGGTGATGATCAGGTGCAGCATGTTTTCCCCTCTTGTGGGAGTGGTAACAAGTTGTTCCATAGCAATTGAGTGTATGGATTCTAGGAACCTTACACCTAGGGTGTTGGAGCTGCAGTAATGCTCCCAGTCTATGTGTGGGTAAATGAAGCTGCCCAATATATTGTTATTTGGAGACACCTGCAGATATTCATGTACTCTTAAGTAGGCCAAGTGGGTTACCTGGGTTTAGGAGGGTGGTCCGTAGCAGGCTATGAATTGGAAGTCAGTTTAACCCACTGTTAGTTGCATTTGGATAGTCTGTGATGCGTCACACTGTGGAAACAACCTGGGGGTGTGGGTATAGGTACATAGGTTCATAGGTTCATAGGTTCATACTAGGCTATCTACCCTAGGGCATTTATAAGCCAAGCCAGAGTGTGTTTGGCTTTTGCCACCCATTTTAGATTAATGTTGCTATGCCCTTTTCTGAGGTTAGTATACTGTGCCTCTGTCTAACATTGACACAGAAGTGATACCCGGGGTACACCTACGATCCCCCATCCACTCATCATGATTCCTCTTGAAGAGAGTCAATGAGGGACTCTGCCTAACCTGGACTGGGATTTTATTCCAGAGTGAAGGGAGCCTCTGGGTTATGAATCTGTCCCTCCAGCATGTCCTATTGATGTCAGTGCTGAGGTTCAAGTCTCTCAAGCACATAGCTCGATGGGAGTTTGATTTTCTGAGGTGCAGCATGTCCATTACTTCCGGGTTGGACATGGCATTATACGTCTGGCACAGATCGCCTCTGAGCAGACGGTATGCCACTGAGTATGGAGTTATGTTAACCGGGCAGCATATGGCATCTGTTTGAGCCCTTTGATCCTCTTGGTGAGGTACTTTTATGGTCTTTCCAGTTGCTGCAGGTGTCTGGTAAGGTACATCCCAAAAGGGGCATTGTACTCAATTATGGTCCTGATGAGGGATGAGTAAAGAGGCACGATGACCTCCATTGATCTAGATGTGAATCCTGTCATGATTAGGTGGGCTATATAAAATGTTTTTCTAACCACTTTGGCCACGTGGTTGTCAAATGAGAGATTGCTATCAACTTCAAGCCAAATGTCCCTAATTACTTCTTCCGTATGTAATGGATTACCACCTATGTGGTCATTTGTGGCCACTTTGTTTTTGCCAAAGGGGATGACTATACACTTTGTGGCATTTAGCTTGAGGCCATGGCTCTGGCACCAGTTGTCTGTTTCTATGAGGCCCTTTTGGAGGATGGTTGTGTCGGCTGGAGAGTCAATTATAGCGCCCAGTTTGCGGTCATCCGCGAACTTGGTCAGCCACAGTCCTTCCATGTTGGCCTGTACCTCCAAGACATATATACCAAACAGGAGAGTTCCCAGGACTGAGCCTTGTGGGACACCACTTATAACTGGTTTGGAGTCTGACATGGCTCCAGCAATTCTAACCATGTGGGTTCTGTCCTTGAGCCAGTTTGCAACCTATCTAATGACATAGGGGTGTATATTTAAGCTGGTGAGCTTATCTATAATGCCCGAGTGGGGTATTGTATCGCAGGCTTTTGCGAGGGCCAGGTAGGCTGTGTGGACCACCTTCCCCTTGTCAATGGCCTTGGTGACTGTTTCAAAGAAATCAACCAGGTGTAAGAGGCAGGATCTGCCCTTAAAGTCACACTGGGTAGGATCCAGTGTCTGTAGGTCCCCAATATCTTTATGTATGAGGTCCATGATGATCCTTTCCATAGCTTTGCAGACCAAGCTAGTCAGGCTTATGGGGCGATAGTTTCCAGGATCCGTTGAGGCACCACCTTTGTGGAGAGGGACCACTGTTGCAGAACGCCACTCTTTGGGTACATAACCTGTGGTAAGGCTGAGATTGAACAGTAGTTTTATGTTTAGATTTAGCTCATCTTGGAGTTCATGTAGAATGCAGCCTGGGACACCGTCTGGTCCCAATGATGCTGTGTTATTTGCTTTGGAGTGGGCGGCTCTTACCTGAGCATCTGAGATGTCAGGGGGGCAGCACTCTGCTGGGATAGATATTCGCTCTTCTGGTGGGGAGGGGGGGGGGGGTTTGCGCTGAACCTGTCAGCTAGGATGTTGGCAATGTTTGTGGGTTCGGTGTAGTTTTTTGTCATTTTGGACTAATTCTGAGCATATCTGGGAATTCCCACCCAGGTTCCTAACATAACTAAAGAAAGCCTTGTGATTATCCTTAGTGTCCTGTGCATTTCATCTCTCAAAGCTGTCCTTAGATGATTTTTATGAGTGCCCGTAGTATTTTGCTAACACTGAACAGAGATCCCTCCCCTTTTTGGGACTTTCCTCTATCATGTAGTAGCTCCCTCCTTCTATTGTATAGTTTGGTTATGGCTGTGGTCCACCAAACAAGACATCTGCCTTTGTAGGATTGGGTCTTGTTTTTATTTGGGATTGCATGATCCATGCATTCCTGAAGGTGTTCATAGAATGCATTTATAAAGGATTCTGTGGTCTGGGACGTATTTTCCACAGGCCCGGGGGCTTTGAAGGATTCCACCTCGGTTTTGAGGGGTGTAGAATTTGCTGTAGAGAAGTTTTACACTGTGGTTTTGTGGGCAGGGGGTGGGGTTGGGATGTGAATATCCAGGGAGATTAGTTTATGGTCTGATCTTACCAGTGAGGGGTACACTTCTGGTCTGGAGCATAGAGTCCCCATGTTGGTGATGAACAGGTCCTGTATGTTTCTCCCTCTTGTGGAAGTGGTAACAAGTTGTTCCATAGCATTTGAGTGTATAAATGCTAGGAACCTTTGAGCTAGGGTGTTGGAGCTAGAGTGTTGCTCCCAGTCTATGTTTGGGTAGTTGCAGTCCACCAATATAATGGTGTTTGGAGAGACCTTCATATTTCCAGTGTTCTCAGGAAGGCCAGGTGGGGTTCCTGGGTTTGGGAGGGTGGTGTGTGCCAGGCTATGAACTGGAAGGCAGTTTTACCCACTGTTAGTTGCACATGGATAGTCTCTGATGCTTCGTGCTGTGCCACCAACCTGGAGGTGTGTGTATCTTTGATGAATATTGATACTCCCCCTCCTGTTCTGGTTCGGTGCAAGTTTTGGGGCCGACAAGCATGGTATGAGGTATAACCTGGCAGTGCTGGTGTGCTCTTGGGAGCCTTGAACCAGGATTCTGTTACTGTACAGATATTGATGTTCTCCATGCTAAGGACAGTTTCCAGTGCATGCATCTTGAGGTTTACACTGCTGGCGTTGAGTAGCATTACTATTAGTTTCCTATCCCTTGTGATACCTATGGAGGTGGTTTTGTCTTTTGAGCCTTGCCTAAAAAAGGCACTATGGGGGTAGCAAGAGCCTTTGCCAATATCCGAAAGCCCATGGGTGACAGGTGCAAGCCGTCCCTAGCAAAGCATCGTGGCTTGTCGAGCATGTCATCCCAGGCTGACAGGCATTGGATCCCCTGTGAATGACACCGACACTTAAGCCAATTGTTGAAATTGATCATCTTGTCTTCATATTGTGGCATCATTCTTGGTGAAGGTAAGATGCTACTCAAGGTCAGGGTCATACCAGCCTGGGCCACATGCTCAGAGAGGTCCTCTATGTCTCTTATCATGTAGTCCAGGGAGGTACGTCTCAGGTCATTCACACTGGCATGGACAATGACTGAGTCATATTTGTACATGCCTTGGAATGACCTGTGTGCTTGTGTTATGTGGCGGATCATAGCGCCCGACAGGCATCTCACTGTGACCTTCTCCTTGTTAAGCCTGGTGAGAGGGACGTCAGTGTGCCTGACGATAGAGGCATCTATTACAAGTGTATCAGGTGTGTTGTTTAGCCTTAAGGGCTGTGACTGTTCGGCACACTGGCTTTGTGAGCTATGTGTTGCACGTGTTCTGTTCTGGGGTAGCAGTTGCTTGTGTGTCTGCTTTGGAGGTGTCTGCTGCTTAAGCAGAATTTTATTTAGAGACTCCTAGTATGTTTTCGTGTGTTTATGTGTTTGGATTGCTGTCGTGGTAGGTCTATGTGAGACTGGAATTGTAGTGACTGTGGTTTCCTTCTCCTCCTGACAGGTTTCGCCAGTACTGAGTTGAGAGAGCTTAGCCTCCAGTTTGGCTATATGGTTGCATCACTCACATGTGTTGGAATTTGTTGAGAGGAGGAGAGGGTTGTCTGTGTACATGAGGCAGTTGTAACATTGCCTCAAGATTCCCAGATTCACCAGCTGGACCAGAGAGGAGATTGACAACTGACCTTTGGACATACTAGAATAGTATTGGGGATTCCTTTATAATTAACAACAAAAAGGGCCAATGGGGAACAAGGTACTCAAGGTGAGTTTGTGAGGGTGTAGTGCTTTTAATTTGTTAGTGCTGGCATATATAAATGATTTAGTGAGCAAGTGCCAGGTAACTCAAATGCAATGTGTTACAGGTAACTTAAATGGAAAAATGACAAACAGTAAGTTTTTGTCACGTGAAACAAGAAATAAGTACAGTAAGCAATGCAGATGTCACTAGGGACCCACATAGGCGCTGTTAAGCTGCGTTTCAGGTGGAATTAGTGTTTCAGGGAAATAACAAGCAAACAAGCATACAAACAAAGCTACATTCAGCAGGCCTGGATCTAGTCTATGCTACAGCAAACAAGGTGTACCAATTTCAGTAAGAAACAGTTCAGATATGCAGGCACTATAAGCCTTTAGCCAGAAATTCCCAGCTCAGACGGGCAGAGTCCAGCCTCTCCTCCCACAAGAGTGCAGACCATGAACCTTCGTAATGTAAAATAACTGGCCTGAAACCCAAGTGCTTAAACCAGAACTAATACACATTTAGAATAACAGACACTGAGCCCTCAATCAGCAGTTCCCAACTTAGTAAGATGTATGCTACCTGTCCTGCCACCACAGTATCCTTGACATTTAATGAGACTCACCCTCCTGTCATAGTTAGTTCTGTGCTTTGGGGCTGTCAAGCATGGTATGAGGTGTAACCTGGTAGTGCTAGGGTGCTCTTGAGAGTCTTGAACCTGTTGTCTATTACTGCACAGATATCAACATTCTCCATGCAGAGTAGAGGTTGGACTGCATGTATCTTGCGGTTTACATGTCCATCATTGCGTATCATTATTTCCATTTTCATTTATGTTAACTGACACCTAATAATACTAATGCTGTTTAAATGGGAGTATGTGCTTTCCTGTGGGACTTGTGGAGTAACTGGTATACAGCAGTGGCTCTTGCAATTTGTTGCTATGGCTTCACTATTTGGCATTTACATTCACTCCTTGAATGCCTGCTAGGTGTCTTTACTGGAATGTGTTGCTATGGCTTTCCTATTTTCCATTTACATTCACTCCTTGTAATGCTTGCTATATTTCTTTCAGCAGCAATTCCTTATATGTTTGTTGTGGTTTGGTGGTACTGCATGCAGTCTGGTCTGGCCAAGGTGTGGGGCTTGACACCTACAAGGGTATTTTATTTTGCTGCTGAGCAGTAGTGGGGCCTTGTACTTTGTACTAACAGTTATGGATAGCAGGCACATGCAGCGCTTGTAAACTGCTATACTGTCCTTATTTTATTAGTTGGATACATCCTTTGATATTTGTGGGTTGTACTCCTACATGTGGGTGTGCTTGTGGAAGCTATTCTACAGCTATTCACAGAGTGCGTGACAACAGACAGATTGATATGCCTGTGAGTTTGTGACACTTGCAGGCCTCAGATACTCTCAGGTGTATCTTTTATCAGCCTCAGGGAATGGTACATATCAATGGGATACACCCGTGATATATTTCAGATATTCTGCAGTTGTGACTGTGGGGTATTTTGAGCATATGTATTACTACACCATTTCTGACATGCAAGTAGTGAATACTTTCAGTAATTGACAGTTACCATTACGTGGGATAAAACACCTTTCTGCCTACTGTTAGTACATTTCACAGGGAGTCAGTGGGGCACAGTTAACATTTGTTTTCAAATCAGGGACATCCCTGTAAATCAGTCAAAGCTGCGAGGTCTGGCCTCTTACCTATTCAAATATGGCAGTGTTTATCCTGCTTTGATAGTGTGTGTGGTTTGCAAGATGCTACTGTCACATTATTACCTACTAGCTACCGACTAGCTTGGCTGTTTCTCTTCTCACACCAATGTTATACAAATCCACAAGAATTGCCAGTAAAGATACAAGAAAAGCTTTGTGTAATAGCCTTCCTATATTCCCTTTACATTCAGTCCTACTATTTCATGATATATTGCTTTCAGCACAAAGTTTTTATATATCAGTCATGGCTTAGTGGTAAGTCATGCAGACTAGTATTTCCAAGGTCCTGGGTTCGAGACTGACAAAGGAATTTTATTTTGCTGCTGAGCAGACTACAGGCCTTGTCATTCAGAGTGACTAAGGCACTTTTAAGCAGTTGTAAGCAGGTTAGTACTGGTTTGCGCGGAGCTCACGCATGCGCACTGTCGCTTAGCTTCGCGCACACACGCTTAGCTAAGTGCACACAAGCGCACACCTGCTTACAACTGCTTAAAAGTGCTTACTCTCGCGCAAACCCGCACTAATTTCTTTGAAAGAAAAGAAAATGGGGAGATAGGAAAGTGGTGAAAAGGGGGGCACAAAGAGGGTAGGACACTAGGAAAACAAGCTCGGGATTTGCAGGAAGGATGTAGGAAAGGCCCATAGCTGCCCATTTCTTTATCAGCAACAGCTGTGCATATGTCTGTAATTTGGTGTGAAATTTGAAACCTTCCACCCCTGAGAGAGGGGTGAGGACAACAAAATATGTTGTACAGCCAATTGTAATTACCAGTTCACATGTCCAGCAGACATGTCTGCAAAATGGGCAGCTATGTATGGGGTTTAATTTTTTTGCGGGAACAGAGTGCCCCTTTTTTATTTTTTTTTTCAGGTGAGAGTGGAATGTGAGGTACAGGAAGTAGGTATATTTGGGGAGGTAGGTAGGGGAGGTTAACAGACAAGACAAACAAGACGCATACAGGGGCGGAGTATGACACATGTGGGGGGGAACACAAATGACGGGGACGGATGTTTGGATATCGTGAGCCCATGAGCCCACAGATGGCAACAGTGGAACTGAGATTCCCACCCGTGGGCAGTTGCCACTGTGCCTTCACAGCCCAGGACGGGGCTGTGCTGGGGGCTGTGTAAGACGGGCAGCAGGCACACCCGTGAGTTGTGCCACCCAAGCCTCAAGCTGGCGTAGGGGTTCAAGCACAGAATGCCTGATCTCGCTACGCACCACAGACCGGACACTTTGGAGGGTGAGTGGACGGTCTCCTCCGGCCATGCTTGCAGAGGGGGGATGAGCCCCATCCCCTGCAGCGCTTCCACCAGAAGGTGGCACAGGGCCACCGGAGGAGGTTCTGGCCTGGGCACTAGTGCCAGGTGCACTCGCCAGCTGAGGTGGGAGAGGTGGGTCCGCTGGAACCCGCCTTCCCTGTTGTCCTATGTTTAGCAATATTTTATGACTTTTTGGGTTAGTAACAAACAATACCATTCAAAATTAGTTGTAACAACATGCATCAGTATTACCATTAACCAAACACTCATGAATTCCAAACATTGAACAGCAAGCATAACACATGCATATTTTGAACAACAGTACACAATCCAACAGCATGCAGGGTTGATTGATGGCAACAGGCCATTAGGTTTGGATATGTGAACAGGGCACATGCAGCAACGTACGTGCAAATATGTTTGAACCAACAGGACAAATGTCCATAGGAATTAATTCTGAATACACATACCCAGTTTGTTGTGGAATGGCATTATTTGTGAATATAGGGAAGGGTGAAGAAATATTTCATTAACAACTTCAACTACCTATACATATGCTGTACATCTCTAGTAGCTGCAGATATATATACCCTACAGATCTTAGTACAGTTTCCTATATGTAACCTTAGGAATGTTGGTGATAGGACTGTTACTGCTACATTAATATACATTGCATTTTTATTCATACACATTCATATCCGGCTGTGTTCAGGTACAGCATCCTGCTACATTTGATTTATATGGCTCTAGACAACTGTGGATGTTCATTATTTCATACAACCATACTATCTCCATATTGCAAGGGTACAGCAACATATTCAGATTGTGGGACAGACACATTCCAGCTTCAGTACTTTATTTCAAACATTTCACTGTTTGGTTGTGGCTGTCTCATTCATTTCATTATGTACTGACTGCAGTATACTTTATTCAGAAGTTATAACAGCTTTTTTGGTCGATTCATACCTCTTTCTCACACTCTCACTTGTTTTATTTTTACAATTCAAGATGGTACTTAATTCTAGGCGTTATTAACATGTCATACTTGGTTATAACAATCCTTTCCAACAGACTCACTTGTTTCATATGGCAGATTTTCAAAGGGGATGTATTTGACACATGTCTATTGTCTTTAGCTTGTTTACCACTAATTTTCAGGCTGCAGCAGGTTATCTGATATTACAATAAGGTGGGAAATCTCTATTTCAGACTTATTTAATTTTTATTTCTGGATTACAGGCTGCATTACTTATCTAATCATACAATACTAGCAGAATCTTTCTTCTAGTGTTATTTGAACTTTATTAATATGTAACTACACTGAACTCTTTTACAAGCTGTCTCACTTATATTGTATAACAATTACAGAAAAATAATTACTAACCTGCCTGGTGGTGCAACCGCTCCAGCCTATCACCATAGGCTCGCCGATTCGCAGAATGCACACCTGCAGCTGTAATATAAATGAAGTAATATTGGAACATACATCTCCATAATATCAGCTAGGATAATTCCTTACATACATAATTACATGGATACTTACTCAGTAGTGGGGCGTTGGGCATTTGCCGGGCCTCCTGGATCCAACGGTTCAGTTGGTCCTGCTTTCGTCTCTTCAGGTCTGTATGGTGGTGACGGACCTGTTCACCAGTCCTTGGTATGCCTGTGGCACTGGTGAGATCATGTGCCAACCGGTTCCACGCCTCTGCCTTGTACGCTCCCCACAGAACCTGGCCTTGCATGAGTTGAGCCTCATGATCATGGACTAGGAGCCAAACCATGTATTTGGACTCCTCAACACCCCACCTCTGTGCTCGGAAGTGACTACCCTCTCCTACACCTGCCATCCTGACTGCAAATAGGTTCCACATTCAGTTATGCTGTGTATTCCCACCTATGGGGCTTATATATGCTGTTTTTCCTGCACTTATCTGTCATTGGCAATTTTGGAATTGTATCAGCTTAAAAAAACTGCTTTGTCATGCTTCTATTTCCATTCATTCCTATATATATGCTAATACTGCATTTTTCAGTACAGCTGTCATGGCTTAGTGGTTCAGTACTTTGACTATGATGCACAGTATCCTGGGTTCGAGCCTGGGTATTGCTTTTTTTTTATTTTACTACTGTCTAGACAGGTTAGGAGGTGTGTCTGTTTAAAGGTGGCTTTGATACAGGTTGCTCAACGTTGCCCGCCGGTAAGCCGGTTGGCACACTGTGCAGCTCCGCGCAAATGGGTTAGGCTGGTTAACGTGTTATTTGGCTATGAGCACGCATATTACGCTATGAGAAATGTTGCGCAACTACAGACACACAGTTTCAGCATGTTAAAGCGCTGCTCAACTCCTGGCACTCATATTACACCTGTTAAACCACTGGTCACCTATGGGCAAACATACTTAGCTTGTTAGAGCGCTGCTCAGCTATGGGCACTTATAAAATATTTTTTTTTATTGTGTCAGATTTCTTCATAAAAACATGGCCCATTTCATTACATTTTACTTAAATTATAGTTTTATATATATATATATATATATATATATATATATATATATATATATATATATATATACATATATGTCAGGGGATTGTTTCGTGCTTATTTCACTGAAAATAAAAAATTATATTGTTGGGGCTCGAACCGTGACTACCTCCTCTTTGGCCGACGTCTCTACTGCTACGCTATTGCTACTTGGCTTAATTTGCATATTTAGATCTTATATGCTTTTCAATGACTGCTAACTGTGGCTGAGCAAAGGGCACACCCGCGCAAATGAGCGCAATTATGGGCAAACATTTTTGAAATTATAAAAAAAAAATTAAACTGTTCATTTTTACGTTTTACATTTCAGTTGGGTTTATAGTCTGTGGGGGCATGTGTGGTGTTGTGTTTCTTGACATTTCCGCGGACTCGCTTGTGGGTGTTTCCTTTCGGGACTGTGATTCTTCTGGGGGCGTGTCCCTTTGCAGGACTCGCCGTGCGGACACGCCCCCTACTTTGCTACATGGACCATCTTAGCCTAGGGTGTGATTCAGCATGCCCTCATGAATATGCATGGCATGCTGACATCACCCCGTTTAACTGCAGCCTCTGTGTAAGACTTGCTAACTCTTACATGGAGGCTTTGTGAATCCTGCCCATAGTTTGAGTCATATGAGTGAAAAGATGTATTTTTTTATGTAAAGTGTTTAACATTCTTTTTTTTTTTTTTCAAGTCACAAGAAGGTGCTTCTGGTAGGACATTCCTTCATATTCTGGACTGCTTTATCTGGGAGAATTTGTTTAGGGCTTGATAAAGAACAATTTAGATGTCATCTGGATGGCTTGCAAAACCATTGGTCGTGACTGGTTTTGGAATGCTTATCAGATTTTCTGGTTTGGTAGACACTCCCTGAATGAGTAGTCTGTTACGTTTTACATCTGAATGACTGTCTGGATTTTAAGGCAGCCTTAAGGCATATTTGTATAGAATTCATTGTGTTAAAGATCTATGAACATTGGCTAGTGGCTAATACAGTGCTAGTGATTTGGCAAATAAAGTATGATAATGAGTATGGTTAAACGCAAAATAAACTGATGACATGATAACAAAAGGAAGTAAGGACTGTGTTAATGTTGGTGTAATTGAATATTTCAAGTAAATAAAGCTAAACATTTTGATCATTTTACTACAATAAAGCTTTGTCATAAAGGCAGTATGGAGTAATGTCAGTTTTTTGGGGGGGTAACATGGGATAGGCCATGAGACAATATGCTTAAGATCATGCATCTGAGTTCTTACCATCTTACAGACATTAAAAGTGAAACCGCAAAATTTAATTGCTTGCACTTCAGGGATATCATTTTCTCTAGAAAATAGTTTTTTTTGTTATAGTCTTTGTGATCTGTACCATCTATTTCCATGTATACATTTATAGCATCTCCAGTCAATTGTGAAGAGATGATTTCCCCATTCATTAGCAATCGTATACACATCAACTGAAGTGAAGATGACATTGGTAGATGGTTTCTATATTTCTGGTAATTGAAAGCATCATAGGTAAGGTAACATCAGCCTTGCCACTAATGAAGGAGCAGCACTCTGAAAGCCAGAACAGTTATATGACATAGACAGTGGCAGAGATCTCTATATGTTACTATTCAAGAGTGCCTCTCAAAAAATCATCTCCATGTTAGAGCAGTATATGAGAAAAAAATTGGTGATACTCTCTAAGATAGCTGTTGCAGTACTTAGAAAATGATAGAACCAGTAGAATTCAGAAAAAAACAGCCACCTATATCCTCATCACCTAAAGTTGTTAGGTTCCAGAGATTTGTTAAGAAAATGTTACATAATTATGACTCAAGTGGAAAAGAAAAGGAAAAAAAAAACACAAAAAAAAAGAACAAAACAAATATCAACTATGAAACTTGCATTCAATTATTAGTCACTCGAGAAAATTAAATTTTTCCTTCATTGTTTCTATCTTAATTGCCAGTTTAAGATTATCCATTAAGTTGCATGAATTCTCCATTTTTGAGCCATCATGTTAATGCTCAACAATGCCTAAAATGTTAACTACCATACTTCTGTTATACATAGACCCGACACCCTTAATGTATAATGTATAATGCATTTTCCTTAAACGGACAAATCTATTGTTAGTTGTAGTGATCAAGTTCTAATTTTGTGCCTAAACCATCCAGCAAGTTATAATAGATTAAAAGCTTACCATATGCTAATATTTTGATTTTTTCTTCAGGTTCATGCCTTATCCCCTGAATATCAAATTCATGTATAGTTTTTTTAATATATATTTCAGTATGAATTAATAAAGAAAAGAAAAAAAAAGAAGGGAAGACAGAAGGGACATTTCACCTTAAATAGTTAATGACAGACAGTCAGAATGGTGATCTGGAGACAGAGATTCAACTCCTAATACTCCAGGGCATTGCCCATGTGGGGTTGCATATTTCTCAGATTTCTTATTAAATAATTTCTGTAATCTAAAACTCTGATTGTTTAAAATATTTGATGCTGAGATCATATATGGCTCAGGATTTATTATGAATCAGATAATCCAATGTTCAAATGCAGTATTAATTTCCACCTAACTTTTGTAACATGGATGCTTTATTTCCATCAATATAAGTATCTAAAAGTTTAATCAGCTTACATAGTCTATCTTCCTACTTTTTTACCACAGTTAATTTTCAGTGTATACAGGCAAGCAAGGAGACTGTGGCTGCTTTGTTATCATCTTCTGCAAAAAGTTCATGTAATTAATCATACCTATTAAAGAAAAAAAAAATCTATGTAACAAATATTTACATTATTTAAAAATGCTTTCCTTTCAGTTTCAAATAAAGTATTTGCACAAATTCTTATTATGATCTATTAACATTCATTGATGTATAATTATACCTTATATCTAAAAGAGATGATAATTTTTGACAGAATTTAAAGGTTTTATATTTAGCGGGGTTGATACTGAAACATCAAAGTTTCACAACTTCGAATGTTCGAATATCGACCCTTATTCAGCGAATGCTGAAAATAGTGAAGCTGCAGAACACCAAATTTCTTCCTAGGGAAGGAATTCGGTTGGACATTCCTATGGCTTCTCTATGTTCAGCACTGTGGTGGAAAGTTACTGGTCGGGATCAGGTAAGTGTGCGATTGTATGGACATGATGGTTAGGGCATGGCGTAGGTGAGTTAGGGCGCGGGCCAAGTAAGTGTGCGATTGTGTGGACGTGATGGTTAGGGTGGGGTTGGTGAGTTAGGGTTAGGGTGAGGTGAGTGTGCAATAGTGACAGACCTTAGTGTTAGGGTTTGGGTTAAGGTAAGTGGATAGCTAGTGGTGTGTGTACAGTTTAGTGTAGGGTTAGATGTAGGATTTTAGGTGTATGTGTGTGGATTGCTGTTTGTCTGGTGTGTTTGTGTTGTGTGTATGTGTGTCGGAACAGCAAATTTTTTTCCCTTGGAAAAAAATTGCTGTTCTGCATGTTCGATGTTGTCAGCGTTCGCTGAATAGGGGTCGATATTAGAACATTTGACATTTTAAAAAGTCGATGTTCTAATATAGACCCTACTAAGTGTGCATGCTTATATTTTATTATGAGTTCTATATCATAAGCATTACTAAATATGGGGAGAAAATCTGTAAAGTTTGTTCTGCAGTCATTCTTCCAGGTTTTTGTTATCTTTATAACAATAACAATGCTACGACAAAGTTGCCACATTTGCAGCACATAGCCCTTTCAGAACCCGCCACTATAAAACACTGAAAAGTGTAAATTGGTTAGACCTGTCACATCAGCCAACATATATACAACTTCTTACCACTTATAAAATTATCCAGCATCCGTCTGCCTGTCCAACATTAAAAAACATTCTAAGCAACTATGTTCCCAGCTGATCATTCAGATCAAGTGACCAAAAACTTCTGTCTGTCTACAGACCTATCAAATTTGCCGGGCACTGTCTGTACTTGTAGATGGTTGCTAAGGCCTGAAACTCCTTACCCATATTTATCAGGTATATACCCATCATCCCATCTTTCAAAACCACTCTGAAAGACTTGCTAGCAAAATCTGGCTATGTTATTGCTCTCTCTTTTTCACTTACTTCCTTACTGCTATCTAATTCTCTTCCCTGAATTTCTCTTTAAATATACTATAAATCTGTTGTCCCTCACTTCATATTGCAAATCCTGTTTACATTAGATTAACTTGCCTTTAATTTCTCTTCAAACTGTCTAAAATTTCTCTTAATATTAAAGGATTGTCATATACCTTGTATCATTTCTTAACCAATGGTTTTATATTATGTATAATTTGTATAATTATTTAAACTGCAGATGTTTTTGTTTTATTTTTGAAGATTGTATAATTATTGTTTTTAAAATGTTTTGTAATAATTTGGAGCTTTTCTTCCCGGGCCTCTGCTGAAAATGGACTTCTACCCAGTTGGACTTTCCCGGTAATTAAATGTTAAGAAACAAATAAATAAATAAATATTACACAATACGAAAGAAAACCTGGTAAATGATTAACACATGTTGGACTGGAATGTTATCTAAAAAGGATTCTGGAAATGGTGAAGTTATCCTTTCAAAAGGCTTTTCAAAATCATTGGATTTCTTCACAATAATCTTTTACTACTGGAAATCTATAAAAAATATTACTACAGTCAGCTTTTACAGAATGTTTACAGCTACCAATTATAATAATTGTTATTTCCTATTTCAGCTTTTTTCCCTTGGGTATAATGTGCCCCATATGTGAATTTCTAAGGAAAGGGTAAAGTGGTTGCACAAACCATTCAGGAAAAACTACAAGGAAGAAACATCTGTATGCCCTTAAGGGGTCAATTGCATATTTCCCATTGGTCTCCACTACGGGTGGCTTAAGTTATTATATAATAAAGATGCCAGTTTGGAAAGTCTTTCTTGCAGTTTTTACTATATATGAATTTCCATATATAGATATTCCATTTCCAGAATTCCAGAAATGCCATTTTGTTGAAACACCTGATATCCTTAAAGGGTAATTTACATATATCCCATGTTGCCTCTGATTCAAGAGGTTTAAGGTATCACACATGGCAAATTCTAGCTTTTTCTTTGTGTGTTTTTATATATAGATATTCCAGAAAAAAGAGGATAATCTACCTTTGATATATTCTAATAAAAGTAATTTATCTTGATATCTGCCTACAGCTTCTTTAAGTATATTTTAACAATGTATATAACAAATGTATACATTCTGATCATTTATTATTTTAGATAATTTTGTCAATATTGGTTTCTTTGTTTTACTCTGATACATTATATTCTTTATGTAGACCAAATGCTTTGAAATTTTTTGGAATCATCTTCTTTATAGCCTGCTGTTTTCTTCTAACATATTCTCTAATTCCTTGTTTATTTAGCCATTCTGAATTAGGTAAACCAGGCTACATTACTATGTTCTCAGTTTTTTTCTTAGTGCATTCTCTCTAGTTTGTTATTTGATGGTTATCTGTGATCATTATTAGTTCTGAAGTGATACCATATGAGTTCCTGGTGAAAATCAATGCATGCCTTTGTAAACTACTTTTTAAAAGTTTTCATATATATTTAATATACATTTCATATTTGGTATTGATACCCAGAATCTATCTATCTGTTTGAAATGAACTTTTGATTTTAGCTTTATTTTAATTACAAAGATTTTAATGTATTTTCCAGTTTGATTGATAGTCATCATTATTGCAATATATAACTATTTTGATATCAGATGCACTTATATAAGATGTTATGTTGGGGTGATCCAAGATGACGGCCATACTATGAGCACCTCCATAAAAAAATCTTAAAGAAAAATAGCCATAAAGCCATAAAATGTAATGAATAAAAAGGAAAACAGCTCCTAAATAAATTACTGTAATACAGAATTCAGCTTGAAGAAAAGGGATATAGCAATTCTATTGTGAAAAGTTAAAGAACACTTCTCAAGCTAATCTCTGGAAGAGCTGACACATGGAAACAAAAAGCCCTGAAGTCTTCCATAAAATAAAAATGAACACATTAAGATGTAAAATGAAACAGAAATACTGGAATCACAAACAACTAAAACAAAGTACTCTACAATCACAATGCCAGAAAAAGAAACCATAATAAAGAGACCAAGAACTGCAAAACAACAGGAACATCTAAAAATTAATACTAAGCCAGAAATAGAACAACTTCCTGGTCTAGAATATCTAAAAACTGCATTACATCCTCTGCAAATGGCCATTCAAAGCTTCTCTGACCAGCTTTCAGGCTTCAGTGACAAAATAAACCAAATAGCTTCCCAACTAGAAAAAACAAAGGCCAAAGTAACAGAAAATGAAATACAGATAAAACAGATGCAAAAGGACAATAAAGTAAATGCCAAAAATATTCAGGAGAGTCAACAAAAAAATCATTGATTTAGAAGTCAGAAGCAGAAGAAACAATATCTTAATCAGGGGTGTTCCAGAAAAATATGAGCATTCAGAATTAGTAACAGAAAAAATGGAAGAAACGGGAAACAGTTGAACAAAAAAACAATAAACAAATAAAGTTCCCCGATAGCAGGAAAAAACGATAAAGGCAGTCTCACAGTGTAGACAATCTCACAATGTAAGCGATAGTCTCCAGATATAACAATTCCTCTCGTAAGACTCTGCAGTCCGTAATAAACAGTCTCACAATATAAGCGAAAGTCTCCAGTTGTAACAACATCCTCTCATAAGACTCTGCAGTCTGTAATAAACAGGATAATTTTATTCTCACAAAACACAAAACAAAAAAAACAATTCAATTGAACGCTTTCATTTCCTCACCAGAAACGTCATCAGAATTAACAGAAAGAATAAAAAAATTACGGGATGCCTACTGGAAAATATACTAGAAGCTAACTAGATAGTGATTGAAGGGACACACAGAGCTATCCATCCGGTGCAAGCACTTGATAGCCAAGACAAATATATGCTAAATTTCTAAGTCATCAGGACATGTACAAAAGTTTAGCAGCAGCAAAACAGAAAAAAATAAAGCATATCCTGGAATAGAAGCAAAATAATGTTCGCAAAAGACTTACCCATTCAAATAATAGAGCAAAGGAAACAACTATCACCATTTTGCACCTCTTTAAGTTCCAAAAAAGTTAAATTCCAGGTGCATTACCCAAACACTGTAACTTTTCAATATAAAGAAAGTAAATATTTGGCCAATTCCATTAAAAAGCAAAGCTTGCATTTATGAAAGCATTTAATGAACTGCCAGATATTAAACCCTAAATACAAATGAGCAAGCCAAGGAAAGAAAAAATATAAATGAACACAAAATAAATAAACAAAGAATATACTAACCAGTCGGTGATGTTTCTTGGATGGAGCTGGAACCTGTGAATGGAATGAGAGATGACCTGCTGCAAACATTTGAGAAAACATGTTCTCTACATGAACACCTTTGACTAGAACAATTTTTGCTTTTCCTTTTCTTGAAAGACAGGATGATTACAACATGAAATGTAAAACGGACCAACCTAAAAGACAACAGGGAAGGAGGGAAGGAAAATTAAAAAGAAAATACACAAAGAAAATAAATCTAAAGCTCAGAACCAACTAGAAACCAATAAATTAAAAAGAAAACTATTTATTAAGTACAAGGATGTGACAGGTAGACTGGGGGTGGGGGTTCTCAGATATTAAAGAAGATAAGTAATGACACAAACTACAGGTTTGGACTCCAGTCTCAAGCTGGCTTAAAAAGCCTGATTTTATGATAGATTAAATAAATCAGGGGAACAAACTAATTTAGTAAATAATGAGATGATAACTTTTAAGCTGAAATGTTTTGTATGTACAGCTTAAAGCTCCAGTTAATAAAGGAGCTACAAAAAGACTCACATTCTGATAGAAATGAACAGTACTGAAATACTTCAACTACTAGGAAACCAAACAGTATAAAATTGCTCTTTACATATGCAAAAATAAGTTATTAACATTGAATTAATGTTGGTTGGTAGAAATAAGTTCGATCAAATGAAGTGCAATAGTTATGGTAATGAAACAATAACTGGTAAAATAAACTTTTGATTTGTAGGAAAACATGCATCAAGTATATATAGTACATAAGTATTTGTTAAAGAATGTTATGTTTTGATTGTCATAGAGAGATGTGTAGTCCACTTAAATGTTAGATGGTATTAGTAACCTTAATGCTTTCATGTATTTGAATTGAAATGTGACTAATGCAAAATGAAGAATTGCAAAATAAAAGTATAAAGAATGTAGTTAAACAAGAGGCACAGTACAGACACATTGCCAGAATTTATAATATTCTGACCTGAAAGATATACAAAGAGAAATGTAAGACTTAGACTTTGCAATTAAGGATCTCACTGGAAAAGAAGCGTATTATAACAAATTGTTAAAGGGCAATACATCTTTTAAAACCAAAATATGAGATAAAAAGTTGTCATAGATAGGTGAAATCTTAACTTCTGGAGGTTGTAAATATGGCCACATGCATCTATTTTATAAAATAGACAATGAAAATTTCAGAGATTTGTTTTTTAACTGCCAAAAACATGCATAGAAATTAAAACAAACAGATAGGCCTGATTATTAATGAATACATTGCATGTTGTACTTTATCCAGTCTAGTTATAAACAGTGAAATGACTAGATAAGACTGATTATTGAATACTGTAAATAAGGCCAAGAAAGGTTAATGTTAAGGTAACTTGGGTATAGGACATAGGCTCTACACTTTAGGATTGAGTCATGGAGTAAATATAGGTGAGTAGGGAAGGATATGATAATCTTAGTTTACATACTTTGTATTTTTAGTGTTAAAAAGACTGCTAAAAAGGTAATATGTAGAGGTAACAAAAAGTTTAAACTTTATTTTTATGACTATAAAAAGAAACCTTCTGTAGGATATTGTTATTCTCTTCTTGGCAAAGTAGATTTTTGGTTAGGCACAGAATTAGAGCTGGAAGAGTCAAGTGCTATAAGAGTAGACATCTGTTAACCTGCCTAAAAGATTACTTACATTGGTACAAGGAGATAATTTCACATTAAGTCAACAATGGGGGGAAAAGAAAGAAAGGACAATATTTATAATTGACTAGTGGAATGTTAAATTGTTACTATCATAGACAGACATAATATTTTTACAAGAAAAACATATGTTAGTGGGGAGCTGGGTACAAGACATGAAGAAAAAATGGATAAAAACAATTACTGTGTCAAGTAATAAAACCAACAGTAAGAGGGTGGTAATTATAATTAAAAACTTATTTAAGGAACCAATTTTACAATATGTTTCAGAAGTAAATGGAAAATGGTGTCATTTTACTGTTGAAAACTGTATTCTGGATAAATCAGTTCTATTTCTGAATACATACAGTCCATGTAAGAAGCATCAAGAATTTATTATGGCATTAAACAACATCTGAAGTCTCTCTCCAAATTATTATTATATAATCAGGGAAGATTGGAACTCAATAGGTGATTCCATGACAGACAGAACAAGTAAGAGTAAAACATATAACACTCAGGCTTGTATAGCAATTTTAGAACTAAAAACAAATTTTAATTTGTTTGACCCATACTGCTTTCAAAGCAACAATTCACCTAAGGCAAAATTCACATATTACTCCTACTGCTACAAATGATGGTCCAGATTAGATTTCTTTTTAATCTCAGAAATATTCCTAAAACTGTAGATCAAATATCATACAGAACCTAGATTCTACTCAGATCAGTCTAAAATCACAGTAAATTTAAGATGGCCAAATGATACTAATCTGAAAGTAAAGGGATATAACTAGCCCCTAAATCCAAACTTGCTTAAACAAAGATATCAAACAGGATATAAACAGCATATTAGATGAACCTGAAATTAATATAGCCTCTTTGGAAATTCCACATGATATCCAATGGCCAGCAAGTAAAGCTCAGATTATGGGAATTTTAATCAAAAAAGCATCATACTATAAAACAAATTAGAAATAAAGAAACACAATTAAAGAAGAAAATAAATGAAATAGAAGAGGAGTTACATAATAACTTTAATTTAACCTTAGAAGAGCAACTGAACAGCCTTGAGAAAGAGCTATACCTACTGCACATAGGACAATACACATTTAAAGAAATTAAAATATTAGCAAGCTATTCAGAATGGACAAAACGTCCTTTGAAAATACTGGTGAGACTAATAAAAGTGAATAAAAATAGAATATCAAGGAAACTCATAATATAAGGAAAGAAATTATCAAAATATTTGAAGATCGATTACTCCCAACAATATGGTCAACAGAAACAAACAATCACGAAGCAAGAGAGAGATATCTTTTCTTAATAAATCTAGAATTCCCAAAAATAAGTTAAACTCAAAAGGACCTTTTATTGGCACCTTTAACCCTTTAACACAGCAAGAAATCGTGTTAATAATAAACAATTTTAAAACAACTAAGCCTCCTGGTCCAGATTGCTATATAGCTGAATTACACAAAACCTTTGGACAAAAAATGTCAAAACTCTTATTGTTAATATATAACTATATTAAAGAGTATGGTATTGCAGATCTATACTCAAACAACTCCAAGACAATATTTATACCTAAAGAAAAGCCGAATAATAAAAGCTCATGGAAATACAGACCAATCTCCCTGATCAACTTAGACCTCAAAATCCTAGCAGCAGTCTTTGCAAATAGACCAAAAAGTATAATGCCAAACATAATATCACCCGAGCAATAAGGCTTTATGTAGAAAAGACAAACCCAAAATAACACTCTAACAGTAGATGCAATTATTTTACTATCCAAACAATATAAGACTCTAATACATGCATTCGCAATAAACACATGTAAATCTTTAGATAGATTAAATCTTAACTTCTTATTCTCAATAATGCTTTACTTTGATATACAGCAAAGCTTAATGAATATAATCAAGATCCTATATGAGCACACTCATACAACATTATATATAAATAAGACAAATTCACTTCCAATAAAAATTTTGCATGGCACCAGACTGGGTTGCCCACTATCTCCATACTTTTTAACTTGTACATACAACCTCTTTTCTGCAAAAAAACTATCATTGTATCCTGGAGCTATTTAATAGTAAAAAGCATTAACAGCTTTCACTGATGATTTAAACTTATGCTTTATACTCACAAATACTGACTAGGAACAAAATATTAGACTCCATTAATAGGTTCTCAAAATTCTTCAATTATAACATTAATCCAATGAAATCTTTAGTATTCCCCGTAAACCCAGCAAGACATATAAGCTCATCCTTTCCAAAATCAGAAATAAAACGAAACTACTCTCTAATATAGCCTGGGATATCCTTTCAACACAACCAAAAAACATTCTTTCAAAATAATCATTTAAAACTGTGGTCAGATATAGAACAGGATATTCTCTCTGTTCTGAGTCAGGCAGAAATAAGAACTGATTAATTAAGGACTCATTCATAAGACAGAAAAGGTCACTTAAGGTTAATCACTTGTTAACAGAGGGGGTGGAGCTAGGAACTAAAATTTCTATTTAAGGAGTAAACTAAAACATTTCAGAGCTTTGCCAGAAAGGCTCATCCAGACTCTGCTACACTTTGCTGTGAAGGAAAGGTTAGTTTGCTGTTATTTTTTGTATTTCTGTATTGCCTTTCTATATTTTGAATACTGTAGTTTGTTTTCTTTACCTTGTGTTTTGCTTGCATTCTGTTTAACAGCATATTAAAACTTCAAAAGAGACCACAGCTCTCTCTGTTCTGAGTCATTTTTTCCCTCCCTCCCACCCATTTAAGTTGTCTTGTTAAATACCACTGTCTTTCTAGTTGCCCGCCTCTTATGTTAATCTGACCATATATCTCATTTCTCTCTACTTTCACTGGCTTATGTGAGTAATCACAAAACCATCACTTTTGAAATCCCACCCCTTCAATTATTTAAATTTATTGGCCATCCTACAGTATTTCATAGTACCAAAATACAAAAGTAACCACCCCTTTCAGTCCATCTTGCTGTTTTAAAAATAGTAACTCTCCACTAAACCTTAACTTTTTAAACAGGTAAAACTCAAGTTACCTACTTTCATATCTAACTTCTCTAGTGCACACTGCAGAGTGCATTCTTTTCAATCTTACCTTTAAGCATCCCTGTTACTAGCACTTTCTCTAATACCTAAAAGATCATCTCTACTTGACTCCAAGTAGACTTTTCTCTATCTGTTAAACCTAGCACTTGCTCCTACAGTACTTATTACCTTGATACGGCACTCTTATAGATAGCACCCCAAAAGGCAAACCCCATTTCTCGGTCACCACATCCCCGGAATCTTTTTTAAAGTTTTTTTGTGTCTTCCTTCTAGCATGTCGAGGGATCAGTTGCTGGTGTCCTCTCCTGCTCAGCTGGTGAACCTGGGAATATTGAGGCAATGTTACAATTGCCTCATGTACACAGACAACCCTCTCCTCCTCCCACAAAACACAAATACATGCGAGAGATGCAACTATACGGCCAAACTGGAGGCTGAGCTCTCTCAACATAGGACTGGCAAGACCAGTCAGGAGGAGAAGGTTACCACACACACTATAGACCCAGTCTCACATAGTACCATCACAACCTCAAATCATACACATAAACACACAAAGACATACTCGGCGGCTCTGATCAAAGGTCTACCAAAACAGCAGAGGCCACCAAAGCAGACACCCAAACAACCACCACCTCAGAACACAACACCTGCAACACATAGACCTCACAGTCAGAGTGTCAAACAGTCACAGCCCTTAAGGCCAAATACAATGCCAGACACACTAGTCATTGGTGACTCCATAGTCAGACACACTGACGTCCCGCTCACCAGACTGAGTAAGGAGAAGGTCACAGTAAGCTGCCTGTCGGGCGCTAGAATCCGCCACATAACGCAAGCACTCAGGTCTCTCAACAGCAGGTACAAATATGACTCAGTCATTGTCCACGCTGGTGTAAACGACCTGAGACGTACCTCCTTGGACTACATGAAAAGAGACATTGAGGAGCTCTCTGATTATGTAGCCCAGGCAGGTATGACCCTGACCTTGAGCAGTATCCTACCTTCACCAAGAATGATGCCACAATACAGAGATAAGATGATCAGCTTTAACAATTGGCTTAAACTCTGGTGTCATTCAAAGGGGATCAATGTCTGTCTGCCTGGGATGACATGCTGGACAAGCCACGCTGCTTCACAAGGGACGGCTTGCACCTGTCACCCTGGGATTCGGATATTGGCAAAGGCTCTTGCCACCCCATAGTGCCTTTTTAGGCAAGGCTCAAATTCTAAACCTACCACCCTAGAACACAAAAAGGAAAAAACTAAGGGTAATGCTGCTCAATGCCAGAAGTCTAAATCTCAAAATGCACGACTCGAGTCCCTTCTCAGTATGGAGAACATCGATGTCTGTGCAGTGACAGAAACCTGGTTCAAGGCTCCTGAGAGCACCCCAGCACTATCAGGTTTTACCTCTTATCATGCGTTCCGCCCCAAAATCCGGACAATACCAAGAAAGGAGGGGGTATCCATATTCATCAAAGACACCCACACCTCAAGACTGGTGGCAACGCACGATGCATCGGAGACCATCCAGGTGCAATTAACCATAGGCAAGACTGCTCTGCAAATTGTAGCATGTTACAGGCCACCCTCACAAACTCAGGAACCTCACATGGCCTTCCTGAAAACACTAGAGGGATAAATGTATCACCAAACACCATCATACTAGGTGACTTCAATTACCCTAATATAGACTGGGAACACTACTCAAGCCCAAACACCCTAGCCCAAAAGTTCCTGGAATTCATAAACTCAAATGCCATGGAACAACTAGTCACCATCCCACAAGAGGAGAAAACATACTTGATCTCATCATCACGAACATGGGAGCACAATGTTCAACACCGAAGTATACCCCTCACTGGTGAGATCAGATCACAAACTAATCTCGCTGGAGGTCCTCATCCCCCCCCCACCTGAAATAAAAAAGACCACAGTAAAGAACTTCTCGAAAGCCGGCTTCACACTTCTAAAGACTAGTGTGGTCTCCTTTAAGGCCCCTGAGCCGACGGAAAACAGTACTCAAGCCGCTGAATCACTTACAAATGCCTTCTACCAGCACCTGCAGGACTGCATGGATAAGGCAATCCCAAGCAAAACAAAGACTCTTTGTACCAAAGGCAAGCGTCCACTCTGGTGGACCCCAGCCATAAACAAACTCTACAACAAAAGGAGGAAGCTACTACAAGATAGAGCAAAATCCTTAAAAGGTAAGACACCCTTGATCACTATAAGTAAAAACTAAGAGCTCTCATAAAATCATCCAAAGCAAATTTTGAGAGAAAAATAGCTAAAGACTCAAAAGACAATCATAAGGCCTTCTTTAGCTATGTTAGAAACCTGGGAGGAAACTCCCAGATATGCTCAGAACTAGTTCAAAATGATGTGAAGATTACTGATCCTACAGACATTGCCAACATACTGGCTGACAGGTTCAGTGCAAACTCCCCTCCCCAAAAGGAGAGATATCTATACCAAGCGATTGCAGCCCCCAAACATCTCCAACGCCCAAGTGAGAACTGCTCTCTCCAAAGCAAAAACACAGCATCCATGGGACCTGATGGTGTCCCCGGCTGTGTGCTCCACGAACTCAACGAGGAATTAAACCCACAGCTAGGACAGCTGTTTAATCATAGTCTTACCTCTGGATACGCACCCAGGGGTGGCACACTGCAACTGTGGTCCCACTTCACAAAGGCGGTGCCTCCACCGACCCTGGAAATTACCGGCCCATTAGCTTGACAAGCCTTATCTGCAAAGCCATGGAGAGGATCATAATGGACCTCATAAATAAAGACATAGGGAATTTGCAGACTTTGGATCCATCCCAGTTTGGCTTTGTCAAAGGCAGATCATGCCTTCTAAACTTGGTTGACTTTTGAAACAGTCACCAAAGCCATTGATGAGGGAAAGGCAGTCCATACAGCCTACCTCGATCTGGCGAAGGCCTTTGATACAATACCCCACTCGGGTATCATTGAAAAACTCATCAGCTTAAATGTTAACCCATACATCACAAGATGGGTTGCAAACTGGCTGAGTGACAGAACCCACAGGGTCAGAGTTGCTGGCGCCATGTCAGACTCAAAGCCTGTCACAAGTGGTGTACCACAGGGCTCAGTCCTGGGCCCACTCTTGTTTGGCATCTACTTTTCCAAGTACAAGCAAACACAGGAGGGTTATGGCTGACAAAGTTTGCAGATGACTGCAAACTGGGCCATAGTAGAAAACACATCTGACACAGATATCCTTCAGAAGGGTCTCACAGAAACGGATAACTGGTGCCAGAGCCATGGCCTAAAGTTAAATGCCAAAATGCATATTCATACCCTTCGGGAAAAACAAGGTTACCCCTAGCTACCAAATAGGTGGCAATCCACTGAGTACAGAAGAAGTTATCAGGGACCTGGGGACCCAGGTTGATAGTAGTCTGTCATTCGACACCCATGTAGCTAAAGTGGTTAGGAAGACCTTCTACACTGCCCACCTTATCATGAAGGGATTCTCATCTAGATCAAGGGAGGTCATAGTCTCCCTATACTCATCACTCATCAGACCAATGATTGAGTACAATGCCCCATTCGAATGTATCTGACCCGACACTTGCAGCAGCTGGAGAGGCCACAAAGTTCCTCACCAAAAGGATAAAGGGTCTCAAACATCTGTCCTATGCTGCCCGACTGAAAGAACTCCAGCTCTATTCAGTCGCACCGCTTGCTCAGAGGTGACCTTTGCCTAACATACAAGGCCATGTCAAACCCAGATTTGATGAATATGCTTCACCTCAAAAATCTAGATCCGTCAGAGCCACAAGGGCGGAGACTTAAACCTCGACACAGCTATTAATAGGACGTGCTGGAGGGATAGATTCATCACCCAAAGACTCCCTATGCTGTGGAATAAAATCCCGGTATATGTGAGGCAGAGCACCTCGCTGGCCTTGTTCAAGAGAAATCTTGACCAATGGATGGGAGATCGCAGATATACCCCAGGGATTACCTCAGTGTCACTGCTCAACAGAGGCACAGCAAAATAATGGGTATAGTTCCCCATACTAAAGGGGTGGCGTAAGCCACAAAACTATGGGCTAGGCTTGTAAATGCCCTCGGGCAGATAGCCTAGTATGAACCTATGAACCTATGAACCTATATCCAAAGTTGGGGAAAAATAAAACTGCCTTTTCTCTCAAAAGTAGAAATTATTAAAATGAATATTCTCCCAAGATTATTATTTCAGTTCAATGCATCTAATATGATAACACAAAACAATTTTTTTAAGAACTAAATGCAGTTTTAGCTAAGTTTATCTGGCACCCCAAATCAGTTAGAAATAGTTATCAGAAATTAATTCATCCAAAAGTAAATGGAGGCTTGGGAATACCAGACTTTAATTTAGATTATGATATAATATGCTCAAATAGAATTATTGAAATCTCTGAGTATAATCCAAAAAGGAAAGACTGGACTTCAGCATGGACCAGAATTGTAAAATCAACCCTAAGGCCCTACCATGTATTGATAGAGGAAGTGTTAAAAATATCAAACTACATAGTTTGTTAAACTATAAAATAATAAGACTACAAAAACTAATTGAATCACTAAACCTAACAAGCTCATTCAATATGGTACAACCAATACACTTAAATCCAAACCTTAAATTTAAAAGAGATGATAAATTTACATAACTACCCTCTTATTAAAGGAAAAAAAAACTCATTGGATTTATATAAAGATATAAACAAATTTATTTAAGACACAAGAAAAGTCTTATGTCTTCCATAATATAAAAATGAATGCATCAACATGTCAAATAAAACAGAAATAATGAAGCACAAGCAACTTAAACAAAGTACTCTACAATCACAGTGTCAGAAAAAGAGAAAAAAGAAACCATAATAAAGAGACCAAGAACTGCAAAGCAAAAATCTAAAAACGAATAAAAAACTAAAAACTGAGAACCTCCTGGCCTAGAAGATCTAAAAATGTCATTACATCCTCTGGAGATGGCCATTCAAAGCTTCTCTGACCAGCTTTCAGGCTTCAGTGACACAATAAACCAAATAGCTTCCTGACTAGAGAAACCAGAGGCCAAAGTAACTGAAAATGAAATAAAGATAGACCATATACAAAAGGACAATAAAATAAATGCCAAAAATGTTCAAGAGATTCAAAAAAAATCACTGATTTAGAAGTGAGAGAAAAATATGAGCATTCACAATTAATAGAAACAATAAAACAAATTATGGAATGCCTACTGGACAATATACCAGAAGATAATAAGATGGTGATTGAAAGGGCACATTGAGCTATCTGTCCAGCAAAAACACTTGATAAGCCAAGACAAATTTATGCTAAATTTCTAAAATTAGTACAAAATTTTAGTAGCAGCTGAAAAAAAAGATATCCTGGAACATAAGCAAAATAACGTTCGCACAGGACTTACCCATTCAAGTAAAACAGCAAAGGCAATAACTATTATCATTTTGCACCTATTTCATCTCCAAAAAAGTTAAATTCCAGATTCATTACCCAAACACTCTAACTGTTCAATATAAAGACAGTAAATATGTGGCTAATTCTGTTAAAGAAGCAAAGCTTGCATTTATAAGAGCATTTAACAAACTTCCAGATATTAAACCCAAAATAAAAACTGAGCAAGCCCTGGCAAGAAAAACTATAAACAAAACATGAAATAAAGAAATAAGCAAAGACTATACTAACTGGTTGGTGATGTTTTTTGGATGGAGCCAGAACCTGCAAACAAAATGAGAGATGGCCTACGGTAAATGTTTGAGCAAACATGTTCTCTACATGGACACCTTTGCCTAGATAAACTTCCTACTTTTCCTTTTCCTGCATGACAGGATGATTGGAATGTGAAATGTAAAACAGAACAACCTAGAAGACAACTGGGAGAGAGTGAAGGAAAATTTAAAAGAAAATACAGGAAGAAAATAAATGTAAAGCTCAGAAGCAACTAGAGACCAATAAAGTAAAAAGAAACCTATCTACTAAGTACAAGGATGTGATGGGAAGTATGGGGATAGTGGGGATTCTAGGACATTAAAGAAGGTTAGTAACACACACAAACTGCAGGTTTGGACTCCAGTTTCAAGTTTGCTTAAAAAGCTTGGTTTTATGATGGATTGAATAAAATTATAAGCATTGGGGGAACAAACTAATTTAGTAAATAATGAGATGGTAATTTTTAAGCTGAAATGTTTTGTATGTACAGCTTAAAGCTCCAGTTAATAAAGGAGCTACAAAAAGACTCACATTCTGATAGAAATGAACAGTACTGAAATACTTCAACTACTAAGAAACTAACCAGTCCAAAATTGCTCTTTACATATGCATAAATAAGTCATTAACACTGAATTAATGTTGGTTGGTAAAAATAAGTGTGATCAAATGAAATACAATAGTTATGATAATGAAACAATAGCCTGCAAAAATAACCTTTTGATTTGCAGGAAAATATACATCAACTTTGAAACTAGTCACGAATGAAGTATTTGTTAAAGAATGTTATGCTTTGATTGTTGTAGAGAGAAGACTGGCTCACTGGAAAGTTAAATAGTATTAGTAACCTTAATGCTTCCATGTATTCTAATTCAAATGTGACTGATGCAAAATAAAGAATCATAAAATAAAAGTATAAAGAGTGTAGTTAAATACGAGACAGAGTACAGATAAATGGCCAGAATTTAAAATATTCTTGCCTGAAAAATATACAAAGAGAAATGTCAAGACATAGACATTGCAATTAAGGATCTCAGTGGAAAAGAAGTGTATTGTAACAAATTGATAAAGGTTAATACATCTTTTAAAAACTAAATATGAGATAAAAAGTGAACATAGACCGGTGAAGTCTTAACTTCTGGAGGTTGTAAATATGGTCATATGCATCTATTTGATAAAATAGACAATAAAAATATCAGAGATTACTTTTTTAACTGACAAAAACATGCATAGAAATGAAAACAAACAGGCCTGATTATTAATGAATACATTGCATGTTGTACTTTATCCAGTCTAGTCAAAAACAGTGAAATGACTAGATAAGACTGATTATTGAAGACTGTAAATAAGGGCAAGAAAGGTTAATGTTAAGATAACTGGGGTATAGGACATAGGCTCTAAACTTTAGGAGGGAGCCATGGAGTAAATATAGGTGAGTAGGGAAGGATATGCTAATCTTAGTTTGCCTATTTTGTATTTTTCATGTTAAAAATACTGTTAAAATGGTAATATATAGAGGTAACAAAAATTATCAAGGTTATTTTATGACTATAAAAAGAAACATCTTTATTGTAACCTGTTATTCTCTGCCTGGCAAAGTAGATTTGTGGTTAGGCATAGGATTAGGGCTGGAAGAGTCAACTGCTACAAGAGTAGATGTCTGTTAACCTGCCTAAAAGAGTACTTTCATTGGCACAAGGAGATAATTTCACATCAAGTAAACAATAGGGGGGAGAAAGGAGAATGTGGATAATTGACTCATTAAATGTTAAAGGGATACAAGAGAAAAAGAAAAGGAAATTATTACTATCAGAAGCAGAAATAATATTTTTACAAGAAACATATGTTAGTGGGGAACTGGGCACAAGACACAGAGAAAAAAATGGATAAAAACTATTACTATATCAGCTAATAAAACCAACAGTAAGGGGGTGGCAATTATAATTAAAAATCTATTTAAGGAATCAAATCTACAATATGATTCAGATGCAAATGGACGATGGTGTTATTTTACTGTCAAAAACTGTGTTCTAGATAAACCAATACTATTCCTAAATATATACAGTTCATTTGTGAAGAAGAAAGAATTGATTATGACAATATGTAACATCTTAACTGTCTCTCCAAATGATTATTACATAATTGGGGGGATTGGAACTAAATAGCTGACTCTATGACAGATTCACCTGTGACAAAATTCATAAATTACTCCCCGTGCTACAAATCATGGTTTAGGTTATATTTATTTTTAATATCAGAAATATTCCTAAGAGTGGAGATCAAATATTATACTGAACCTAGATTTTTCTCAGATCACTCTAAGATCCCAGTAAACTTAGAATGGTCAAATGATGCTAATCTGAAAGTAAAGGGATATGACTGGTCCCTAAATCCAAACCTGTTAAAAAATGCATTACATGATATAAACAACATATTATATGAACTTGAAAGCAATATAGCCTCTTTACAAATACAAATTCCATATGATATCCAGTGGCCAGCCAGTAAATTTCAGATTAGGGGAATTTTGATAAAAAAGCATCATAGTATGAAAAAATAGAAATAAAGAGATACAATTAAAGAAGACAAAAATGAAATGGAAGAAGAGTTACTTAACTTTAATTTAACCTTAGAAAAACAACTGAACAGCCTTCAGAAAGAGCTATACCTATTACATGTAGAACAATCCTCATTTAAAGAAATGAAAAGATTAGCAAGATATGCAGAATGAACACAAAGTCCCTCAAAATACTGGTGAGACTAATAAATGTGAAGAAAAATGCTTGTCTTATAACAGAAATAGAATAAAAAGGAAACTTCTATAGTACAAACAAAGAAATTATCAAAATCTGTGAAGCTCTATATTTCTAACAAAATGGCCAACAAAAGCAAACAATCATGGACCAAGAGACAGATCTTTTCTTAAAAAATCTAGAATTCACAAAAATAAGTCAAAACCAAAAGGACCTTTTATTGACACCTTTCCAAAAACAAGAAATCTTGTTAATAATACATAATCTTAGAACAAGTAAGGCTGAATTCTACAAAACCTTTGGACAAAGAATGTCAAAACTTCTATTGTTAATATATAACTATATAAAAGAGTACGGTATTCTAGATCTATGGTCAGATATTGAACATGATATCCAAAGATGGGGAAAAATAAAACTACCTTTCCTCTCAAAATCAGCAATTATTAAAATTAATATTCTCCTAAGATTCATCTAATATGATAGTACAAAACTTCTTTAAAAAAACTAAATACAGTTCTAGCTAAGTTCATCTTCCACTCCAAATCAGTTAGAATTAGTTATCAGAAACTAATTCATCCAAAAGAAATTGGAGGGTTGGGACTACCAGACTTTAATTTATATTATGATATAATATGCTCAAATAGAGTTATTGAAATCTTGGACTATGATCACAAAAAGAAAGATTGGACTCTGGCATGGACCAGAATATGGTACGAATATATTAAGAATTGTAAAATCAACCCTAAGGCCCTTTCATTTATTGATAGAGGAAGTGTTGAAAATGTCAAAATACATAGTTCATTAAAATACAAAATAAATATACTACAAAAACTAATTGAATCACTAAACCTAACAAGCTCATTAAGTATGCTACAACCAATACAATTAAATCCAAACCTTAGGTTAAATAAAGAGATGATAAATATAAATAACTACTATCTTATTAAAGAAAAAAACTTATGAGATTTCTAAAAACATAGAAACAAATCTTTTGAAGCCACAAAAAAGGCTTTAAGTCTCTCTGAAGGATATAATATAATTTTAAGACAAATTAGAGAGTTATGTGCTTCAATTAAAGATACCACTGAAATAACTGAAAATAACGACAATATGGAATTTATTAAACTTAAAGAAAAAAATGTTACCAAACTCATGCAAACTGATTGCATCCCTTAAATACCAGTCATCTATTCTGTTTTTAAATTACTGGATGAAGCAAAATAGTGTAATCACTGATAAACAAAAACTTCAATCTGTTAAAATAGAAATGAAACTAACCCCTTTTAAAAAAAAAAAAACTTATGTTCACCCAACTAATGATCACAAATAACTCTTACCTAACTCCAGTAATAATAAGTACTTTGAATGCAAAAATTTCCCCAAACTATCCTTAATGCCACTCTCAGAAAGCACACCTAATCCAAATCTTCTGGAGCTGTAAATGTACTTACAAACCTATGATGTTCATTGAGAATCAGCATATAGAAGATGGGGTATAAGATGTCTGGTTCCACTTTATAATCTCAAAATACTGAAATCATGAATTTCAGTATCTTGAGACCATAAAGTCAAACACTTGAAATCCCGAAACCCCAAAACCACGAAACACAAAATCGCGAACATAAACACACCATACACCATACACCATCCTACCCACACTACAGCAAATAAACAAACAAAACACACAGAAACACAAAAATACAAATTAATAAACCTACACTACATATAAGGAGGGGGCAAGCTCCCCTGCACCCCCCAAACCCCCTACTTATATATACTAACTCCGAGATTTCACCAAACAGAAAAAGACAGCAAACTTACCACTAGACACTCTACAGTACCCTCACACACACACATATCACAAATATACAAACACCACCACTTTCAATACTTAAACACTATACTTTTACCTGCCTACCCTAAACCACACATAACACTTCCAAACAGACTCACATACACTCAAACAAATACCTAAAACCCTAACAAAATACTCACTTATCTTACATACCAGCCAAATCCACATACTAAACCGTACATGCTGCACACACTACATCCTGTGACAAATACCATAACCGTGAATTCAACATTTCTGGATTTGCAGTTATGGAATTTTGCAATTTTAAAAATTCGACCTTATGGTCTCAAGATACTGAAATTTGAGATTTCAGTATTTTGAGATTATAAAGTGGAACTGAGATGTCCACATTATCATGAGAATTTTCAATTTTATATATTGCCTCTCAAACAATACCGAAGCAAACATTACACATATTAAGCACCCTCTTCGCATTAATAACATTGTTTATTACTTAAAACTCTCTGGATAGGACTCAGATGACATAGGATGGGTCCAGACATATGGCAATTAAATATATATCAGCACATAAGCTAATAACTAATATTCCAAACAAATGGTCTTATTGTCTACAATATTGGAGCATCATTCTTGACCATATTTTAACGTAAAAAAGGCAGGACAGATAACTTAGAATGTAAATGATAGTATAGGTCTACTGTTTGCAGAGATATGAAGGAGGGATGACAAAAATGAATATATCAAACAGTAGTACAGAACTGTAGCACTTGTTGCACATAGTGTATATGTGATATTCTGTTTGTCTTTTGTATTTTTTCTGATGCACTACTTTATGGTAATGTTAAATTCTCTTGGCATGTGATGTAACAGATATATTTAACGAATATTAGCACTGTAAATATATTGTTGTTAAAAGGTTACTATTGTGATGTATAACTATGAATATCAAGGCGAAAAAGAAAAAGGAAAAAAAAAAAAATCTTTGGGAAAAAAAGATGCTATGTCAGAGAAACCTAGCCCACCTTTGTCCCAAGATCTGATACTACATTTACAAGGTATCTGTGGGTTATTAGAATGTCATAAGGGTGTCATTAATATTTATTTTATGAGTTTTCCTGACTTATTTGCTTAGTTTTACCTTTAAAGATGATTAATCAATTCTCAGTTTATCTGATGTCAAGTTACAATTCATTTTCAAAAATTAAATTATAATCTTGTTTGGAGCTGATAGCCAAAATGTTAGTTTTATCACTATTAAATTTTTACCTGACTCAAAATGTATTAGTGCATTCTGAACATGTCTGAAGGATCTTTCTATATTTGTAAGTGTTAAGAAGATGTCATCTCTAAATAGCAAAATTTTGTATTCATAATTTTTATTTCTTCTGATACCTTTTCTTAATGGACTGGCTCTAACTGTATAAGACAAAGGCTCCGCAGGTGGCACAAATAACATGGGAGATAATGGGAAAACTTGCTTACTTGCATTATTAATGCTGGCAGCTCTTGACAGGAATGATCCTATTTTAATATATACTTTTTATAAGTATAAAGTGACTGTGGCAGATTACTAAAACAACTAGGGAAATACAAAAAGTCAATAGTTCAGATTTAAAGTATTAAACACCCTTGTAGATCAGGAGTTATGATCACTAGTTCATTCTCATTATTGTTCCAAGTGATCAGTTAGGATAACTATCAATTTAATGTCATTTTGAGTTTGCCTGTTAACACATAAGATTACTTATTTGTTACAGAAAAATACTGGTGAAGATTAGTTTTGATAGAAATGAAAAGTGTGGAAGTTGAAATCATTCATCAGCAATCATATGTTGAAAACAGATCAAAAAAGATTTGTCCTAGAGCGATCTTGGAGTTGGTATATTTAGTTGGGGGGGTGGGGTTTATTATGTTTATAGATGGCCACGCAAATTCTTTCCTGGGGAAAGAATTTGATTATGTGGCCGTTCGCTATTGTAAGCTTTTGACGCTTAGGTGTTGATGTTTTAGGATTCGACAGCCTAAGCTGTCGATGATATGATATAAATGCTATTATTGCCCATACCTGAAATATTTGCATGCAAGCATATACAACAATAAAGCCAGTTTAGTAATCGTCTATTAAACAATGCACATTCTTTCTCAATTGACTCCTGAATACTAAAAATAACATTTTATAGTACAGGATTAATAATGTCAGAGAAGAAAGATCACTTGGAGCCTTTTCTGGTCTTGTTTTAATGCAAATTATTAAGAGTATTGTCTAGCAATAGGCATTTTATTATTAATTTATACATCACTATACATTTTATTAAGTAACTGCACCACATTAGGTTGAAATAACAGATTTCCATTCTCATACCATCAATACCAGGTGTTTTGTGGTGTATTTTTTATCTGATCCATACATTATGAATACATTTAGTTAGTGTAGCGATGTCTTGTTCTCCTAATGGTTAATATCATTATTCTTAACTCATTACAGCAGATTGCATCTCCAGATATTTCTGCAGTTGCCTCCTACTGCTTCTCTAGGCATCAATATTGCTTGTTCATATTTGCATTAATAATTCCAAAATGATGCTACATAGAAAGTATCAGAATATTTTATTTTAAAGCATACATGATGACAAACACAACTGAATTGATATTTGGCTTCTGTCAATGAATATTTGTTAGAACTATAAGGTAATAACTTCATTTGTTAAACACTTAAGCCACACCCGCTGGGAGTTAAAGATACACATTCAAAAGAGTTGTCCTGGAGGGAATGAGTTAAGATACTTTAATGAATACTTCTTTTCAAAATCTGACAGAATATTTACGTTATTATGTTGTTCATGATTTTTTTAAATTCTTCTAAAGAAGTTCTAAATAAGTTTTGTATCAGATTTTTTTTTCTGAAAATTTGATGCATTACATATTATTATATTATAACTGTTTAAGTAATTTGCTTCTATTAGCTACTATTGTAAGCTCTTTTTTGTGGTATTGTATGAAGTAAGTTTAAATGTTTTTGCATTATTTCCATCTTGTGATTTTGTTCCTGCAGGTATTTTGTAGAATGTTTGTCATATTCATATTTTTCTCCTTTGTGCTCTTTATGTTTAACCGCATTACTTTTTTCTTAGATATCTAATATTTATTTACCCTTTTCTTTGGTTTTGCCCTTGTGTCATATTAATATTTTACCACACAAGTAGGAATTTAAAATTTCCCATCAAAAATATTTATGCTTTCTAATAGCCATTGTTTGAACTCCTTTAATTCAATTATATATGCTACAATCCTACCACAAATGTTTATGTTTTTTTATACTTTAAGATTAATCTGAAAAAGAGAGTTTTATGATTAGAGACTAGATGTTCAATAATCCTAACTGAGTTAACTTTTTCTATTAAGTTATTTGATGCAAATACTTTGTACATTTGATACAATATATGTTGTGAAACATCATCAATCAGCTGCATCAGGTTTAACGCTATTTTGAATTTATCATTATACTGAGATTGATATATTATTAGAGAAAATATATTTTATTACACTTAGAAGTTAAAAGTTAAACATATTGTTATATATAATATATAATATAATGTATATATGCTCATGGTTTAAACAGTAAATAGTGTAAGTGTTTGGTTTAATTAATGATGTCATATTATCGTCTCTTGATTGGCTGTTCTGAATGCATTGAACATCTTTATTTCCTTCTTTATGCATTGGTTTTAACAATGAAGGCATTATGTCAAGGTGCTAATTTAGGTACCAAAGGTATAGGAATTGAATGTGTCTATATTAAAGAATTGTCGTCCTTTATGCAGTTTAGATTTTTCAGATGAAGTAAAGCTTTAGTTTTTTAGACCTTTAGTCAAGGCTGACATTCTAGTTATTTTGAGTCCTCTTCAGTCATCTGCAGACTTTGTCAGTCAGAGGTCTTGGCTCTTTACTTAGAGATCTAAGAAGTAAATGCTGAATGGGAGTGCTCCCGGCATTGAGCCCTGAAGTATAATATTGGTCACATTTATATTTTCTGATTAGGATCCTGCAGCTTAAGCTGTGTGTGTTCTTTTAGACACTTTGTTATCCATTTTAGCACATATGGGTTGATTTTATACACTCAGCTTCTGTACAATAACAGCATGAGGAGTAGCGTTGAAGTCCTTGATCAAGTAAAAAAACAGAATGTGTACAATGTTTGGCCAACATTTACCACCCCTGTAACCCTTTTCAAAACAGATTCAACAGACAGGATTCACTCTCCATGTTGCCAAACTGTGAGCAAATCTAACATGATTCTCGATACTGTAATTGTAAAGCCATGGTAATGTAGGGGCATCACTACTATAGTGCATTAGGCAAAACAAGTAGAAAAACCTAGTATACACAGTTTAAGGAGTGGGTCTGGAACAGCATGTTTAATACTATTAATTATTCAACAAGGTTTATTGTCAGATCACATTGAGGAAGTATTTTTGACCTTGGGTAGCAATTTTAGTAAATGATCTTTAGAGATAACTGGGAGAGTAATGGGTTAAGATATTCCATGGCTTTGGATGGAAGTCTTGGTGTGAAATTAGTACTAAATGTATTTACAAGTACACTGGCTATGTTTCTTGACTTAGAATGAGGCGTGTCATTACAGAAAATTTCAGAAAAATGTAAAGAATTGTTTTTTATGTTTCTAATATGTATTCATGTGATGCTTTAGGGGACCAGATAGTATTTTTCTGCTCTCTCTCTCTTTTTTTTTTGGAATGCTTTTGATATTTTATTTGAAACAAGAGGGTTTGGAATCTGCTTGGCAATTTAATGAGTTTACAGAGTTTCTTGTTGTAGAGTTTATTTATGCTGGTAGACAACCAGGGTGGTTTTCTTTTTTAACTTCCAGTGATACTTTTTCTAGTAGTGACAGTGAGCCCAATAATGTTTCAAAGTCGGTTTAGTTAAATATAAAGATGATGATTTGATATATCATTAAATGAAACAGAAGAGATCCATTTTGGTTGGGCATTACCATTATACTAGCAAATGAACTGAAACAAATTTCACTCCTGAGACAACTGCTGCAAATATCACTTCTGAAACAAATAATTCAAAACCCTAGAATTTCCATATCTCTGCAACCCCCATCATCACCACTAAAAAAACATAAAACTAAACATATCCTGGTGGAATCTCTCCATAAGTTAGGTAACATATACCTGGCTCCATAAAGGTGGCCTTTCTACTGACCCCAGAAACTATATACCTATCAATCAGTCTGACAGATCACATTATATCAGACTTGATTAACGTACACATAACAAATCAACAGGCTAAATCTGTGGCAATTTGGTTTTATTAAAGTTAGATCCTGTCTAATGAACTTGGTAAACTTTTTGAAAAGGTAACAAAAGCTATTAAGAGTGGTCATCCTGTATATACAACCTACTTTGATTTGGATAGCAAATTGGATATAAGACAGAGCTCATACAGTGTGGATGACAGGGGTAGTGTCATAAAATATAATATATGACCAGTGGTGTCCTATAGGACATAGTCACGGGACGACATTTGTTCAGTATTTTCTTATCTGAACTACAGACTAAAAATCAAGTCCTATGGCTAACCAAGTTTGTGGATGGCTACCAAATGGGAGTTATTGTCAAATCCTCTTCTGGCACAAAAGGTATCTTCATCTAGCAAAAACTTACATTTATAAATTGAAAATGGGCTTAAATTAAATGCTAAAATTACATTGTCACATTTGGAAGACAAACCACCCCCAGGATAAAGCAGTCACAATACTGCACTTCAAATGAAAATGTAGTTAGAGACCAGAAAACCCAGGCTGATAAGTCCCTCTCCTTTGATCATCTTGTAGCAATGTTTGCCAGGAAGTCCTTCTACTTGGTGCAGCTGATAGCCAAGGGAATGCCTGCAGACATAAAGATGTTATTCCCACCTTGTTTTCAGCACTGATCAGACCAATTTCAAACTACAATGCCTCATTTGGGATGCATCTCACCAGACATGCTAAACAGCTGGAAAGAGTCCAGAGGGTCCTACAAAAGAGGATTACAGGCTTAAAATCCCTAAGCTATCAAAAAAAGAGAAGCACTATTCCTATTTTGTGTGTCATGTAGACTCTGCAGAGGAGACATATGCCTTTTCTTCCAAACCATCAGAGACCCAGTGGTCCAGGATCTCTTGTACTTTCACAACTCAAACAGCCCCACAAATATCAGAACAATAGAGCTAAACCTACTTCAGCAGATCAGTATAAAAGAAGATAGAGTAGACAATTCATTACTCAACATCTCAGTCACATATGGAATAGACATCCTCTGTAGATATAGCAGTGTGATTCCTTAGCTTCCCTCAAGCAGAATATGGATAATTAGATAAGTATTCATAAGTTCATCTTGGGCTTGACTGCCTAGGAGAAAGTACAATCTAAGGTGGGAAATGGCAAGGTGCAATGGCCACAAGATGCAGCAGCCTTGAACTTTCTATGATTCCTTTTAATTAATGTTTTCTACATGTAGGTAAATGGTAAACCACTCCTATATCAATGTAGATATATTAGTTTACAGTCTGATGCTTAGACTGCCAACACCAAGTACAGGAACCAAAGTTAAGAACAATGGGGAGATATGTTAGCTTATGATCAAGGAGAAACACATCACTCACATGCACCTAAAATGTTACTAGAACAAGGAATTGCATACGTATGCCTTAATTGTTAGTTATGAATTCATAGACTTTCATGTTTCCTAAAATATAGTAACAACAGTTCACTACAATTTGCCAGAAAATCACTGATATCATAAATTATACAAAAAGCCCTATTTAGTATTCAAAAACATGCACTATGCTTGGACAGACCAATCAGTGTGCATGTTGTAAATAAACAGTTCACAACAGGAAAAAGTCTGGTTGATAGAAACTTCAGTATGGGCAAAAGAAGTTTATGTATCCTCATCTCTGTAAAGCAGTGAAAACAGACTAGACCTTGGGCAGCTGTTAAGTATTAAAGAAAATAGCTACAGTTGCCCAGCTTTTATCTCTACAAAGTGGAGAGTACACATTGAAGTCCAAGCAGATGTAACTATATGAAATATATGCCCTGAGCTGTTTCCCAGAAACTGGAGGAAATATTATGCATTAAGCAGAAGGGGGAAGTTTCAATACCCTTCAAACACAAAAAAAGTTTTCCTGCACTGTTATACTAAACAACAACTTCTGCATCAACATGTAATTGCTTAGAAAAATAAAAAGTATGAAACGTGAAATTCTAGTGTTTGGCTTTATTGATTTGCTGTAATCATTGATGATGTCTATGTTCGTGCATAAAAACATACAGCAAATGGCTACTAATCAAATGTTAAACAGTGAAAGTTTAACATTCTAAAAAAAACTTAAAAATGAACAATAAGTCATGGAATAGCCATACCTGGTCAACAACCAGGAAGTACAGCAATGCATAAGGTAAGTGAAGGAAACCTTTTAAATTTGCCCTATTCCCCACTGTAGTGCAATCTTGGAGTTGGTATATATAGTTGGGGGGTGTGGAGGGGTGTAGCCCCCAGCTTGGTTGGTTACATTCACAATGTTGGCCACCTATGACCAATCGATGAATTGTTTTTCATTCTTAAGGTTTTTTGGAACTTTAAACTTTCACTGTTTAATGTTTGATTAGTAGCCATTCACTGTATTTTTTTTCAATACAAGAACATAGACCCTCTTTGGTGATTTATCAGAATATCAGAAGGTTTTAAGAGGGACAGGGCAACACAGGTAAAATCAGGGAAAGCTGAGAGCTATAAATTGTGTTTGATGTTAGTGGTGTTCAGCTCAATGAAGTATACTATGCAGTATGTGCAGCCTTAGTTAGAGCTTATGCAGTGCATATCTTGGATGCACCAGACTATGAGAAGGTGGAAGACCATTATCTCCTTTAATACAATGTCAGACTTTAGAAAAAGTAAGACTTTCCTCCTTTAAATAATGTCATTGCATAACAGCAATAATCCACACCTGAGTGTGGACTAACGTATTATTTACCCGCATGGAATGCTGATTAAACATATGCTGAAGACAAAAGACAGACTGGGGAGATTCCTCAAAGTTAATAACAGTCAAGAAACATGTAGTTTAAATATTCAAGCCATCAACGAGACATACAATCTTGTGCTTAAATAAAAATAAGTAGCCCACTTAAACAAAATTCCCCATGAGGCTAGAAGAAAACTAGCATAACTATTAATTAATAACAAATGAGTAAACTGGCATACAAAATCACTAGACTGTCATCTCAACTGTATATAACATTTCTCAGGGTGTGACATAACTTCTCACTAGATGTCTTCCAGTTCCTAAAAAAAAATTAAAATGTATGCTCAACTTTAATGATAATAGATAGTAATCCAGAATGTACATTTTTCACAATAGATACATTTAAAACTAATTGCGTTCACTATATCAGCATCCCTCCAATCTCAACATATTTTCTTCTTATGTCTTTGTCAACAAACACAATGGTCATTTGCTTAATATAACAATTAATAACGATAAAAATATATCCATCATCACTGCATAGGTATCACTTATTCATTATCATCATTTTTATCATCATCATCATCATCATCAACCCATTTTTTCAATTTCCTACATGGGGTTAGGGTGTTGCATTAATGATCACCATCTTTCTGCATTCAGTTCCATTCTTCGTCCTTTTTTGACAGTCATTTGTGACCATCACAGGTCATCTCTCACACAATCCATCTATCTCTTTTCTGGATGTCTTCATTTCCTCTTGCCTTCTTTACATCTCTTCCAAATCTTAAAACCACAAAAAGGATGCTGTGCAGTAGCCAACCACAACTAATAAACATAAAACCATGCACCAATGGAAGGAAAGCAAAAATTTAATTTATTGTAAAAAGAAATGATGATTTGCTTTTGTCCCTCTCACAGGGGACTTCAGCAGAATAAATGTTAAAACCCAAATAGCTGGTCAGTGCATACTATTGGGTTCATATAAACCAAAGACAATCTAACAAGTAATCACATGCTAAAAACTTCTCAAATCATTTTCAAAATAAATTACCACTAGCCATCAAAATAATAATTAAAAAAATAAAAAAATATATTCATAATACAACACTAAATCATTACCATTTATTTGTCATATTATGAATTACATGAATTAAAAAGTGTGAATATTCATATATAAAATGTTTAAAGTTTAGGGAAGGATCTGCTAGCAGCTCAATGCCTGTAACACTATGTTAAACCTGCATTATAACCTGGCAGCTCTTTCTTTTAGAGCTGGCAATAAAGAGACAGTCATTCAGTCCAGGTGGGAAGTTGGCAGCCAACCTCAGCTGCCATTGTAATTCCCTTTTACACAGAAGATTTTTCCAGTCTCCCCCTCTTAAATCAATATTTAGTGATTCCAATATACCAAAACTAAACCTAACAATCCCCTGACAAACTAGGGATTTTCTGTACAGAGCATTAGCTTCTTTCTTGGTATGGATGTTGTAAATATGCTCATAAATTCTGCTTCTAAAAGCCCTTTCAGTTTTTCCAACATATAATCCACTGCATGATTCACACTTAGCCAAATAGACTACCCTGTTGGTGAAGCAGTTCCCTTTCTTAAAAGTAATTTTTGTTTTCATTTGGTTTGCCAAAGTAATATTATGGCTTTTAATAATATACGGGCATTGACTGCAACTTCCACAGGGTCCTGTACCAGCACCAGTATCTAAGTTTTTATTATTCTTATTTTTCAGAAGCTTTTTGATGTCACTACCCACTTTACTAATAAATACAGGCTTTTCCCCTACCACAGTTTTCACATTGTTGTTCACTGTGAATATGTTCCAGTTTTTCTTGATTATATTTCTTATTTCCCCCGAAATAGGGCTATGTTGGACAATACAGGCCTTTTCATAATTGGTGGATGCAGCTATTAAATCAGGGTTGTCTGTTTTGGGCAGTTCCAGACCTAACAGTGGTTTATACCTTTTTCCCCATTCATTATATACACCCTCTATAATATCATCCACCATCTTCTTTGGGTAGCCCCTCTCTAGGAAGATATCCCTTAATTTATATAATTCCTGACTAACATCCTCAAAATGAGATGCCATATGTGCAATCCATATTGCTTGTCCCTTAACCAAACTCTTTTTCTGTGACAGGGGATGACCACTAGAAAAGTGAAAGTAGGAATTACAAAATGTACTTTTTCAATAAATATTTGATTTAAAACATCCCTGAGTATGTGAGATTGCAGTATCCAAATAACGTTCCTAAATCTTATTCACCCAATCATCCTCTGGTTTCCTGTATGTGCCTAAATCATTGTGATCTGTTCTCCTTGACCTATTTTGAAATTGGAGCTAATTTGGGTTCTACTCTGGTGTCATAATTTCTTCACCTATGCCATAATGTGCATCCTCCAGTCCATCTCAGACACTTCATCATCATCACTTCAAGCTTTCTCAACTGGTCTACCTTCACAGCCCAGATTTCTGTACCATGCAGAATTACTGTTCGCTCCATGGCTTTGTATACCTGACTTCATCTTCTTTGGCATTCTTCTGTCACAAATTACCACTGACACTCTATAGCAATCAGCTACAGCTGCTCTGATTCTTGCTTTGACCTCCTCAATCAAACTTCTCTTTTCCTTTATCACCCCTCTCAGATATTTAAAGCTATTCAACTGTTTTCAGTTTTTTCCCTTCTATCTCCATTTAGAACTTCCATCTATTTCCCCCCATTTGCTGTGACAATGATTATCTTCTCTGTGCTCGATTTCATTCCATGTGCCTTGGATTTTGCATTCTATTCCCTTATCATTTGCTGAAGTTCCTGTCCAGAGTCTGCTTGTAATGCCCTATCACTAACATGCAGTAGTTTTTTTTTTTATCTGTCTCCTTAATGTAGTTTGTCACCAGTATGAACACTGGCAGGTCAAAACCTGAATATTGATGCACACCCACTCCCACTTGGAACCCCTCTGTGATTCTGAACACTATTCATACTTGTGTCATTGGGTCCTTGTACATTCGCTGCACTAATTCTATCAATGTTTATGTGACTTCAAACCATCTCAGGGCTACAGGAAACAGCTTTCTTGGTACCGTGTCATATACTTTCTTCAAGTCTAGGAATGCCCAGCTGGACTCATTCTTCATTTCTAGCTTCTTCTCCTCTACCTAGGTTACAGCTGGTGCAGTGGGTTAATCCTGTTTGTTGTAGTCTCTTTAGTACAGGGTTTTATTCCCTCCACCCTCATTTACTTAGTGTGTGACCTTTCGCTCATAACTTCATCAGATATTCCTCCTGACTCACCCCTGAAATGGGACTGTGTGTCCAGTGGGCTTACCTAGTTAATAAATGAATATTATTATTATTATTATTATTATTATTATTATTATTATTATTATTATTATTATCTGTCTCACTGCAAACATTGGGTCAGTTGTGTTACATATTTATTTGAATCTGAACTGTTCATCTTCCATCTTACTTTCTACTTCTCTGTGTATTCATTAATTCATCGGTCACTTTCTCCAGCCCTTTTGATGCAGAGTGACAGAAGTTTAATACATGTATACTGCCCTCAGCTGTGACTATCCCTTTTGTTCCTGTACACTAGTGCTATAATGTTTATTCATCTGGGATAATCATTTCTCTCCATACTGCTATGAGTACCCTTAGAAGCTCTTTTGCCCTGTATCCCACTCAACATCTTTTATCATATCTGTTTTGACCTTATCTGATCCTGCTGTTTTCCCTGTCTTTACACTGGAGTCTGATTGCCATGACTGCATCCCTAATTCCAATGACATCCCTCACTGACTTCAGACAAGTCAACTTCACCATAATTCTCACACCACCTGTCCACTTGCAAAGTGGTAGACTTTGGATTCTGTATCCCAATCCAAGTGATTTTGCTGCCCTTACACCTTGTCTCCTGGATGCACAAGATGCCCGGTTTCCTCCTTCATATTATGTCATTTACTTCCAAACTGTGCCCTGTCTGCAAAGTTGCATTTGGTGTGGCAACCCATAGTTTATGTTTAGCGGGTTGAATATTGAAGAAGTATATCAACTCAAATAACAAAAGGCTGAAATTTTAAACAACTATTCAGATGAGCCAATAAAATTTTACTGCAAAACTCAGAGGGTGAAATGAAGAAAGAACTGACCGAGTATGAGACTGATCAAGAAGGGCTGCTTCAAAATATGGTAGAGTTGGAGGACAGAGCATACAGATAAAACATGAGATTTTCTGCTATGTCAGAGAAACTGGAAGGAACAGACTGTATTAATTTTATGAAAGCACAAATAAGTAATTGGACTGGTATTCCACATCAGGATTTGTTAATTGATAGGGCACATAGTGTGTACTTTCCACGAGAAGGCAGCCAAGACCTGTATTAGTAAAGCATGTCAGCAGAAAGAGTTAGTTCTGACAAAATCTGTCAGAAGGGCAAAATACTAAAAACTGGAGAAAGTAGTGTTTGTGGAAAATTATTATTCACTGTACACCAGGCAGAAGAGAAGCACATTTATCACAGCAATCAGGAAATGTTGAGACGCAGGTGTGAGATTCAAATGCTGTATCCCATTGTCTTCAAAATATTTTTTCTTGGAGGATCAAAGTCATGTTTTGATGCAGAACAGACTAAGGGGGAAAATACAAATTTTGTCCAACAAATGGTGGGCCATCAAACAGAAGGATACTCTGTGTCTCATTCTTCTGATTGTAAGGCTTATAGAGAGACTTTGTCAGCGAAATATTTTCTAGTGTTCCAAAATAAAATGCTTCAGAGAAAAAAAACCCCCAAAAAAACAGGAGCTGATTTTAAGAACCAGGAGTACCTTGGCTTGACTGTTGAAAGCTGGCTCGAGCAAGAAGAAGACTAGCGACACTGACATTAGTCAATAAATGTGAGACTCTAAAGCATCGATCACATTTGTGAAATATGGCTTTATAAGAAAAATTTACTCAGGAAGGTTGGATTTTTGTTGACTTTACTAAACTTGTTGGGGAGTGACAGGCATATGCCATACTTCATCTCATTAATATTTGGAAGGACTCTAAAAGGGAAAACCGAGAAAGAGAGAAAAGTAACTGTAAGTAAAACAATTTGTGTTCTTAAAAGCAATGGTATAAAATATTGTTATGATATAAATTGTATGTTATATAGTAAAGTATTTTCAGTGATTGTTGCATGTGATAAAGATATTAAAGTAAACAGGTGTTTTTTTCTCTATTTTTAAGTTTTGAGAAATGTAGGCATTACAATGTAAAAAGAGAAGAAAAGCTGGACAAAATATTTCTTAAGTCAATAGGTTGTAGTCTTAGGCTACTGGGGTGCAGTGTGGGGTGCAAACGTGCACTAAATATGAAATATGTAGAATTAAAATGTTTTTTTTTTACTTGTGCATAAATGAAAGGCTGGGTTAAGCAACTTTTTTTGATAATAACTGCAGAACACAAAAATATTAATCTCAAGGACTTAGGCAACAGTAAGTTGAAAGGGCTGTTGCTAAACTTAGAAGCCTATAACAAGAAAAAAAATAGAGATCACATAGATAGTTTGGAAATTTTATGAAAAATTGTATAAAGCAGAAGAACGTGGGAATCAAGAAAAAAACATACATAGAATTTGGAAATATTTATGCAAGACATAGGTATGCCAGGGTTAGAGGTAAATGAGGCTCAACAATTAACAGTGAAGATAGGAGGCAAAGAGATAAAAATAATGATGTATAATCAGTCTAAATGAACATCTCCAGGAATAGATGGTATTACTCTAGAATGAGGGAAGAAAGTTGTAAAGATCTGGAAAGTTTTATTTATTAGTATTTAAAATGGAGGAGAAGCACCAACATCCTGCAAGAAAGCCGTGGTGGCTGTAATACCTAAAGACGGTAAAGACCCATAAGACCCAGCTTCATATAGGCCCATTTCTACTTTAAATCATGATTATAAAGTGTTTATTTTGATAATATTGAAAAGGTGTTGCAGGAATTGATAGATATAGATAAATGTTTTTTTTTTGGAAGGGAGGCAAGCATTTGAAAATGTTAATAGAATAATGTTGATCCAGAGGAAAGCAGAATGTAAGCAAATACCACTGTGTTGGTGGGTCTTGATGTAGAGAAACTTACAACTGAGTAAGCTAGTATTTTATAAGTAGAACAATAGAAGCATTTGCATTCCATGATGCAATAATTAAGTTAATTTGAAGGACACAGGAAGGCTCAGAGGCAAAAATTAAAGTGGGAGGGTCCCTGCCTGATAGGTTGTGCTTGAACAGAGGAACCAGGCTGGGGTGTCTTCTTTCCCTTTGTTATTTGCATTATATTCAGAGCCATTTGCAAAGAAAATAAGGGGCTTAGAAATTCAAAAATATAGTTGGTATTGTAATCAAGAAAATTGGCTTTATTTGAAGACAATATATTTTTTTACCTGATAAAGCCAGAAAAGGACATTTCAGTATAGCTGAACATTCTGAGACAGCTTCAAGTCTTTTGGGGATATAAAACTAATGAAGACAAGACAAAGGCTATAGCTGTAAGCTATGTGCCCACTCAAGAATTGAATCAGGAATACCAATATATATGAGGACATGATAAAATGAAGTATTTAGGAGTATGGGTTAAAACAGATTCTGTTATGGCAGCTATGGATATGTGGGAAACAAAAGATGATACAAATCACTGAGAAACTGGAAGCTCTTGATTATGGGCATGGATATGAATAGAAGAATGCAAACACTGAAAATGTTTTTAGTCCCTTTAATTTTATATAAAGGTCAGACATATTTTTATTGACCAGAGGATAAGTTGTGGACAGTAATTACTAAAAAGTTGAAGGATTTTCTCTGGAAGGTGAAGAGGGCAAGAGTCAAGTGTGATAAGCTTATCTTTCCAATAGAGCATGGTGGTTTAGGATTACCTGATCTAATGGGATATTTTAGAGCTACACAGTTAATTCTCATTAACATAACACAAGCAGAAAGCTATAATTCAAAGTGGAAAAGGATGATGATGAAATGGGGAGATTCAAGAAACAAGGAAAGAGTGGGATTTTGGATACAGATCCTTAAAGAAAATAACAACAGCCATACAGAATATTGGGGTCCAAATGGAAAGATGATAAGTCAGCAAGCAAAGGAGAATAGTATTGCTGAAATCAAATTCATCCTCAGGTCTTGGTGAATAGATTTATGAGGTAGACCCTGTTTTTCATAAAATGTCACCAAGATGATACTGATATATAGACTCTCCCCCAGAATTAATAAAATCTATGTAGGCATAGTGTATAGCCTACACAGAAGGTACCACGGCCATGGACATGGTTCCCCCCAGCAGTGTGCCATGCATATTAATGAGGGTGCATTACTGAGGGAGAACCATGTAACACAGTTACTGAATCAATGTAGGGAGTGTGTTACTGTGTCTGGGGATGAGTAACACACCCTTGCACTGTCAAAGTGCAGTAAAGCAATGTATGGATATGTATTTAAATATATTTTTTTATATTTTTTAATGTTTGCATGGCGCAATGCACCAGCAATGAACACATGCCAAACATCTAAAAACAGAAACCAGATGCATTTAATTATTAATCCAAAGGTCAAGTTTAAGCAGAACTGAGTGGGTTTGCACGGCATGGCAATTACCGGTGCTTAAACATGGCTGAGAAGTATATGTAAAAGTACAGTAGCCATCCCCATATTCACATAGCCAAGTGGTTAGAGTCATGGCCTTATGTGTAGTAAGTGCAGAGTTTGAATGCAAGGAAGGGAAGTTAAACAATTATTTTCTAAATATAAATTATGCCAATTATTTTTATATCATGATGTGCTGCACTCAGCCAAACTCTGCTAAGCTGTGCTAAGCTTAGATAAACAATGCTAAAACAATTCCTGTTTCAGTATCACTTGGCTGTGTGCAGCTGGTTTGCACACTGCTAAGCATTGCTAAGCAGTGGCAGTTTAAGCAATGCTCAGCTCAGCTCAGCTAAGCTAAGCTGGTTCGCGCTGTGATAAGTGATACACCACAATTTTAAAATGGTGAATGGTGCTTAAGGGCAGGAAAACAGGCTATATTAAGCACACTAGGCATGAATACAGCATATTCTGTTGGAGTTTGAACTGTGCAGAAACGATGGCAGGTGTTGGAGAGGGTGCATGCTTCCCGGCTCAGTGGTGAGGCATTCTGGAGTCCAGGGTCATGGTTGAACTTCTCGTTAAAGGCCATGAAGACAGGCTGCTGCAGGGCCAGTTCCAGAGATCAAAGTACTAGTTGGAGGCCAGGGTCCAGCTGACATGCAATCTCACCAGTACAACAGGTATCCCTCACACAGGTGAGCAAGTCCATCATCATTGATGACTTTTGATTTTGATCCTGGACCCAGACAATTTTGATTGACTGGGTCCAGGATAATTGGGATGGGAATGCCCCACATATTTGTAAGTACTGTTAGCATTGTTTTACCAATACCTAATCTGAATGTGTGATAGACAAGTATGCATAATGGTTTGCTTCTCTCCCTACAGCTGCAGAGAAGAGAGCTTGCAACCTACAGGCTCATGCAGGGTACCTGGCCAGTTTGCTCCATGAGTGTGGGGAGTCCAGATTAATTTGCGATCTGTAGTAATAGACAGGCTAGAGTAATTAATTCACTGCCAGTAGGTACATACAGTACTGATTTGTGTATTGCAATGAATGTGGATGTAGGCCTGTATGGCAATAACTGACTACTGCCAAGTATAGTGCAAAGAGATTAAAGCATGAAACCTGATAATGTTAATGAAATGAAGTTTCTACTGCAATAATTGTGGAATTACAGCTGTATTGCAACACCTGCATTATGCAAACTGTTGTGCAATAAAGACTTGAAAATATACCAATAACTGCATGAAGGCACTCCTGGTAAAGCAGTGTTGTGCAATATGTGTGTAAGTAGGGCTTTTGTTCATGAAATCCAGTATGACATCTGCTCACATACAAACACAAAGAATACCACTAAGTGACTCAAGGAAGACTGTTATGCTTAACTGTAGATTTATAGCTGTACTACAAGATATATACATAATGACATTTATTCTGCACTAATGTCTGCAGCAATACCAGGAACACCCAAGGTAGATTGTGTATATCAGGATTGTGTTGTATTAACCATTGCATTTCAGCTATATCTATTCCTGCTCAGAGGTATGCTGCTGCAGGTAAGTATGAAACTGTAATAGCTGTAGACTACAAATATATTATCTGCAACTGTATATGGGTCAGGTAGCCAACCTAAAACTCTGACATGGTTTCTGCATGTCACAGATATTTCCACCCACTAAGAATTCATTGTGTATATCTGCATTCTATGTATTAATGTACAATTTACCTAGTATCTCTGTCATGCATGAATCTCATGCATGTGTGTTCAAGTGTCACTCCAGTCTTGTATAAAACTGTACTACTAATACCAAGTCATATTTTGTTTCCAGCTGAGTTCTAGGCAAATATTAGTTAGTCAATAGTCAGCAATAGTCGGCAGTAGTTCAGTTTGTTAAATGCTGTGTGTAAGTATGGTTTCAAATCCAGTGACAGGTACTAGTAAATATTTTTGAATCAGTTATGTATTGTTAACAGATGTTCTCCCCACAGGAATTACATGTAAATGGGTGCAGTAGCCCTTAGTATGGGTTAATAATTTGTGTGTTCAGATGTAACAGAGTCCTCACAGCCTTGATCAAGAATGTGATGAGATGTCATAAAATAAAAGCAACAAGTATAATGCTAATAAAAGTTAATAAATTAAATAAAATGTGTGATTTTGGCATGGCTGTATGCCTGGTGTGCTTGTGAATGTTTGCTGATGGTCTAACCCCATGCCTGCCAAGGACAGCATGACAGTCGTATATGCTCCATATTGTACACAATACATGTCTCACAAGTGTCAATCTGTCATGGACTGTAATCACTGTTGCCTAATCCCTTCATCACAGATCTATCATCGACATGATAATGTGAATAGCAGAGTCACACTACATCAGTCCACAGTACACCGTGGTAGTTATATAGGTCCACCTGAGATGTAATAGTCCTCTGTAGTGTGTACCTGCAGGTGTTACTGCTTGGCTCATACTGTCCCATATGGATAGCCTGAGAGTTATGTATGTGCTACAGTAGCTATAGGACACTGTTATACATAAAGGAAGGGCATGTTGCAAACTATATAGCCAATACTGGTATTAATACACTATATTTCTCTCTCTACCAACCCCTTATCTTCACCATAATTTATTATTGTTATACATTGGTTAATGTTTACTATAAACATATCTTGTTCCCTAAACATTATGTTTGGCCTTGTGTTTTATTATTGTTATGTATTTCAGTGGTTGCATACTAGCATATCTTGTTGAATTACCTTATGTTGTTGACCTTATGCCATGACTGTTACTGGCATGCTGTTACTATACTGACTGTTATCTTACTTATTGTTGTGTTCCATATACTATGCAATGTTATGTTACTGGGTTATTTGCAATGTTCTGGCATGCTATTATACCTAACTAAATGGTTTGTTCATTACTAACCTATACACATTGAAATACCTCAACACCACAGCTCAAGTGGGTAGGCCAGTTCCTTGCGATCTGCTTAACCTACTTCAACCAGCCATGGCACCTGGTCCCAGGACATCTGGGAACCAAGCCGGTGGTGCCTACTCAGCAAGCCCTGCACCATCTATGGGTGGAACTGCCTCTGGGATGGGACCCATCCCACCCTGGGAGTGAGGATGGAGGGGGGTTGTCACACAGGATCAGCTGCTGGTGATGGTGCACTAGACAGTTCATCATGCATATGAGCAATGTTTCTGCTGGATTGAGGGCAGACTCACCAACCAGGAGGGGCTCCACAGCCTTCAGCACAGCAACCTTCGGGGCAGTGAAGGAACAGTGTTGACTGCCCATGGGTGGGGAGCTCAGTCACACTACTTTCATATGGGGGTATGTGGACCTCTGATTCCACAACATTCTCCACATCCAAGATGTTTACCCCCTCATGTGTCATGCACCACCCCTGTATGCTGTCTTGTATGTCTTGTCTGTCTGCAGATGCAACATCTCCTACTCAGCTTACCTCCCCACATATACCTATATCCCTTCCCCAACATTCCACTCTCTCCTTAAAAAAAAGACACCTGTCCCACACAAAAAAAATATCACCCCATACATAGTTCTTCATTTTGCACACATGTCCACTGGACATGACTAGTTATTACATTAGTTAATCAACACATCTTTGTTGCCTCAGCCCTCTCTCTGGAGTATGATGCTCCAAATTCCAGATTCTTGTAAAACCTGCACAGCTGTTGCTGTAGAAGAAATGGAGAGCTATGGTCCTTTCCTACACCTGTCCTGCACATTCCACATGGCTTTCAATATGTTTTTCTCCCAGCTTGACCCATTGCACCACTTTTCTATCACCCCTTTTTTCTTTTCATTTTTAATTTTAGCACAGGTTTAAGCAGAGCTAAGCAGCTTGGCACACTGTGCAAACCTGTTTAAAATTGCTTAAAAGTGCCTTAATCATCTTATGTATTTCATACAGTGTTAGGCACATCAGTAAAACAATCATCCCTGTCACATCTCAAACATGAACCCCTGTCAACTACAGCACAGAGTTTTAGCCCACTAGGCCACTCAGCTCTGTATTAAAACAGCTGTTTCCACCAATATATCCTGATTGCCACTGACACACTGCAAGTACATATAATGGGGAAATTGGCGTGTACTTGGGACTGTGATGTAGGCACTGCCTCAGTACACAGCCAAATCAATATTAATGGATGTATGTGAGACCTGGGAGAGCAGGTATAGCTGTCAACTGTAAAGACTGTTGCAGAATGTCCCAGTTGTACCACCTAGTTTTGGCACAGTTTCACAAAAACATATCTATCTGCTAAAGTACTGGCAAGTCATTAAAGATTGAGTTTAGAAAATCATGACAGACATTTGAGTGTCACACCTCATATCCATCAGAAAACACATGCTAATGCAATGCCTGTGTCACAGACTGTATGCATGGACATATATCTTGCAAATACACTCTCTGTACTGTGACTCAGTAGCTCAGTCTGTTAAATGCCATGCAAGCAGTACATTTTGCCACTCACAGTCTGGGGTTCAAATCCAGTGTGTTGCACTTCAATTACATTCATAGGATCATAGGATCATATGAAGTTACTAGGCTATTGACCCTGAGGCCATTACAAGGCTAGCCAAGAATTTAGCCCATGTTCCAACAAGTCAACACCCTATGCCATTGTCCAGCAGGGACACAGGTGGAATCCTGGGGGTGTATTTTCTATTCCCCATCCAGTTATCCAGGTTGAGCTTAAAAAGGGTTAATGAGGTACTCTGCTTTACGTGGAGAAGGAGTATATCCCACAAAAGGGGGAGTCTCTGAAACATGAATTTGTCCTACAAACAAGTCCTGTTGATGTCACAGACCAGGTTGAGGTTGTGCATGCAGGTTACATGAGTGGAACTTGACTTGCGGATATGCAGCAGTCCTATTAGGGCAGGGTCTGAGATTGCTTTGTATGCCAGACAGATGTCACCTCTGAGGAGTCTGTAGGAGACTGAGTAGAGGGACAGGGCTTTTAGCCTCTCTGTGTAGGGTAGTTGTTTGAGACCCTGGATTATCCTGGCGAGGAACCTCTGTGGTCACTCCATCTGATGCATGTGCTTTGTGAGGTACATGCTGAAAGGGACATTGTACTTAGTAATGGATCTTATAAGGGAAGAATACAGGGATGTTATGAACACTGTGTCCCTGGATGAGATACCCTTACTAACAGGGTGGGCCATATAGAAAGCTTTCTGTACAACGGTGGCAATATGGTGGTCAAAATCAGGTTGCTATCAACCTGGGTGCCCAAATCCCTCATGGCTGATTGCATGCTTAGGACCTTATTATCAATGTGATAATTTGTGGGGACGTCACTCTCCCTGAAAGGGATGATGATGCATTTGTTGGCATTCAGTTTGAGGCCATGTTTCTGGCACCAGTCATTTGTTTGGGTGAGACACATCACTAGGGGAATTCATGACAGCACCCAGCTTGCAGTCATCTACAAACTTGCTCAGCCATAGCCCACTAGATTTGGCCTGCAACTCTGAGAAGTATATCCCAAATAGCAGAGGCCTGAACACCAGTTCCTGTGGTACACTGCTTGTTATGGGTCTACTACTTGAGGTGGCTTCCCCTATTTTGACTAGGTGGGTTCTATCAGTGAGCCAGGTTGCTACCCATTGGGAAACATATGGATCAATGCCTAGTTGAGAGAGTTTATCTATTATACCTGAGTGGGGAATAGTATCAAAGGCTTTGGCCAGGTCAAGGTAGGTGGTGTGCACCATCTTCCCCTCATCTATGGCCTTGACTGTCTCAAAGAAGTCGACCAAATTTAACAGACATGACCTCCCCTTAACAAAATCAAACTGTGTGGGATCAAGTGTCTGGAGGTTGTCAATGTCCTTTTAATGAGGTCCATGATAATCTACTCGACAACCTTGCAGTTAGGTTGATGGGTCTATAATTTCCTGGATCAGTGTATGCTTCATCTTTGTGCAAGGGGATGACAGTAGCTGTCCTCCTCTCAGCTAGGATGAAGCTGGTACTTTGGTTGAATAGTGTGCCTAATTGTGCTGGAAGTTTCTGCCTGATTCATGTAGGATGTAGCCTGGGATGTTATTGGTGCCCATGGAGGCTGTATTTTTTTGCCTTAGAGAGGGCCAGTGATGATTTGCTCCATAGAGATAAGGGGAGGGGGCAGGTACTGGGGATGTCCTGTTTTACTGATGGGGGGCAGAGAAGTGAAGTTTTCACTGAACCTGTCTGCCAGCAGGTTGGCTATATCTACAGTGTTTGTGTATATGGTGTCCTTGACCACCAGTTCTGAGCAGATTTTGGTGATTCCCTTGAGACTGGGACATAAGTGAAGAAGGCCTTATGATTGTCTTTAGTAGATGTGACTGGTTTGGACTCAAAGTTTGCTTTGGAGGCTTTCACTAGTGCTCTTATTTGCTTGTTCAGACAAAGGAGAGATTGCTTCCAATTAGGCAGCTGCTCCTTCTTGGTCCTGGACAACAATTTTTTCCTTTTATCATAGAGTTTATTTATTGTAGATGTCCACCAGACAGTTTTACTCTTCCTTGTGGAGGATGATTCCATCCTGTCTGGTATTCCTGATTCCATGCAGCTATATAAATGCTCATATAGTACTTCGCTGTAGGTTTGGACATATGTGCCAGTTTCTGTGGAGGGGGAGGGGGCTGTGAATCTGTTTATACCTCCCCTCAGAAGGTTCTAATCAGCTTCGGAGAAGTTTCTTTGTTTGACCCTAGCTGGGGGGGTGGGGGGTGGGTGGGGGGATGGTGACTTCAAAAGTGACGGCTTTGTGGTCAGATCTTACCAGGGATGATGACACTGTAGGGATGCTGCAGTGGCTACTCATGTTGTGAATACAACAAATAATAACTGAGTGATGAAATTTTAATGAAAACAGGCTGCTGCTACTGAATTAACTGTACACGTTAGTCAGTCAAAGGCCTGTAGGTAGGGACACACTGCACATATTCGTATAGCCTATCTATATGTCACCTACTACTGTCTGACTGGCAATGTTACATAATACATGTACCATATGCACATGCCTGGAATGGACTATTATGGGTACTCTCACCCTGGCTCTGCTGTGATGACAGAGCTGACACTGTTCCCTCAGTGCCACATATGGCTTGCTGTCCCCCAACATGTTCACACTCCCCACTATGAGTCCTACGCAAAAAGCAGCAGCTGCAGGCTGCAACATATGCAGCTGTATGTTACACTGCCTGCTACAGACCTACCATACCTCACAACCCCCTAGATCAAGGGATCCACACAACACCCATACATAAAGAGGTGGGGGGCAAGGTCAAGCGACAGGGACATGTGTCAAAGTCTGCCCCTACAAACATACAGAGCTGATAGACCAGCAGCTACTGCAGCAGCATGCATATTCTGATGGGTTTTATGTCTGACACCCACATCTCTTCCCCCTTACTGACCTCAGCCCACAATGTTTAATACTGAACTGTCAGATAATCATAAAGTCAATTGACAATTGCCAAACATAGCTTGGAAAACTGTGGACATACCTCGTAAACCTTAACAGTGGACAGTATTAATACCTACCCTGTGCAATGCTATAGAAGCCACACCTCAACAATGTCCATCTCACAGACTAAGAAAGGGGTTAAGGCCTACATGAAAGCCTTAAACATTGCACTGTTGTACCATTTCACTGGCTAATGTAAGTGCAACCCCAAAGTTCTGGATGCAATTAGCAAATCAGAATCACGGATTGGTGCACAAACAGTTACCTGTTAATGAGCATTACCTACAAAAGGCAAGCAACTGCCTATGAGAAACAGGTCTGAAACTTGCTATACCAAGACAGACTGTGATTTACCAAGCATTGTTCTTCAGGATTTCTTCACAAATGGATTACGTTACTCTACCAGGTATGCAATACATGTCCCCATATAACGGTAGGCCTGTAGTACATCTCTGGGAATGGCATGTGGTTGATAGTGTGCTGTCCAACAGCTACAGGCATGCCTCTCAACTGTGCCTGCTGTGAATTACATCACAGCTGTAGCCCTCTCAGTCTTTCCTACAATGGTTGGCTCCTGTATGAATTCTACTGGATTATGTGCTAGACATATTAACAGTAAGTAAGGGTGGACACAGCTGTCATATCACATGATGTACTGTCATTCAGCACCTCTCAGTCTGTGAATGTCACACAGGAATAGTTCAGACATTGTAAAGTTGTCCATGACTGTCCCTGATGTACTCTGGCTAGGTCACAGTTTAGTCAACATTCATATGTCATTGCATGAGAGCTATGGCTAACATACCTGGCAACTCCCTACAGCAGGATGTCAAGGCCACACCTCAGCAACAGAGTATACATATTGGTCATACAAAGGAAGAGTATAAATAGAGTAACAGATATTACTGTAACATAACAGTTTTCTGAGGGTTCTGGCATGTGGCAGTCGGAGTCTACATATTCTGAGAAGAACCATCAATTATTGGCCAACCACTTGCCAGATGTCTGCAGGTTTGTGCCAAAAGGACCACATATGTCAGCCACACATACACATTTGGCAAACATCTGTGTACTAGAAAAGTATGATGCCTACAGGGAAGATAGACAACAGCAGGTTTGCATTGCTGTCTGTCATTGTGGCACAGTGATGTTGCTGGACTGTCCCCATATACTTGTAATAACACTACTATGTGTCAGACAGTGGCTGCATGAGATAGTAGTGGGACCTTGCCCACAGGGGACACACCACAGTAGATGGCATTTATAGGAGTGGTGACATACAGCACACTCTGTTATGGCATACAGGGACACAACCAGTATTGCCACTATGTTGGTGATAGCAACAAACTTAGTGTGTTGATAGACTGTGGGGTATGGAGTGGGAGGTGGCAGTGGATAGTGCAGGGTAATTTTGATGTGCATGGTCTGTACATAGTGGATATCAATGCATCTGGTCCTGTAATGTGTTCCCCTCTTGTTGTCTTTCAGAACGGATGTATCGAAGGAAGCACCCACCATTTTCAGAGGCTGAAAATAATGCCATCCTGGATGGCCTCAGACTGCATCACACCATTCTGCATTCCAGGAATCACCACAATTGTGACCAATGTGCAGCACTGTGGGCTGAACTTGTCACAGTAGTCAACCATGTAGGGCTACAAGACAGAACCTACGAGCAAGTCGAACACCGGGTCACAGATATGGTCAATGCTGCATGGCAAAGCACTGCTGCTGCTGTGGCCAGTAAACTTGCTGCCACCGGTGGAGGGCCTGCAGCAGAACAACCACTCTCAGCCACAGAGGAATTCCTGGCAAACCTAGGAACAACCACCAGCTCCCAAGCATCCATCACCCCATACATCATGGAGGTGGGTGCCACAGCATCCACAGCAGAGGACCATCTAAGCTTCCGTATTCATCAGTGTAATACTATATCAGTCATTGTGGCAGCCTCTGTATACATGGGTACATGGGTGTCAGGTCTGTCTGCATTGGGGGGTGGCTTGGATTTAAGACAAAATTGTGTACACATACTCAAAATGTCAGTAATGTAAGCAGTATCACATTAGTTACTGTACATTTTGGTATACGGACATATTACCCTGTAACAATGCCACAGTTCCTATTGCTGACAATACGTCTCTCTCACATTTCCATAGGTACAACAGGTGTGGTCAGAGTCCAAGATTCTGTACCTGGAAAGTGTGCTACTTTTGCTGTATGGATCATATATACCCTAAGAATGTTAATGGCTGACATCTTGCCCTAGGCACAACTGCTATGCTTAGCAGGAGCACAATACTTGTATGTTCAATCTCAGAGGGGTTAACTGACGTGCATTGAATGGGAAATCTCAGTTTTGTATTTGCATGAGCGGTAACACATTTGCACTTCTTTTTAGAAGGTCTATGCAGTCTGCTATACAAGAGGCAATAACTCACACATGCCTCTTCACACATAATATGGAGATGGTACATGCCTGATGCACTGATACTAGAACTGGCGTAGTATGCTCATGACTGGTGTATTATGATTTAGGTGTAGCTCGATCACATTCACTGACATATTGCTTATCACACAGGTGTATAGTACCCTCAACATTACACACACAATAATCCAACCTGGTAACCTCTGTAAACTTGAGGAAATGTTCCGTAAGTTGTATATCGAATGATTTTATTCAAAAATAAAAAATAAAAAACAGGCTAAAAATGGCTGAACACAACCTGTAATACACTAACAGTTCCAATGAGGTAAAACCTTACAGTCAGATGAATTCAATCTGCAGGTAAAAGCAATGGTATGAAAGTCTTGACTGGAGTGCTGATAGCTCAACATAGCTGCACCCATTGCTCAGTAACTGCAACTGAAGCTAACAATTTTGCAACTGCACATCCCAATCGACTGCACACCCTGCAAGTGTACAAAATATGTTGAAATAAGAGCAAAGTAGCAACAAAATGTGGTAATCAAATCATACCAAGGAAATAGTTCCAAACAGTCACTGTTGTACCTCATGAGTGAATTCTTAAACAGACATTACACTAGTCAAATGCTGCACAGTTCAAATTCTCACTTGATGAGAGTCACTTCTTATGCACACCTAAAATTAAAGTGTGCGTGCCTTATCTTTTAAAATAGGTGCTAGCTAGGGAGAGATGTTCATTCATTCCTGGGTGGGTACATGGCTCCTAATTTAAGTTGCCATCTGATTTCACTATTATTGTTCGTGTTACCCCAGTCCCCACCCCTAGGGTCTCTCAACACATTTTCCAAAATGCCAAATTTATAGCTGGCTTGCCCTGTACAATTCAAAGTGTGTTTAAAAAGGGAATTATTAGGTTTCCTAATTTCTATTGCATACAAATGTTCATAAATATGCTTACGGAGCATATGCTCCATTTTTCCTACATAGAGCCCTTGACATCCTGTACAAATACTTAGGTACACCAATCCTTTACTGTTACAATTCCCAGTAGCTAGGTATACTCTAATCTGGAACTCACATACTATGACAGTAGTGCCCTCCAATATGTGTGGGCAATATTTACATGCCCAACATTTCTGGGTTCCCTTGTCTCCTACCTTTAAAGTCAAAAGATGTTCTAGGTAGTACTCCAAATTGTGCCCTACTTTGTGAATGAATAAGGGGGTGCTACCTAGTTGAATACACACCTCACCATTCCCTTCAATAATCAGCCAATTTTTCAAAGTTATATTTTTGACTGTGTTCCCAAAATTGCCATAATGCATAACCATAGCTTTGGAAATGTGGTTAGCAGAATGTTTGTTTGATTTTTCCTAGGTGTTACCTTGACCTAGTAAAGGTGAATACCCCCCATTCTTTCAAAGCCTCTTCTCCCAAAGAATGCACCATACTTTTGTGGTATCCTCTGTCCAAGGACAACTGCATGAGGCAGCCAAATTCACACTTGAAATCAAACAAAGTTGAACACATTCTTGCCCGTCGAATCATTTGCCCCTTCACCAGGTTTTTCTTAACATGGAAGGGGTGTCTGCTATCAAAGTCCAAGAAGTTGTTGGAATATGTGGGTTTGAGATATACTCTAGATGTGAAAGTCCCTGTACTTCTATTGATTGAAACAGTTACATCCAAATAATCAATATAATCTGGGGGTAATGTGTGTGTAAACTTGAAGTATGGACTAATTTGATTGATGTAAGAATGAAAGTTGTCCACTACCTTCTCCCCTCCTTTCCAAAGGACCAACACATTGTCCAAGTAACGGAGATGCAATTCCCATTCCTTCTCAAATCCCGAGGTGAAAATGTACCTCTTCTCCCAAGTAGCCATGACCATGTTCGCAAAAACAGGAGCACTACTTGAACCCATGGCCACTCCTTTTAATTGTCAGAAGTACTCATTTTCAAAAATAATGAAATTATTGTTGAAAATTACTTTCATAACATCCACCGTGAAATTTGTAAGCCCCGAGTCCAAGTTGTTGTAGTCATGAATGGCTTCCCGAAAAAATTCAATACCCTCTTTATGATGAATGGAGCTGAAAAGATCAACTACGTCAATAGTTGAAAATCCCACCAGGTCATCACCTAAACTGTATTTAATTCTGAGCAAAAAATCCCATGACTCAACTAACATAAGGAATGTGGCACATCGAATTCGTCAACAGTCTGTCAACAAAGATGCCCAACGAATAGGTTGAACTGTTGTGGGCAGCCACTATCAGTCTGTATGGGGGGTGTTCTACACATTTATGTACTTTGGGGATACCAAAGACAGTGGGGATATATGGGTTTTCATTAACCAGAAACCTGTAAATCTCTTCATTAATAATCCCCTGGTAAAGATTGTCTTCAATAAATAACTGTATTCTCCTATATGCAATGTTGGTCTGATTGTGGGAACCAACTTCATACTTCTATGTGTCATTCAAGAGATTTGCTATATAGTTTATATAATCATTTTTGTTCACAATCACTATCCCTCCTCCTTTGTCAGCTTCATAATCCTCAAATAGTCTGTTTATTCTCACATTTCTCAATAATTCCTCCTCTTCCCTGGTGAGGTTAAAAAATCTATCCTTTTGAGTATGAAAAGCCTGGTATATTTCCCTGGAACAAACTCTTTCACAACTGGTAAGGGTCGGATGAAACGGGGGTTAAACAGACTTTTCTTCTTGAATAAACCAGTTCCTACTGTCTTGTCAGAGTCTTTGAAGAATAAATCAAAATTTAATTTTCTCAAGTATAACTTAAACTCAATCAGTACCACTGAAATATCCATTTTTTTTTTTTTTTACTGGGAACAAATCTGAGACCCTTTATAAACAAAGAAAAGTCTGTACTAGTAATCACCTCATCTGTGTAGTTAAAGATGTTGAACCCTAGACAGCTCAGCATCCTTTCCCCAAAAAATGAAATAATCTGACCTTCATATTGATTGGGGCTCAGTATCTGTTCCCCCTGTTGCTCCGCCAAAAGTACCTCTGCCCTCTCTGTCTATGCCCCTTGGGCATCCCCTGTTGACTTAAAAAATGGGAACCATTCTGATTCCTGTTGGAATTTCTCTCCGACCTTCTCAGGGTAGGAAAGTTTTGTTCTAAAACTTCACTTTCATTGTTGTAGTAATGGGGTGTGTTAATGTCATCTCTAACACCCCCCTCTTCAAAGTTAACTGAGACTGTACCCATCTCAAATCCTCCCTTATGAGCATTACTGGCAGTGGGTTCTAAATAACATCTAGGCAATGGGTAGGCTGACTTCTGTTTATACTCCAATTCATCCCTCCTTAACTTCCTATGCTTCCTTGTAATGTTCTCCTTCACCTGCTGTTCAATTTCATCAAAAAATGTTTTCATACTTCATTTCATATTTACAAACATTTTCATCTGTTGAAATGTCATTATTGAGATTATTAACTTCATCAAGTAGTTGATTAATTCTGTTATTATTGATTTTAATAATAAAATGAAATAATTCCAAACCATGCCAGTCGAACATAGCCAGAAGCTCATCCACCTCAGGCTGTCCAACTGACAACCCGTTTGGAAATTTAAATGTCCTCAATCCCTTAGGTATTCTCTGTATTTTGATGCATTCTGAAAGGCATGCATTATTTACTTGAAGGTTACGTACCCTTCCCATTTTCAGCTCGAAATCCTGCAGTTTGCTTAGCACATCCTTTGGTTTGGTACCCCTTTCCTGGTTATTGAAAGAAAATACCTTATTAAGCCATCTCTGAAAACGGGAACCTCTATTTTTGTTCACCAGAGTCTTGTTGATGTTCTGCCCACATTGAATGATCTGTGAGCCAGAAATTGTATGAAAATCCATACATCCTGAAAAACCTTGTCTACTGGTAGCTGGTAGAGTCTGCATGTCTGTCATTACGTTCTGTGTAGAACCCTGCAGTTTTTCAAGCATAGCCTGCATTTGCTGATATTGCAGGGACATCATTTTAATTAGTTGTGATAAGTTGCCGTTCTCATCGTTCAGTGTCAGATCCTTGTTACTCGCTGTCTCGATCTGCAAACCAAATTTCAAGTCCTTTCCATTAGAGTTATCCATTCTGTTAGATTCCATAGTTGTTTGTTTAGTAGTAGTAAACCTTGTATGGTTCCAAACAGCAGGCTATACGAAGTTAACTTCACTCCTCACAGCAAACCAAAGAATTAAAACGGAGTGGTCGGGTGGATCAAAAAACACTTCAAACACAATAATCCACCTTGGTAACCTCTGTAAGCCTGAAAAAATGTTCCGTAAGTTGTATATCGAATGATTTTATTCAAAAATAAAAAAATAAAAAACAGGATAAAAATGGCTGAACACAGCTTGTAATACACTAATAGTTTCAATGAGGTAAAACCTTACAGTCAGATGTATTCAGTCTGCAGGTAAAAGCAATGGTATGAATGTCTTAAATGAATGGAGTGCTGTTAGCTCTAAGTAGCTGCTCCCATTGCTCAGCAGTTGCAACTGAAACTAAAAACTTTGCAACTGCACATCCCAATCGACTGCACACCCCTGAAGTGTCCAAAATATGTTGAAATAACAGCAAAGTAGTAGCAAAATGTTGTAATCAAATCATACCAAGGAAATAGTTCCAAATAGTCACTGTTGTACCTCGTGAGTGTAACTGCCAAGGATAGCAGCACCAAACAACTCAAAGGAACCAATTCCCAATGGTAGAAAAAACAGCTGAAAATAAGAAGTCAAACAATTCCAAGGAACAGTTCCAAGTAATCACAGTTGAACTGGTGGGTATAATAATAGCATAAATAGCAGTACCAAACAAATCCAAGGAAAAAATTCCAAATGGTAAGCGCTTTCATCCACTTAAATGTAGATTTTCTCAAAACTGAGTATTTCACCATTAGAGCTGTTTTAAATAACAAACCCATACTCTCCTTAATTGCTCTCCTAACCAGTTAAGCAATCACTGCAACAATTAATGATGAATTCTTAAACTGACATTACACTAGTCAAATGCTGCACAGCTGAAATTCTCACTTGATGAGAGTCAATTCTTATGCACACCTAAAATTAAAGTGCGTGCCTTATCTTTTAAAATAGGTGTTAGGGAGAGATGTTCATTCATTCCTGGGGGGTATATGGCTACTAATTTAAGTTGCCATCTGATTTCACTATTATTGATCGTGTTACCTCAGTCCCCTCCCCTAGGATCTGTCAACACATTTTCCAAAATGCCAAATTTATAGCTGGCTTGCCCTTTACAAGTCAAAGTGTATTTGAAAAGGGAATTATTAGGGTTCCTAGTTTCTATTGCATACAAATGTTCATAAATACACTTATGGAGCATATGCTGCATTTTTCCTACATAGAACTCCAGACATCTTGTACAAATTACTTAGGTACACCAATCCTCTACTGTTACAATTCCCAGTAGCTAGGTATACTCTTATCTAGAACTCACCTACTATGACAGCAGTGTCCTCCAATAAGTGTGGGCAATATTTACATGCCCCACATTTCTGGGTTCCCTTGTCTCCTACCTTTAAAGTCAAAGGATGTTCTAGGTAGTACTTTAAATTGTGACCTATTTTGTGAATGAATAAGGGGGTGCTACCTAGTTGACTACACACCTCACCATTCCCTTCAATGATCACCCAAATTTTTGAAATGATATTTTTGACTGTGTTCCCAAAATTGCCATAATGCATAACCATAGCTTTGGAAAAGTGGTTGGCAGAATCTTTGTTTGGCTGTTCCTGGGTGTTACCGTGACATAGTAAAGGTGAATATCTCCCCCCATTCTTTCAAAACCTCTTCTCCCAAAGAATACACCATACTTTCAGGGTATCCTCTGTCCAAGAACATCTGCATGAGGCAACTCAAATCACATTTGAAATCAAACAAAGTTGAACACATTCTTGCCCCTTGAATCATTTGCCCCTTCACCAAGTTTCTGCTATCAAAGGCCAAGAAGTTGTTGGAATATGTGGGTTTGCAGTATACTCTAGATATGAAAGTCCCCATACTTCTATCGATTGCCATAATGCATAACCTTATCTTTGGAAAAGTGGTTGGCAGAATCTTTGTTTGGCTCTTTCTGGGTGTTACTGTGACATAGTAAAGGTGAAGATCTCCCCCCATTCTTTCAAAACCTCTTCTCCCAAAGAATACACCATACTTTCAGGGTATCCTCTATCCAAGAACATCTGCATGAGGCAACTCAAATCACATTTGAAATCAAACAAAGTTGAACACATTCTTGCCCCTTGAATCATTTGCCCCTTCACCAGGTTTCTGCTATCAAAGGCCAAGAAGTTGTTGGAATATGTGGGGTTGCAGTATACTCTAGATATGAAAGTCCCTGTACTTCTATCGATTGAAACAGTTACATCCAAATAATCAATAGAATCTGGAGAAAATGTGTGTGTAAACTTGAAGTATGGACTAATTTGATTGATGTAAGAATGAAAGTTGTCCACTACCTTCTCCCCTCCTTTCCAAAGGACAAACACATCATCCAAGTAATGGAGATACAAAGCCCATTCCTTCTCAAATCCCGAGGAGAAAATGTACCTCTTCTCCCAAGTGGCCATGACCATGTTCGCAAAAACAGGAGCCCTCTGCATGATATATCTAAGGAACAGATTACGTTCCTTGATATAAAATTAAAGAAGGATGAGCAGGGTACAGTATATACAGAACTATACAGAAAGGAGGTTAAGTGTAATAGTTACTTGCATCGTAATAGCATGCATCCTCCATTTATGTTTGGAAATATAATAAAAAATCAGATGCAATGAGTAGTTAGACTAAATACTGTACATGCTAGGATGTTAGAACAATTGGATGTTGTGGTCTCTGACTTTTTAAATAGGGGTTACCCAGAGTCTGAAGTCCATGTTGCTAATAGGAGCATACAACAACAAAGACTAAGCAGGGGGCTTCAGCCTTATTTTGGTAGTGTGAGTCAGGACAGAGTTAGAGCAGGACCACAAGGAAATAAAATGAGGTGTATGGTTACCTATAACAGGAACACTGAAGCAGGAAAAAATATTATTAGGCAACATTTGGTCAAGTTTAAGGGACGTTGCAGCATTAAAGGAAATAGTGGGGGATCCACCAGCTTTCAGGTACAAAAGGAAGAACACTTTGAAACAGATGTTATGTTATAAGGAGCAACCCAAGGAAATTTTTAAGGTAGGAAATGTGAAACAAGGTACATTTAAATGTGGGAATTGTGTTTACTGCAACCATATCTTCACAGAGAAATCCATTACACATCCCATGACAGCTACAGAGTTTGTTTTACATGCATATGGGAATTGCAGCACAAGCAATTTGATATATTTAGCTAAGTGTAAAATCTGTGATGCTTTTTATGTGGGTATGACAAACAGAAAATTTAAAAGCATATAGCCAGTCATCTCAGTGGCATTAGACATAGAGTAGTTACAAATGCTCTTAGTAAACAATTTATAGGGAACGGTGATCAACATAGTTTTAATTTTATTTATTTTTATTTTATTTTACATTTGTTGACCGGGATAGTCCGACTGGATGCATGTCCATTTTCAGCGGAGGGCCGGGGAGAAAAGCTCCAAGGGTAAGCGGATACAGCACTACATAATACCAGCATTACATATTACAAACAGATTATTTACAGAGATTACATAAGTAAGCAAGTTAAACAAGTTCCACAGGTTAAAGTTAGCCCTGAGCACAAGTCAGGATTAAATTAAATTACACAGTAAACTGGTTAACAGATTTTTACACATTCAAGTTAGCCAGGCTTGATACATTGACATAGCCAGTTAAGTGACAAATGTTGTTTGAGTCTAGTTTTAAAATGACCTAAGGTGGAAAATAAGGTAATATCAGCTGGAAGTGAGTTCCAGGATCTACTTACAGAGTTTGCAAAGAGAGAATCACCGGCTGTGTTATTAATTTTGCTAGTCTGAATTAGTAGTTTGTTAGAGGATCGAAGCGGTCTAGGATTGTTATAGGGGGTGATAATATTTTTAAGTACAGGAGTATTGTCCAGATTATAGAGGATTTTATAGGCCATAACCAGTTGGTTATACTGGATTAGGCTAGGTAGTTCAAGCCAACCAAGCTGATTTAGATTGATGCAATGATGTGTCCTAAAAGGCAGCCCAGTGGCAAACCTGGCAATTTGGTTGTAGCAAATTGAGAGTTTGTTAAGGACAGTCTTATTCAAATTCGAGAGTAGAGGGGATGCATACAGAAGGGTTGAAAGAAGGTGAGAGCGAGCTATGGCAATTTTAGCTGGAGGGGTTAGGAAGGCTTTTATTCTGTAAAGTGACCCTAGTTTTTTATTGATGGTTTTGATAGTTTGGTTAACATGTAGGTCAAATTTGAGATTATTGTCTATGATGACACCTAATAGTTTTGTAGATGGGTCAGGGGAGATTATTGTGCCATCATTTGATTTTATGGTAAAGGTGAAAGCAGTAGACCTACGTGTTGGTGAAAATAACAGCATTTTAGTTCTTTTGGGATTTAGGATCAGACGATGTTCAGAAAGCCAGTTTTCTATTGTATTAAAGGTGGTCTGGGTAGCTGACCATAACTCTACTGGAGATGTGGCTGAGCAAATCAGAGTAGAGTCATCAGCATATTGGATACAGCTGACTTTTGGGATGACAGTATAAAGGTCGTTAATGAAGATGGAGAACAGCAAGGGCCCTAGTATAGAGCCTTGTGGTACTCCGAGGGTGTTAGATAGAAGGTTAGAGAGTTTGTTCTGCCAGAGGACAGCCTGCTGTCGACCATTCAGGTAGGATTGAAACCACTACAGGGCTCCAGTATCTAGACAGAATGTTTGCAGGGTGTGGATTAAAAGTTGGTGATCAACCATATCGAATGCCTTGGAAAGATCCAAAAAGAGGGCTGAGGATATATAATTATTGTTGCGATTATGGTTTATGGTGTTAGTAAAGGCTAGGAGGGCTGAAGTAGTGCTGTGATGAGGACGGAAGCCATGCTGAGTATCTGCCATAAGGCAATTTTGGATTAGGTGGTGCATGAATTGTCTATGAATACATTTTTCCATAATCTTTGCAAGTGGAGAGAGTATAGCTATTGGCCTATAATTGGAGAATTCAGTAGATGATTTTTTATGGTTTATGATTTTAAAAGTAATTTATAGACCATTGCGGGGTGGGAATATAAAACTTTTAACTGAAAATGAAGAGAGGAGATGGATTTTAAGAATGAGAGCATTTGTACCACCTGGTCTTAATGACAGTTTTACTTTAAAGCCTTATTTAAATATGCTGCATCAGAAGGTGTAATTAGAGTCATGTGACTTTTTAAAATGTATTTAAGTTATGATGTTTAACTGATAGTATTTATTTTGCCTGAAGAAGCCTTGAAGGTGAAAGTGTTTACTTGCGAACTTGAACTTGGATTAAACATTTGTTGTTTTAGAGTGTTTCCAGTTTTCTTTTTCTTTTTCGATGAGTGTGGAAACTAGTCATAGCCAGACATCTGGCAAGGTACCACACACGCAGATTGACAGGTATGCTTGAAGGATTGAAGGAGGACTGCTGCCCATCCAACACCTGTCACAGGTGTCACATCACAGGTCACTCAACTCATATTCTGGTCCATCATGAAGGCACAGGCATGTCCCGAATGCAACACCAGATGGATGCTCAGGATCATGAATGCAGCACAGTCTGACATTTGTGACTCCCTCCACCACATTAGTGTTGCCATGGATCATTTCACTGATGTAGTGGACAGACGGTGGGGTGAGACAGTCAGTTCTTGACAGCATGTTGTCTGTACTGGAACATCTGGTGGGGGTAGGGCACCAGACACAAGGACATAGGTCAGCAACAGCATCTGCTGAAAGTCCACATGGCCATGCACACCAACGCTCCTGTTGTGGCAGTAACTCCAGCACTACATAAGAGAGTGTGTTGTCCACACCAGGACTTGACAGGCCATGGGTACATGGTCCTGAGTGGTCCAGTGTGAGACATGGGCACAGCAGACACCAGTCACCATCAGCAAATGGCACCACTTCTGACCCTGGGCATGGTGGTGCCTGTGCCACTCCTGGCAGAGCCAGTTTTCATGTTCGTGACCAGAGATGGTGAACTGCCAACTCTGCCATGTATGGTCCACAGCTGTCCAACATGTCCAACATACATATATGTAGGGTTAGCACATGGCTTCACAGTGTGCACACACACACACACACACACACACACACACACACACACACACACACACACTCAAACATCACTGTCACATGCAGGTAAGCAACAGAAACACAGAGCACCTATCCATGGCCCAGCTAAGCAGCACCCCTTCCTGACTCACACACATGGTGTCAATTGTATTGCACAGCCTAGGCCTCTGGCACCCCCACACCACACCCTGTGCATGTGATGATACCTGTTCCACATCCCTGCCATCCATACCAACTATGTAGGGACATGCAAATATGTGCCTAATGCACAGGGTGACTATATTACATTACATGTGTTTTTTTAGTGCAGTGGTTTTATGGCATGACAGATGCTGTATGATGGCATGTGTCATGAGTACACATCAAAGTTTATGTACCTCTGTTGCATAATGTTAGATCAGTGGTAGTGTTGAAGAATAACAGATGTCTCACAGAACTGTGTATGTTTCTGTTCCAGGGTTCTGAATGGATAAGCTATAGAAACTTGGCAGCAATACACTGGAACAGGACAGCATGGCAGCACAGCAGAAATATGACATCAGCAAGGTATAACAGATATGTGCATGACTCGAAAAAGATGCAAGTAAAATAAACCAGTAAGAAAACCAGCCCAGCAAGTCAGGACCCAAAAGCCAGCAGCGAAATTAGTCCAATAGGTGATACAAATTGTAGCGGTAGCCAGATGATTTTGAAATAATAGCAATCTTTATTTGATCAAACCAATAGACCAAGCGATTTCACCCGAGTAATGTCGGGCTTTTTCAAGGACAAATATGTCACATGATCATATTAATTAACTTATAATTATATCCTACATTCCCTAAAGAAACAGGTCACTAAAAAACTAAACAGCATGTTAAACATTCTTTGGACACTAACATCATGAGTGTCTTAAAGCTAAGAAAAGCACGCTTATAACATTTTTGTCTATTCCCCTCACTTTATATACTGTTGCAACACAGGGAGTTCAGATATACATTCCCTCCTTTGTACCTGTTATTGGTATTTGTTAGTCCTTTTATTAATTTTATGGTATTCACTTCCTTCATTGTTATTCAGGATACTGTGAAGGTTTTAGGGATTGAATTCCTAACCAATTTATTTTATAGAATTTGGGAAGGAATATTGTATATCATTTAGTACAGTTATAAATTGTATTATATTAATTAAAAATGTTGAATTCATTTATTACAGCAGGCGGCTTAAATTTAAAGTTGTATGTATTACATTTTTAAACAAATTTTTACTGTTCAGAAAGTTTATACAAACCTCTTTTAAAGTTATGTTTATTAGCATATTGATTGGAAATTTACATATGTTATTTATATATGGATTTAGCCTCCAAAGAATGTTTAACATGCTGTTTAGTTTTTTAGTGACCTGTTTCTTTAGGGAATGTAGGATACAATTATAAGTTAATTCATTTGATCATGTGACATGAATTATATTATTTAAAGAACATGAACAACAATGCTCACATATTTGTCCTTGAAAAAGCCTGACATTACTCGGGGGGAAAGTGCTTGGTCTATTGGTTTGATCAAATAGAGATATGTGCATGGTTACCTGGTGCATATGTGTAGAACAGTGTGTCGGGGACAATGAGGGCAGTCAGCGTAATCTTGCATGCATTCCCTGTGATAAGGCCTGCTACCCTTGACATGTGTCACCTGGGTGTTCTGTACATACAAATCTAAATGGTGATGGATAGCATGTATGCCTCAGTAGATGTGGGCTATTTAGAGCTAGCAGCTATTGACAGGGCAGTAAAATACATGGCGATAGCTCACTCATACAGGTATTAATGTACTGCTGCATTGGAATATATTTGTGAAGTCACACACACACAGTTGCCATTATTGATATTAGAACCTTTACCCATCTATTAATATACACTACAGTACTAAGAAGCTATCACATGCGCCATGGAGCTTATCTGGTTTGACATTGTCAGCTACTGCTGTTAAGGTGGATGACATTAGCAGGCCTTGTAAAAGAAGCCAATGGGGAGGCTGGCAGGTAGTCACAGGGCCTTAAAATGTATAACCATTGAACAGAGATACACACACACACACACACACACACACACACACACACACACACACACACACACATGCACACACGCGCGCACACACACACACACACACACACACACACACACACACACACACACACACACACACACACACACACACACTTGCCATTTGGGAGATTAGAACCCCTATCTATCTACTAGTAAACACTATAGCACTTCATAGTTATCACATCCACCATGGAGCTTATATGTTTTGACCTTGTCAGCCAGTGCTGTTAGGGTGGATGAAATCAGCAGGTGTTGACAAGGAGGCCAATGATGGGGAAGATACTAGTCACAGGCCCATACAAAGATTGGCCATTGTACGGAGATAGGCCATATGGGCATGTCTGTCTCACTGTAAAGGAAACATGTACACACAAACACACACAAGGTGGCTGCTGTGAGATTCGAACCCCTACCTACCTACTGTTACACACTACAGCTCACAGTACAAATTACACACATTACAGGTTACATGTGGAGTACATGTGGCTGCAGGCACAGTAGTTGTGGGCAACGCAAACTGACCTTGTCTTACACAGCCTGTGTGGCCTGCAGAGTGAACCTACTTTATGCTGTTATTGTATCTAGTGTCCTAGTAGAGGCATATCTGTTAATACAACTATTTATAGTTAATCTTCCCCATCATTGGCCTCCTTGTCAACATCTGCTGATTTCATCCGTGCGTCCGTGAACATCAACATACTAACCATACATGGTTTTGGCAGGAATCAATCCATGTGTAAACAACTACTCTAGATTTACAATGATGACACTTTTTATCACAGAAATTGTCTCTGTTAAATGAAATATTTTATCTGTAATTAGTATAACCAAAACTTTTATTGTCATTTTTGCTTTAGAAACTGTATGTTTAAATGCAATGTTTCTACTAGTACTTTTGTACACACTGTAACAAAAGCTTTGATTGTAATTTCTGTTTGTAATTATTGTTTTGTTTTCGGAGCTTTTCTCCCCAGGACACCATTGAAAATGGGTTCTTCTAGGCCCAATGGACTATCCTGGTAAACCAACTGCAAATAAATAAATAAATAACTAAATACACCTGCTATGTGTGTGCAGTTGCCAGCATCACCATTTATGGCCAGTTGCACTTTGCTTGGTGGACAATTGGCCAGTGACAATATGGCCTGTCCAAGTCCTGTGTTGAAGCCATTGCACATTGCACCACCTGCTCACTATTGTCTGTCTACAGTGTGAGATTCCACAGGCATAGGGTTTTGTGGTTGGGTGGATTATGTCATTATTTGGCCTTGGTCTTTTACCATCAGACAACTGTTATGTGTGCAGCTGCAGATAACCCCAGCATTCCGCATGTAGGTGGGGACATTCATGCATCACCACACACACACACACACACACACACACACACACACATATATATATATATATATATATATATATATATATATATATATATATATATATATATATATATATATAAAACAGGGATGTCAACTTAGGTGCAGCTGCATGTGCATTAAGTAACAGTGTTATATAGCTATATGTGGAGGGTCTACATCATTCTACACACTTATGTAGCTACATATATATATATATATATATATATATATATATATATATATATATATATATATATAGATATATATAGATATATATATATATATATATATATATATATATATATATATATATATATATAAAACTTTCCATCCATTTAGTAAAGCAGTGTTTTTACTAAGTGGATGAAAAGTTTTATTTTTTTATATACTCAAGTTCTTTCCTAGTTAATAGCAGTTTTTTGGTTTGTTTGATATATGTATAGATATATATATATATATATATATATATATATATATATAGATATATATATATATATATATATATATACATACATATATATATATATATATATATATATATATATATATATATATATATATATATATATATATATATATATATATATATATATATATACCACATAATGACAGATAGGTTGATCATGTGTGAGGGGTATAGGGAGACTCAGATACGTATACATAGCTGTCTGTAGGAACAGGCATATTTTCACATATCGGTTCTTTAGGCAGATGAGGCATCAGACATGGGCTCAAGTTAGCTAAGTGTAGGAGCATGCCCAGTGTGAGTGTCAGTGCCTACAAGGTGACTCCAGGCCAGACATACTTGTACTCCAGTCTGGGACTTTGTGTGCTGAAACCAATTGGCTGCTGTACCGGATTCAACAATCCAGCATCTCCCTGCTATTTTCTCCAAGGGATTTCTTGGCTGTGTGCTGAATGTGATATATGAGTGATACCTATCAACTGTACAGATTGTATTAGACTTTACATAGTTTTTCATCATATGTACGGAACATTTTACATAGCATTGTGATTTTCTGGTACATCAATGGTAAATCATTATAGACTGATGTTAGGAAATGATGACAGACATTTGAGTTACTGACTCCATACACACCAGGGAACCCATGCTACTGCACGACCATTCTACATTTCTCTGACCACTACTTAAACCTTCTCCTTATATTTGGGCCTTTGTCCCACTACTGTTCATGGGTTTGTCCAGCTTTCCTGCTCTAAGTGATTGTAGGTATGTTGTGACTGGGGTACATGATGTAACACATCACACACAGGGTGACAGTCTTCACACCTCTGACTGTACATGTTTTGCAGAATGTCCAGCATTCCGCCCCATATGTCTGTTCTGCTCCTGATATGGTTGTATTTTTCTGGTAATAAACTACTACATGGATCCCACTGAATTGTTGTCCATACTGACACAGTCAAGTGATGGCCTTTACAGCCTGCTGCTACTCTGACATGTTGCAACCTGCTGTTATACTAGATACCTTCTCGATTACTCAGAGCATACATAATGTCTGTAGGTTTGGCCCTCTGTCCCTCTTTTGTCTCTGACTTTGTCACAGTAACAGATTGTGACATATTGACAATGTAAAAAACTACTTTAAACAAATTTAAACACTGCAACACTTTGACAAAAAGGCTCCATGGAAGAAAATCAAACACCTTGAAAATTTACTGGTTTAATTAAGCGCTTTTCGCCACCTTCAATAAGGTAACTTCCTCAGATTACATTCTTAAAAAATGAGACCAAATAAATAGTGTAACAACAAATCACATGATCATGCCTGAAAGATGCATTGATATGCGGAAAAGTAGTACTTTTGTTGAAACGTTTTAAAATCTACATTTTAAGTTGCTGCTTGTAATCAACATATACAGCAACACTATTAGCATAAATAACATCACTTCCACCCATAGTCAACATACATAAAATAAAAAATCAACAAATATAAAACTATGTACACTTATACCATCTTTATAACCATAATAAAATTAATAAGGAAAATATTTATGTGTAACTAATTGTTCACTCTCTCTCTAAACTTCTAAGTTTTAAAAAAACATGTTATGTTACAGTGATCATTTAACACAAGTTCAACAAAGACGTAACTGATTGTTCATTTTCTCTCTAAACTTCTAAGTTTTAAAAGACATGCTATGTTACAATGGTCATTTAACCCAGGTTCAACAAAGGCGTTCAATCTAATTTGCCATGACAGCTCACATTCTTCAAGTAGTAGGTTTGAAGGGCCACCTCGATTCTTAAATTTACATTTAATTTTCAAGTGTCCAGTATTGAATATTTGGATGTTTGTTTAGTTAAAGATGAGGTCAACAACAGGTATACCTCAAAGATTTACAGAAAGGACATGTATTGCAATGCATTTTTGCATTTTTCAAGCTCACATTCTTTACCACAAAAGTGGTCTATCATTAAAGGTCAAATGATTAGAGCCATCAGGATGGTGTCCTGTGATAACGACTTTTTTGATTAATGCAATTTACTTGGGAGAATGTTCCAACAAAGAGGGTACCCTTGGTCATTAATTGAAACAATAATTAATGAAGTACATTTGAAAAGGTCCAACAGGTCTATTACACCCATCCTAAGTAGAAGTGAATGCTTAGACACACACGAAATTGGACCTATAGACCCCAGGGGTAATATGGGTAACCAGGACAGTAATGGGATAATAAGTGAAAAACCAGTCAATGGTTTTGTATACAGCTTTATCACTACATTTAGTATGGATAGTATGCTTATTAGATCTATATTACACAAAAACTGGAATCTTATTAAACAGGACAAAACCTTATTAGAAAAACTTAATGAGGTTCCTAGAATCATTTTTAGGAGAGGAATGAGCTTGAAATGTATACTAGAATCATCAAATCATAGGAATGTTCATAAACTTACAGGTATGTCTACCTGTGGGTGTTGCAGCATGTGTAAACTCATCACTACAGGTAGTGCATGTATCATTAACGAAAGGAAATACCAAATAAAATATAATTTGAACTGCAATTCAAAAATGGTTGTCTACGCTGCTTCGTGTTCCTCATGTAAAGCTTTTTACATTGGAAAAACGGAGAGTAGACTTAGAGACAGAATCTATGAACACACTTATGCTATAAGCACAAGTAAAAGTGGCAATGCACTTGCTAGGCATAGTATGGTACATTTAGGACATAGATTTACTTTTAAAGCAATAGACCCCAAATTCAACACAACATTCGAGGTGGCCCTTCAAACCTACTACTTGAAGAATGTGAGCTGTCATGGCAAATTAGATTGAACGCCTTTGTTGAACCTGGGTTAAATGACCATTGTAACATAACATGTCTTTTAAAACTTAGAAGTTTAGAGAGAAAATGAACAATCAGTTACGTCTTTGTTGAACTTGTGTTAAATGATCACTGTAACATAACATGTTTTTTAAAACTTAAAAGTTTAGAGAGAGAGTGAACAATTAGTTACACATAAATATTTTCCTTATTAATTTTATTATGGTTATAAAGATGGTATAAGTGTACATAGTTTTATATTTGTTGATTTTTTATTTTATGTATGTTGACTATGGGTGGAAGTGATGTTATTTATGCTAATAGTGGTGCTGTATATGTTGATTACAAGCAGCAATTTAAAATGTTGATTTTAAAAAGTTTCAACAAAAGTACTACTTTTCCGCATATCAATGCATCTTTCAGGCATGATCATGTGATTTGTTGTTACACTATTTATTTGGTCTCGTTTTTTAAGAATGTAATCTGAGGAAGTTGCCTTATTGAAGGTGATGAAAAGCGCTTAATTAAACCAGTAAATTTTCAAGGTGTTTGATTTTCTTCTACAGAGCCTTTTTGTCAACATATTGACAATGTGTGGGACTCATACCATAGGAGTACTTCACATGCAAAAGTTGTAGGTGCAGCCAGCTTTAAACCATGAACACCATCAACCATGCTAATGTACTTAGCCCACTGAGCCACAACAGCCACCAAAAAGTGAGTTTTAATATCTCACACTATCATCAGCAGACAGACATATACACTTTGACCCCTGCATATTGTGGAAAATAGGACATGTAGCCAGGTTGTTTAGGACAGTACTTGGATTGTGTGGTCTGCTGATATATCCTTGCAGACAAACTCTGTTATTACAGTTGTATGCGAACACTGATGTGTTGTGGCTAGGGGACTGTAGCATTGAGAGTCATGCATCCGTCCTATGACCCGCTGTTTGGCAATTCTCTTACATACTGTCTGTTTTCCCACACAGCTGTTTGTTCTCTGCAAGTAGTCCAGGTGCCCACTTATTCACTGTCATAAATGCAGCAAGTCCATACATATGCTACCATAATCTAGTACCCCGTACATTTGTTGTAAAGGATCGTGACTTACTTTGTGCATGCAGCAGTTGAGATACCTGTTTTTAAGAGGTGACTCTGGCTGATGCACGCAGTACACAGCCAATACATGGTAAGGTACAAGTTGTGTGGTGTGGCTGGCATCCTTTATACTATGCATAGGTTCATAGGTTCCTATTTAGGTACTAGGCTATCTGCCCGAGGGCATTTATAAGCCTAGCCAGAGTGTGTCAGCTTTCGCCACCCCATTGATTAATTAACTGATCCTCTGTCAAGCACAGCCAATGAAGTGATCCCAGGGGTGTATTTTCTGTTACCCATCCACTCGTTCAGGTTTCTCTTGAAGAGTGTTAGTGAAGGGCTCTGCCTGATGTCATTTGGAATTTTTTTTCCAAAGCATGGGGAGCCTCTGTGACAGGAATCTAGCCCTCCAGCATATTCTATTTATTGTTGTGGTGAGGTTTAACTCACTAGAGGGCGTAGCTCGCAGTGACTTGGATTTCTTTAGGTGGAGCATGTCCATCAATTCTGAGTTGGACATGGCTTTGTAAGTCAGGCAGAGATCACCTCTGAGTAAGCGATATGCCACTGAGTACAGCCGGAGTGTTTTCAGTCGGGCTGCATAGGACATATGTTTGACGCCAGTAATCCTCTTGGTGAGGTACTTTTGTGGTCTTTCCAGCTGTTGGAAGTGTCTTATGAGGTACATCCCAAATGGGGCATTGTACTCTATGATGGGTCTAATGAGTGATGAGTAGAGGGGCACTATAACCTCTTTATTTCTAGATGCAAACCCTTTAATAATTAGATGGGCCACATAGAAGGATTTCCTAACTACTTTGGCAATATGATTGTCAAAGGAGAGATTACTATCTACCTGGGTCCCCAGATCTCTTATTACCTCTTCTGTATTAAGGGGTCTGCCACCTATGTGGTAATTTGTGGGTGTTTTGTTTTTCCCAAATGGGATTACTATGCATTTTTTGGCATTTAGCTTGAGGCCATGACTTTGACACCAGGTGTCCGTCTCAGTAAAGCTATTTTGGAGGATGTCCATGTCGGCTGGAGAGTCAATTATGGATCCTAGTTTGCAGTCATCAGTGAACTTGGTTAGCCATAGTCTTCCTGTGTTTGCCTGTACGTCTGAGAAGTATATGCTGAACAGTAGGGGTCCCAGGACTGAGCCTTGTGGGACACCACTTGTGACTGGTTTAGAATCAGACCTGGAGCCCGCTATTCTTACCGTGTAAGTTCTGTCTGTAAGCCAGTTGGCAACCCATCTCATGATGTAGGGGTTTATGTTCAGGCTGGTAGGTTTTTCTGTAATACCCATGTGGGAAATGGTGTCAAAAGCCTTGGCGAGGTCAAGGTAGGCTGTGTGAATCACCTTTCCCTCATCTATGGTCTTGGTGATTCTATCGAAGAAGTCAACCAGGTTTTGTAGGCATGATCTGCCCTTAACAAAGCTGAACTGGGTCGGGTCAAGTGTTTGGAGGTTCACAATGTCTTTGTTAATGAGTTCTGTGATGATGCGCTCCATAGCCTCGCAGACCAGGCTAGTCAGGCTTATGGGGCAATAGTTACCAGGGTCTGTAGGCATGATCTGCCCTTAACAAAGCTGAACTGGGTCGGGTCAAGTGTTTGGAGGTTCACAATGTCTTTGTTAATGAGTTCTGTGATGATGCGCTCCATAGCCTCGCAGACCAGGCTAGTCAGGCTTATGGGGCAATAGTTACCAGGGTCAGTTGTAGCCCCTCCTTTGTGGAGAGGAATAACCGTTGCTGTGCGCCATTCTATGGGCACGTAGCCTATGGAGAGGCTGAGGTTGAACAGCATGTTTAGGTGGGGGGTTGGTTCGTTCTGTAGTTCGTGCAAGACGCAGCCTGGGGCACCATCTAGTCCCATTAACACTGTGTTTTTTGGCTTTTGCGAGGGCTGTTTTCACCTGTATGCCTGTGATTTTTGGGACACTACACTTTTCCGGTATTGTTGTGGGCCCTTTTGGAGGTGAGAGGGGGGTGAAGTTTGCATTGAATCTATCTGCCAGGATGTTGGCAATATCAGTGTGTTCAGTATATTTTGTGTTATTTTGCACTAGTTCAGAGCATATCTATGAGTTGCCATGTTGATTCTTGACATAGCTAAAGAAGGCTTTGTGGTTATCCTTTGAATCCTTGGCTATTTTTCTTTCAAAGTTAGCCTTGGATGATTTCATGAGGGACCTTAGTTTCTTACTGATACTGATCAGGAGTGTCTTTCCTTTTTGGGATTTGCTTTTTTTCTGAAATAGTTTCCTCCTTCTATTGTATAGCCTGTTTATTGCAGGGGTCTATCAAAACTGGTTTCCTTCTCTTAAAGGAGTGAGTCTTGGTTTTGCTAGGGATGGCATGATCCATGCATCCTTGTAGGTGCTCACAGAGTGCATTTGTAAAGGTTTCTGCATCTTGGGCAGTGCTATCCTTTAGCGTGGGGGCTGTGAAACTTACCACCTCTGTCTTAAGTAAGGTGAAGTTTGCTTTAGAAAAGTTTTTTACTGTGGTTTCCTTAGTTGGGGGTGGAGGTGGGTTGTGGACATCCAGAGTGTTTAGTTTATGGTTTGATCTAACCAGTGACGGGTTGACCTCCGGTTTGGAACCCCTGTCACCCATGTTGGTGATGACCAGGTCCAATATGTTTTCACCTCTGGTAGGGGAGTTTACCAGCTGATCAAGGGCGTTTGACTTGATGAATTCCAGGAACCGCTGGGCCTGGGAATTTGTACTTGAGTAGTTTTCCCAGTGAATGGTAGGGTAATTTAAATCACCCATTATCAGGGTGTTCCGTAGGACCTTCATGTTTTCCAGTGTCTCCAGAAAGGTGGAGTGGTGGTCCTGGGTCATGGAGGGTGATCTGGAGCAGGCCACAATTTACAATGCAGATTTGCTCGATGTTAGTTGCACATGGTTGATCTCAGAGGTATCATGCTGCGCCACTAACCTGGAGGTGTAGGTATCCTTGATGAATATGGATACACCCCCTCCTTTTGTGTTTCGGTCCATGTTCTGTGACCAAAATGTGTGGTATGAGTTGTAGCCCAGTAGTGCTGGGGTGCTCTCTGGAGCCTTGAACCAGGTTGAACAGATGTCGACGTTCTCCATACTGAGGAGTGTTTCGAGCGTGTGCATTTTGAGATTTGAACTCATGGCATTGAGTAGCGTAACCCTCAGTTTTTTGTTTATTGTGCTGTTTATGGAGGTGGGTTTGACTTTTGAGCCTTGCCTAAAACAGGCACTATGGGGGCAGCAAGAGCCTTGGCCAGTATTCGAAAGCCTCGGGGTGACAGATGCAAGCTGTCTCTTGTGAAGCAATGCGACTTGTTGAGCATGTCGTCCCAGGCTGACAGACACTGGATCCCCTTTGAATGACACCAGAAGCTTAGCCAATTGTTGAAATTGATCATTTTTTCTTTATACTGAGGTATCATTCCTGGCAAGGGCAGGATGCTACTCAGGGCCAGGGTCATACCAGCCTGGACTGCATGATCAGAGAGTTCTTCCATGTCTCTTTTCATGTAGTCCAGGGAGGTACGTCTCAAGGTCATTCACACTAACATGAACAATGACAGAGTCATATTTGTACTTGTTCTGGAGTGACCTGAGTGCTTGTGTTATGTGGCGGATTCTGGCTCCTGACAGGCAGCTAACAGTAACCTTCTGCTTGTCCAGCCTAGTGAGTGGGACGTCAATATTCCTGACTATAGAGTCACCTATTACTAGTGTGTTAGGTATGTTATTTACCCTTAAGGGCTGTGATTGTGTGGCACACTGATTTTGTGTTTTATGTGTTGTCTGGCTTGTGACAGGAAGTGCAGATTGTTTGGGTGTCTGCTTTGGAGGTCTCTGATGCTTTTGCAGGTTTTTATGTAGAGCCTCCGAGTATGATTTTGTGTATTTATGTGTATTTTTTGCCAATGCTGTTTTAGTAGGTCTGTGTGTGGCTGGAGGTGTGGTGCAAGTGTTAACCTTCTCCTCTTGACTGTCTGTTCCAGTCTTGGGTGGAGACAGCTTAACTTCCAGTTTGGCTGTATAAGTGCATGTCTCGCATATGTTAGTGTTTTGTGGTAGGAATAGAGGGTTGTCTGTGTACATGAGGCAGTTGTAACATTGCCTCAGGATACCCAGATTCACCAGCTGGACTGGAGAGTGCACCTGAAGTTGCCCTTTGGTCATGCCTAAATAGTAGGGCGAGCTGCTTAGTTGCTTGGTTGGTGAGGGGTGAATAAAGAGCCTTGCCCTGCTGGGCAATCAGTGTCAGGGTATATTAGTGCTTGCTATTAGGTCTGAGCAAATGCTGGGCTGTAAGATTCTTTTTGAGTGCTTAGGTTGAGAGTTAGACTAGTTTCAAGGGAAAAACTGAAGAGGAGACTTAGTGGAGCTTGGAATAATTTAACCGTAGCTAACTGGCACTGCCCGGTGCGCAAAACCGTGCAAACACAGTTTTTTATAGTAGGGAAATGAAAGAGATAGAAATTAGCCCAAAATGGTCAATAAACTACTAACTTCTGGGCTGGAACCACTTTTCCAGGGACAGAGAGGTTAATCAAAGCTCCTCTCTCTCACAGGTGAACAGATAAACTTCCTTCTATCCAAGTAAGGTATGGGCAACTCAGAAACTAGTATCACAGCCCTGAATTCAGCACTAGCCTGAAAACTGGATGATACTAGCTTAGAAAGGTGGGAAACAAGGATTTTTTTGGTTTTTGTGTTTTTTTTGAAAAGATAAGGCAAGAACAGTAAAAAATACACTTAAACAGCTTTAAACAACTACAAACAATCAGAAAAGGCTATCACACTTTAGTGTGTAGCCTACAACAGTCAAACAAATTATTTAAACAAAAAACAACTTTTTAAAAGTGCAGGCAGTCAAATAAGTACAATATGTTAAAAAAGCAAGCTTTTAATCACAATAAACACTGGAAAATCTGTGTTTAGGCGGAAACTGTTAAGTACTGCAAGAAAGTACAGAAAACTAATACTTAATCACTCCAACGTCTCTCTTCTAAGCTAGAAGGCTTGTATCATTTTAAGGCTTTCTAGTGCTACCAAGTAGGTTAGTTACAGGAAAGATGGGAAACAAGCACAGATGTGGTCTTTTAAACCAGAAAGTTGAAAGAGACAGACAAACTGTCCAAATGGTCAATAAACTACAATTTCTGGGCCAAGAACCTCTCCTCTCATGGTAGACAGGCTACCTAGTGCTTACCACTCCCACTGATAAGCTAGAAGGCTTTCTTCCAACACAGAAAGGCTTGCAGGGATCAGAAGCTTACCAGCAGTCTTGGATACAGCAACTCTGTATCCGGACTAGGCTAGCTACAGGAAAGGTGTGAAACAAGTGCAAGTGCAGCTTTTAAACCAGAATGTTGAAAGAGATGGAAAAGAAAAACTGCCCAAATGGCCAATAGCTAAAATTTCTGGGCCAGAAACCACTCCTCTTGTGGTAGATAGGCTACCTAATGCTTATCACTCCCACTGATAAGCTAGAAGGCTTCCCTCCAACACAGAGAGGCTTGGGGGCTCAGAAGCTTACAAAGAGTCTTGGATACAGCAAATCTGTACCTGGACTAGACTAGTTACAGGAAAGGCTGAGAACAAGTATAAATGTAGGCTTTTAAGCCAGTAAGATGAACGAGATGGAAAACTGCCCAAACAGCCAAATAAACTACAATTTCTGGGCCAAAATTCACTCTTCTCGTGAAGGATAGGCTACCTGATGCTTACCACTCCCACTGATAAGCTAGAAGGCTTCCCTCCAACACAGAATGGCTTGGGGGGCTCAGAAGCTTACAAAGCGTCCTGGATACAGCAAATCTGTACCTGGACTAGGCTAGTTATAGGAAAGGCAGGAAAGAAGCGCAAGCACATACTTTTAAATCAGAAGGTTGAAAGAGATGGAAAAGCTTCCCAAACGACCAATAAACTATAATTTCTAGGCCAGAAACCACTCCTCCTGTGGTAGATAGGTTACCTAGTTCTTACCACTCCCACTGATAATCTAGAAGGCTTCTCTCCAACACAGAAGGGCTTGGGGGGCTCAGAAGTTTACCAACAGTCCTGGATACAGCAAACCTCTACCTGGACTACACTAGTTATAGGGAAGACAGGGACCAAACACAAAACGGGCTTTTAACCAGAAAGTAGAAAGAGATGGAAAAACTGCCCAAATAGCCAATGAATTACAATTTCAGGGCCAAATCCCACTCTTCCCATGGTAGATAGGCTATCTAGTGCCTACTACTCCCACTGATAAGCTAGAAGGCTTCCCTCCAACACAGAAAGGCTTGTGGGGCTCAGAAGCTTACCAACAGTCCTGGATACATGGATACAGCAAGTCTGTATCTGGACTTAACTAGTTACAAGAAAGGCAGGAAACAAACTTAGAATATTTTTTTTGTTACAGAAAAGCAGCTAAAACAGCAGTATATACAATTCAAATTGTAGTGCAGGCCAGCACATCCGAGTGTGTAGCAACACTACGGCAAATACAGTTCAAATAAATGCAATTAAATTAACAAATTACTAAAAAACAAGTGCAGAAGGCAGTAAATTAGAAGGCTACTAACAAGCAGTAATAAGTGCAGAGTACAAGCGACTGAACAGATAACAGCATGCAGAAAAGCAACTAAGACTGTTACGATAAGAGCAGCTGAATAAAATATAAATATATATATATTTTTTTGAGGGAGGGAACAGAGCAGGACTAAAAGGCTACAGGGGTTGTCCTTCCCAAATGCTCTTTTTGTAGACAGTAGGAGTGCCTGAAATCAGAATATGATCTCACTGCACTCAGTTGAGAAAGCAAATGAGATGGGCCCAGAAGGAGTATCCAAATACAAATCTACAAGAGGAGCAGGCAGTTTCAAAGCCACCAACATGAACACCAAAACAAAAACAGGGAGGGTGGGTAGGGAACTAACTGTAGATAGACAGCCACAACTTCAGTTGAGTTAATATTCAGTGAAAAACACAAATAAATAAATTAAATACAGTACTATATGCAAAAGTGCAGATAAAAGTGTACTTAAATTCATTTATACGTCCAGCTGATTTCAGGTAGATGTTAGCTGGCCAAAGCTCTGATATTAAGTAGAGATAACTCAAAATGTACCACTTATATAAGGCAAGACAGAATGTGAGTGATAAGCTGAAACTACCCCCACTGCTATTAATGTCTACACAGAAATTCTAAAAAGTTCTCTGTATTGAGACAGCCACAACTTCAGTTGAGTTAATATTCAGTGAAAATCACAAATAAATAAATTAAATACAGTGCTATATGCAAAAGAGCAGATACAAGTGTACTTAAATTCACTTATATGTCCAGCTGATTTCATGTAGATGTTAGCTGGCCAAAGTGCTGATATAAAGCAGAGATAACTCAAAATGTACTACTTATATAAGTATGCGAGTCAGAGTAAGGTGTCAGTTCTTAGGAACCTAGGTTGTCAGTGCATGTGCCATGCATTGCGTCTTTGCCAAGGCCAGGGCATACTGGTCATGCCTACATCTGCCTACGGGGACAGCTTCTGGGGGTTCCTCCTCCAAGTCCCCCTGTGGGTGTGGCTGCGGGAACCTTGGCACTGGTTGGGGGGCTGTGTGTCCCTTCCCTGTGATGATCCTGCTTCAGCTTTGTCCGCAGGATCATATTGCGTAGAATGGCACATACAGTGAACATCTGTGCACATGTGGCTGCAGAGTACTGCAGGTCTCCACCAGATATATTGAGGCACCAGAACCATAAACTGAGCAGCCCAAACACACACTCTATGACATTCCTAGTTTGTGCTGTGCCTCATTATGGAGTTCATCATTAGGTGTGTGTGCATTTCTGATGGGTGTCATCATCCAAGGTTCCAATGCATAGCCAGTATCCCCCAGTAGATGGCCATATGGGATGTCCCCCCTGGCAAACATCTGATACAGCTGTGATGTGTGCTAGATATGGGAGTCATGATAACTTCCAGGTCTGCCAGCACACATGTTCATGATGATACTATGGGCATTGCATATGACCTGGCAGTTGATGGAGTGATACCCCTTGCAGTTGACGTAGACTCTACCATCCTCACTGAGTGGTGCTTTAATGTGTACATGAGAACAGTCTATGGCACCCAGTACCTCAGGGTAGTGTGTTACATGGTAGAAAAGATGCATACTACTGGTCCTCTCCTCAGGAGTGTGGGGTAAATACATTTTCTCACTGGCATGTGTTTGCATGGCAGCCAGGAACTGGTGGAGTACCTTGGATGCAGATGCCTGTGAGACCCCCATCATGCCCCTAGTTGGTCTTTGAAAAGTACCTGTTGCTAGTATTCTAAGGGCTACACATACCTTTGTTTTCACTGGGATAGGCTCCACTCTGTTGGCTCTGGGTCTGAATTGAGGGCTATAGAGCTCAGTAAGTTCTTGTAGTATGTTTCTGTCTACCCTGAAGCACTCTACAATCTCCAACTCATGTAGCTCCTGGAAGGTTACCCTGGGCCTGAACACTCTTCTCCTTCTCAGTCTAGGCCTATTGTCAGTGGCAGCATCAACACTGCCCTCAGCCTCTAACACATACAGATGTAGCAGAGCAGCAGCAGCCCCTAGCATTCTGTCTGTTAAAATTCCCAAGTCTGTACTCCAATGATACAGAGTATGGGGGAAAATCAGATTGTAGGGTGTATGCATACTTTATAATGCTCTGCTGCAGATATAGCCTGTGTGATTGAATAACTATTATGCATTCCACTTGCCAGGTACATCACTGAGGGGTTGGAATGACCCAGTTTAAATGGAGCAGGGTCATCAGTAATTTATATATGATTGGCTTTTTCAGCCAATTTCTTTTTGTTTTGTTTTTTTTGTTTTTTTTTAACTGCCTTAAGCACTGCAGCATGCCATACAAATCCGCAGCTCTAGTATAAACACTGCTCAGCAGTCTGGACACACCCCCATACACAGGCATGCTTAGCATAGCTCAAACTAGCTAAAATATGTGCCCTGCAGCTGGATACACCCCTCTGCTTAGCTGAATGGTGCGCCATGCAAACGGGTGATGCTGAGCTGCAATCAGCTTAAACGTATAGTGACACACACCCTTTTGATGTCAGCTACCTCTTCTGTGGGCACCAACATGGTTCTGCTGCTATACAGATTTTATCTGTGGACACAGTAGCCCATTTTTGCTATTCAGTAACCCGAGCTCATCTACATGTAGATCTATGCATACAACCTGGATACTTCACTATTCCAGGCCTTGCCTCCTTAGCAACCACTGAGAGCTACCATTGTACATACTCCATGCAGGGCCCTATAATGCATTATTCTCACATATTTCTTATTTTTAGTTTTTATATTTTTTAATATTTTTTTGCATAATGGCATGTTTGCATGCTGCTGTGTGCCACCCAAACATAATATGGGCATTAAAAAAATATATTACATTATTTTGCATGATTTTTTGACACACAGGGCATGCGTTTGCACATACATATGCCTACTATGCACTTTCTGACTTTCTAAATGGGCTGTTACAAGCCCCTGTTCCATTTTTACTTTCTTGTACACAGACATTTTCTGTTTACACTTCAGACATCAACACAGGATCTGCAGAATTGCCCTTCTGCATGCTGGATCACTCCAGCACCCTGATTTGCATGCAATTACTCTGCTTATGATGTGATGTGCATGCCACAGGCACTTACGTATCCGCAGTGGCGGCTGGTGACTTCAAATCAAAGGGGGGCTGCAGGAGACAGGTGAATGGGTGGGGTCAAGGGGGAGGGTGTGGCCAACCAGAAAGGGGAGGGGCTATGCTCAAAACTACAAAAACTAACTTTAATTAAATACGCTGCCCTGGGTGGCAAACCATCATTATGAGAGTCCAATCAAGACAAAAATAAGTGTAGAAGAATAAAAATATTTCAATGCATTGGCTGCATGACAGCTTACTTAATATTTAGATGGAAACAAAAGGTTGTGAGGCATGAAAAAATAAATTACTTTTTGAATACATTACTGGAATGCCAGTCAAAATCAAGTACAAGCAAAACCAGAAGCACTCAACTCAAACCACTTCTCCTTGCACTGCAGTTCTAATTATAATTTATATTCAGCTTTATTAAAGTGCCAAGTAACATGCTGAAAGTAGAAATCTCTGTGATGCTCCCACTTGTAAAAATGTTTCTTATCCAAAAAAGACCTGCTGCCTGACAACGATCTACTTGTTTCATGGGGAAAACATGTAAGTAAAAAATGAAAAGTAAACAAGAAACAAGCTCAAGATACATTGCTTAAAGGATTACTGTACAGGTTATGGACCACACATGATTGGCATTCTGTTTAGTTTACGGGTAAAGTCTGTAGAGATGACTGGAAGTCTCCAACAAGTGTAATGAGCTTTTTAAAATAATGGAATCCTGTCCTTTAATACCCAAGGCTTATACATTATCTAGTCAAGTATTCTCTGCATGGCAACAACAGAAAGGCTTTCAATGTTGGCAATTCTTTAACAGTATGCTTATTAAAGCTTACTTGCATCTTACGTTCTCAGACAAGCTTACATTATGGTCATTAAAGCATTGCTACTTAAACACAGAGCAACAGGCACTTTGAGTAATAAGCATAAATCAACAGTACAAAAATATGACAGAAACCAGACCTTTCTGCAAAATCAAGGACAGATGAAAAGCCACTGTAGTACTTGTGTCTACCTTGGATGGGGAGACACACTGCACATTTACACTGCATAACTACTCCTTGCCTTGCTTGGACACATCCAGAGTCAGTACATGGTGGAGTGGGGTGCAACAAGTATGTCACAATTTGAAATGTCTCTGGCTGACTGTGATGGCCCTGACACATGTGTCATACCTCTCAACCTCAGAGCAAGAAATCTGGACAAAGCCATACACAGAAGTGGGACAAATGCCCACAAATAAGGACAATTTTTAAATATTGCTCTAATAAACTTAGAAAGATAATAGAATAGGTCTTGCATTAGTATGACTTTTCTGAAGGGTATAAAATCTGAAACTCAAATGTCTGTCATTATTTTCTAACTTCAGTCTTTAGTGATTTGTCACTAATTTGTCAAAAAACATAATTTTATGAAAAATGGACCAAATGTGATGCAAAAATATAAAATAGCCACATAATACAGCTGGGAACCTGTCAAAGAAGGGACACTTTGATATTAGTACTGCTAACTTGAGCAGCTGACAAAATAAAAGAATCTACATGCATTTCAAGTAATCTATAACTTTGATTATTACAGTTATTTCTTAATTGTAAACCCTCCATGTTTTCTTCCAAAATTGCTATTTTGCGGAGGGATTATTAGGGGGAAAAGCAACATTTTAAGCCAAAATCGGAGACAGTTGAGAGGTTGGCTATGCCTAATTCTATAAAGCAATGTATTTGCATGTACCTCTCAACCTGTTAATGCAGTAAATCTGAACAAGGCCAAATGTACTGGGGCAACATATAAACAGTACTAAAAATTGCTTTTGTATAAATTGAGACAGTTGATAGAATAACAGTTCTTACTTTTGCATGCATTTTTCTGAAGGTTATGAAGTCTGAAACTCAGTGTATCATTATTTAGTGACTTAATTTCTAAATGATTTGCCAGAAAACTACAAATTTTATGAAGAACAAACCAAAAATAAGAAGCAAAAATCTATTCATTCTTTGAAAATCTGGACAGTTGGGAGGTATAGTTAGCTGGGCCTGTCTGAGTTTGCTGCCCTTCCCCCCTGACAAAATCACGGTTGAATGGAGCCTCTGCAGACATTCCAATGAACCATTACTTGGCTATTTCACTCCATTTACCATAAATACTAATGTGCATACTGCTTTACTTGTATGATGAGTTGGACTTCATTTGAAAGTTTTATTTTGTATTTTACAGCACAAACACTAAGTCATCTACTAAACAAAGCAATGCAGTCTCACAATGAAAACTTAGCATTAAAACTTCTCTACCCTTGAAACTCACATTCATTGAAACAGCATTGAAACCCACATTCAAAGAAAATACATTTTGCCAGTGGCAGATAAAGATTAATTTTGGGCTGTTTTCAAATCATAGGCCCCTTGCATATGAAACATACATGTGCTCTTTGATACACCTTCCTCATTGTACTAAATTATATTCCTTGTACAATATATTACAGTTGTTAGAGGGCGTTTTAAATTTGTTTTGAACATTTTTCCAGTAAGCAATGAAACAAGATGCATGCACCCATAATGACAAAACTGCCCAGTTCAGAACATTTATCATAAAAGTCTACTCAGACTTCCGCAGTCCACCATTATCAGTAAATATGCACAATTCTACAGTCCACCATTATCAGTAAATATGCACAATTCTACAGTCCACCATTATCAGTAAATATGCACAATTCTACAGTCCATTATCAGTAAATATGCACAATTCTACAGTCCATTATCAGTAAATATGCACTATCTCTGAAGAAGTAAAAGTAATCCAAATAATTTCACATTAAAGAAATCTGTAACTAATGAAGAGATTGCTGCTAGCAAACACCTTTATATTTCATGGTTTCATTGAAAAATAAAGTGCCTGTTGCTCTTCAGGAATAAATTGCCTATATTACATTAAAAAAATGATAAGCTAGTAATATTGCAAGAGGAAATGGATGGCAAACTGATAACGGACTCATAGTTAGTATTTTCACCAAGGAGAACATTCTCAATACAGAAGCATCCACCTCTTGTGGGAGTAGAACCCACAGCCTTCTGCATCAAAGGCAAGTACACAACTTGTTGTGCTATTAACAAGGTAAACCAGCTTCACTTAAGCAGCACTAAACTTCTGTTCCCCTGCAGCTCTCAGCTCCTTGTAAAATCTACTCAATACTCAACTTCGCAGCACAAGAAAACTGGAAAAAGCCAAAATGTATTGGGGGGGGGGGTCAAAAGCCCAAAAACCAGGGACACAAACATTGCTTGTATAATCTTGGAAAGTTGCTAGAACCATACATTTTACTGCCAAGCTCCCTGTGCAAAACAGAGCAACATACCACTACGCCAAATCAGCTGCTTTGTAAAAGAGGAAGACTGAAACTTAAATGGCTATCATTTAGTGAATTCAGTTCTCACCATAGCTGTCAACCTCTTAGTACAAAACACCTGGACAAACCCAGTAATGAGGGAATACAGCCCTCAAACATTCAGTGAATTCAGTTCTTGCCATAGCTGTCAATCTTAGCACAAAAAACCTGGATGAAGCCAATAATGAGGGAATACAGTCTCAAAAATAGGGACAAATTTCAAATATTCATCTTATAAACTTAGAAAATTGCTAGAATAAAAGGTTGTGTTACGGTTGTGTTACTATGTATTTTCTGAAGAACATGAAGTCTGAAATTCAAATGCCTGTCAATTTTACTGCTGACAGAATAAAAACAATTTTTAGCAGAGACCCAGGGGGAAATACTGCAGACACGTCTTTGTAAAATGACAAGGCACCAGAGCAAATCCACACAAACACAGGGAGGAGATGCAGACTCTACACAGAAGGCACCCCAGCCAAGAATCAAACCAGAAAACCTACAGCTGTAAGGCAACAATACTACCACTGCACCATCAAATATGCAAGGACTTAAGCATTCAGATTCCTGAAGTCTGAAATTCAAATGCCTGTCAATTTTATTTAACATTTGTTAATCAGGACAGTCTGACTTGGAACAAAAAAAAAATCAGCAGAGGCCCAGGAAGAAATAATGCAGACATGTCTTTGTAACATGGGAGGACACAAAAGCAAACCCACACAAACACAGGGAGAAGATAAAGACCTCACAAAGAAGGCACCCCAGCCAAGAATCAAACCTGAAAACCTGCAACTATGAGGCAACAATGCTACTACTTCACTATCAAATATCAAGCATTGCAACATTTACAAACCATAGATATTATGAGGAACAGATCAGATCAAATATGAGGCAAAAATCTGCAATTTTTTTACAAATGGTGGTGGGTAGGGAACTCAAGTCTTTAACACCTGCATACAGGGTACAGGGTTCAAGCCTGAGGTATTCCCTACAGCACCATCATGAGCACCTGGGGAATTTACACACACAGAGTAAAGGGAAAAGTACCATACACACACAGAGTAAAAGGAAAAGCACCATACATTCAAACAGTAAAGGGAAACACACCATACATTCAAACACACACAGCACCATACATTCAAACAGCACAGGGAAAAACACACTTACCTGTCCGTTCTCCATAACCAATGTAGATCCAAACCCCTTCCTGTGCAGTCCGGCCATCTCCTTGCGTTTCCCTAGCTGGACTATCTTGAGCATGTGCATACAGTAGTCTGGAAAACCTTTTTTTTCTGTTTTTTATTTTTAGTTCTTTTTGTTTTGAGGGGGCTGCAGTCCGGCAGTCCAATAGCACGGGCTGCCCCTGCGTATCCACAAGCTCGTACACGCCTGTCTACTCTGTTTACTGGATTGCACAGCTGCTTAATTCCATGTAAGCTCCGTGCCACTATGCTTACATGGAAAATCAATCCATGTAGGCTTTATTGAATCCCCCCCTGTGTTTATATAGCATATATTATGGGCAGAAGTATGTCAAAAATTAAAAAAAGATAGCTGGGTGCACAAGACCCAGGATACAAAAGTGTCCAATCCTGGTAGGTGCACTGGTGCAGGATTGGAAAAAATGACAGTGTAGAATCCTCAAAATGTAGAAACATTCCTACAATGTGCCAGGCCAGGCCCAGGGGGAGGACAGCCCCCCTGTTGTAGAAGGAAGTAGCAGTCCACAAAAATCACAAAAAACTGATAGGCCAAAGAAGAGTCATAAAGACAATAGAGTGGACTATTGAGGATAAGAAAGAAATTATGTATTGTTACTATTATGCAAAACATCCAGAATTTCCAGACACAAGATATACAAAAAGATTAAGACAGAAATTAGAGGAAAGAAAAATACTTCCATAAGAAAAACTGTCAGAAGCCTCAAATAAAAATGTGTGTTCATTAATGCAATAGATTTGTGAAAAACAGTATATAGACCAAGAAACTTGTATCTGTTCCTAGAGATTTTTAAAAAGTATAAAAAAGAAATATGGACATGGGAAAGAAAGAGAGATTTGATATGGTAGAATATGTATGCAAATGTGAAAGCCAAATTAATCAATACAAACAAGGCAGCCACAAAGATAGTTGAAGAGAAATACAGGCAAAGGCATCCACATATGAAAAATTTCACAATAAAAAATAATATCACAAAGACGGACTATAGAAAGAAGATTAGTAAAGTAGAAGTTAAGAAAAAATAGAAGTTGAAGTTATGGAGTGCCTGCGAAGTGAATGATTTGGTATAAAAGGTCTAACAAGGGTTACATCACAGCATGATGGAATGAGTCTCTAAAGTAATGAGAAACAGGAAGATCAGGAGACATCTGAAGAAGAAATATAGACATGGGAAAAAAGAGATTTAATATGGTGTAATATCTGTGCAAAGAAGAAAGCAAAACTAATCAATGCAAAAAGAGCAGCACCAAATATATTTTAAGAGAAATACAAGCAAAGGAATTCAGACATGAAAAACATTACAATAAAAAAATAAGAAGAGAAAGAGGAAAAGTAGAAAAGGAGATTAGTAATGGAAAAGTCAAAAAATAGAAACTGAAGTTATGGAGTACCTGCAAAGTGAAGGATTCAGTGTAGAAAATCTCACTCAGGAAGCACTACAACAAGATAGAGCAATGGACATACAAATTAAGGGGAAACCAGTGGAACGGGAGCAAGTGGTCAGGTGCTATACGAAGATATTTTGGAGCCTTCCTTAGAAACCAGTATAAACGACCACTTGAAGCTGGACAGCAAGGGAAGAAACAAGAAACTGGAAACTCTGATGCAGTCAATGTTGAGGAGTGATAGGCCAGTGAGTTCCTATATGACAGAACAATGGATGGCACAGGATGAAACTGAAGAGAAAGTGCCACAGTAAGATGCTATAGAGCTTTCTATAGAATGCCTGCAGGAAATGGAAAACAAAAATGTGCCCTCAGTTTAGAAGAAAATGAGCTAAGAGAAGAGTTGTTTGATTTAATAGAGATAGGTAGACATATTAAGATCAATGAAAGAAATAACTGCAGAAGGTCAATAAAACCCTTAAGGTCAGAAATTTGATAAAACAAATGAACACAGTAATTAGGACTGTCTATAGAGATCCATGTGATATAACAGAAGTAAACAGGATATATTACTGTGCAGCTAAATTAATAACTGATAAAGTTCTACCACAAGAACACAGTGTAGTGAGGGAAAGGAAGGGAGGAAATCTAATACCATCATGGAAATATCAAATAGAGAAAACTATAAAGCAATTAAGACAAGAAGTGTCACTGTTAGAAAAGTATAGAAGAGGGAACAGATCAACAAAAAAATACTTAGAAAGATATGATAAAACCAATGCACAATATTGGAACAGATCATGATCTATCATGTACTATCACAAGTAACAAACTGAAAACTAAAAATCTCAGCACAGGTGCCAAACTTAGAAGATATACAGATAAATATAAAGGAAAAGTACAAAATAAGCAATTTATTGATGACCCAAAAAAGTTTTATAGAGAATTGGGAAACAAAGTAAAAGGAATTGAAAGACCACCAAAAAAAAAAAGAAATAGATGCATTTTGGAGAAGTATTTATGAAGTTCCTGTGGAACATAATGAATATGCTAAATGGATAGAAGTAAAAGAAAGAATAAGAAGTTTAAAGGTACAGGATATGAAATGGGATGAAGTAACAGCCAGAGAGACTGAAACAAAGTTAAGAAAAGCCTCTAACTGGAAAACCTCAGGCCCAGATGCAGTACCTAACTTCTGGTTAAAAGTATTAGCATCTTTGCACGAAAATTTAGCCATGAATAATAAGGATATATATGTGCACCTTGATCAGATACCAACCTGGTTAACAACAGGGAAAAATAATGCTCCTACTTAAGAGTGAACCTACAAGCTACCCTAAAAATTATAGACCAATAACTTGCCTTCCAACAGTGTATAAAGTATACACTGGAATTGATGTCGACAGGGTTTATAGTTATTTAGAAGAAAACTCAATTATGGCAATAGAACAAAAGGGCAATAAAAGAAAGTCATATGGAACAAATGATCATTTGTTGTTAAATAAAGTCATAGTGGAGAACTGTATAAAGGGGAACAATCTAAGTATGGCATGGATTGACTACAACAAATCATTTGATAGTATTCCACATTCATGGATAAAAGAGTGCTTAAAAATGTATAAGATACCCCCTACGCTAATCGACTATATTACAGTGACTGTAGAAGAGTGGCAGACCACTTTGCATTTAAGCCATGATAAAGGGCGATTTATTACCCAGGAATAAAAATTCAAAGGGAGATGTTCCAGAGTGATTTTTTGTCACTGCTGCTATTCTGTCTTGCCCTTAACTCATTAAGCTGTCTACTTAACAGCTTAGGTCATGGCTATAATTTGGCTTCTAAAAACAACAAAGTACAACGACTTCTCATCTTCTCTTTGTCAATGATTTAAAACTGTATAGCACATCAGATGAGGAATTGGCAGCACAAGTGCAAGTTGTCAGAACTTTTTCAGATGATATAAGAAAGTCATTTGGCCCTGATAAATGTGCAAAAACAACCTTCAAAGCAGGAAAACTGCAGCACCAAGAAAACATCAGTTTGGGACAAGAATGTGATATAAAAGAACTTGAACAAGAGGGAGTGTATAAATATTTGCAAACTGATGAAGGATCAACAACAAAACAAGAGCAAATGTGAATAAAACTTAATAAGGAATACTTTAGGAGGCTTAAATTATTCCTGTAAACAGCATTGACATCTAGGAACACAACTGAAGCCATAAACCAATTTGCTCTTCTTGTTCTAACTTACAGTTTTGGAGTGATTGACTGGCCCCAAAACATGTTGGATAGATTAGACAGTAAAACAAAAAGCATGCGTCATGCTCACCAAATGATTTATAAAAATCAGTGCATATCAAGATTATATATTCCCCGTTCTGAAGGAGGGATGGGCCTCCTTGAAATTGATCACATATATAGCTCTGCAATCATTGGACTGCACACATATCTGCTGACCTCACAAGAGCCAAACACAGTGAAAATTTTGAAACATGAGGAGAATAAATCTAAGATGATGTCTCTGCTTAATATTGCAGAAGCATATCGGCATCAAGCAGGAATGGAAATCAGACTAGAAGTAGATAAAAATCAGGCAGCAAATGAATGTGCTAAAAAAAACAAAAGAAAGAATATAAGGTGAAAGACTAAATGAGAAGTTAAGAAATGTGGAAAATGCATAAATATAGTTGTAAGTAGAGAAAACTTCTGGAAGAACCTCATGTTGATCAGGATCGAATGCAAGAAGGGTTAAGGAGAGGTGAATTCAAATCAAGAGATGAAAGGTTAATATTGGCAGCCCAAGATAGTGGGCTACATACTCATTGGTTTACAAAGTCCATTGAACATGTGGCAGAAACAGACAAATGTAGGTTTTGTAAAACAGAATTAGAAACAGTTGCACACCTTGTTGCTGGTTGTGACATACTAATGGCAGAAGGACTGTATACTGAAAGCATAATAATGTGGCAAGACTGTTGCACTGGGGATTGTGCAAACATTATGGTGCTGAAGTGACTGAAAAACACTGGAAACATGAGCCACACAGCATCATAGAAAATTGTGAAGTTTACTTCACCATTACCAACAGTTCAAAAGATAGATGCTAGAATACTGGATATAGTGGTCCATAAAAAGAAGACAAATGTAGCATTGATCATTAAAATCACCCACCCAGTGACTGCAGCATCTTGTGTACAGAGATACACAAAGTCATAAAATATCAGGATTCGCAGGCAGAAATGAGAGCAATGTGGAATAAAGATACCCAGACAGTTCCAATAGTAGAAGGAGCGACAGGTCTTATAAAAAGGAATCTACAATCATATTTAGATATGTTACCAATACATGTAACCCCATACGAATTACAGAAGGCATCATTATTGGGCACATTGTGGGTGCTGCAAAGGGCACTTCTGGCTGACATCAAAGATTGAAGCAATACTAATGTCATGAACTTTAATCATACTTTGACTTAGGAATGAGGTTCATTCTTGTCATGGTATTAGAAACCCAAAAGACTTGGAGAAATTAAAAAAATATAAAGTATTGTAAGAACTAAGCCAACATTTGACTGGGAAAAGGAGAGTCTGCAAATAGAAATAGGTAGATGGAATGTACTGGAGGATACTGACAAAGGAACAAAGGTGTTAGAGGGCAAATAACTAGACAGAGCAAGTTAAAAGAGTGGGAAGATGCCAAGAATACATTTGGACTTCAGGCTACAGACTGTCTTCCGTATCAGGGATTTATATCACAGTATAGGAGAAAGGGATGGAGGGAATCCTTAGTAAAAGACCTGCTCTGGTAGAGTTTTTAGTTGAATCTGTAACAGAACCTGCTGTTAAAAAAGGGCATATAAAATTTTGCACTATTACTATAGGAATCAATCAATGAAAGTTAGAAAAGATTGGGAAGAGAGACTGGATAAGCAATTCTCAAAAAAACAATAGGAGGACATATGTATGTCTTCCAAATATGCAACAAGTCTAGAAGATTTAGGACTTTTGCTTACAACTGTTTGCATATGCATTTTTATACCTCAAGCAAACTCAAAAGAATTTTTCCTTAGGAGATAGTAAATGTTGGATGTATGATGCAGAAGAAAGAGTTAAGTGGGAACTTATGCTTTGGGTGTGTAATGAGATGGCAGACTATACAAATGCCCTACAGAGTACTTTGTCAGAAATATTGAGTGAACAAATGGGTGCAACTAAGGACATTATTATTACTATTATTTGCTTTTTGAGCTGGGAAACATGATCTGAACTGCATAGACATATTAAGGCCTTGTTAAGTCTAATTCTGGTGCTAAAAAAACAATCAGAAAATGGAAATCAAAGTCTAAACCAACTGTATTTGAAGTAGTGAATAATGTAACAGTGATGAAAGAACTGGAAGTGGAATTTATAGAAAAGTGTAGGAGTAAATTAAATAGAAAGGATGGAAACTGTGGAACAATACATGCAGAATAATATTTTTAAACACCTTTATTGAATTATCACTTGTGACATAGGCACATTTACATTGATATAAATGTAATCAAACTGTATTAATAAGTTAAAATTAACAAACATTATGCTTCATATGTATTGCTATATATCATAACCGAAGCAGCACTACATGAATTATTCAATTCCTGCTCCTTTTTTTAAACAAGAAACATCTTTATTAAACCATCACTTACAACATAGGAAATCATACATTTACATGAATTGATTGGTGGTTTCAATCAATGGATGTTGATATCATGTGATGTCCTCATTTGTATTTAAATTGTATTTGGTTGATGTATCAGCATCTGATGAAGTATGGGCTATTCTGGAGACGAAAGAGATTATTTTATTATTTTTTCAGAATAAATGAGTGAGTATCTCTAAAGATTTCTGTATTCTAGTGTGTTTTCTGAGATTGTGTCCAGGGTTTTTGTATTTCAACAATTTGTATATTGTATTTGTTCCTAGTCATACATTTATATAAATAAAAACAAACCATACCGACACAAACCTAGTTGCAAGCATTTTACATCACAAACCATATTGACACACTCCCAGTTGCAAGCATTATACATCATTTATAATCTACCCAATCGTTTTCAGTCAAACATTATAGCTCATTTAAGTCCTGACTTCTTTTAAATCTCATTCCTCCCCTGTATGTATTATTCCCACAATTCCCATTTTTTTCTTATATAGTTTGCTCCTACCTTTTTCTAAAGACCCTAATTCTAGTTGTTTTAGCTCTTTTACTATATTCAGTACTTCTAATATAGTTGGTTTAGATTTTGATTTCCATTTTCTAGTAATTGCTTTTTTGGTAGCCACCATAATTAGAGACAGCAAGGTCTTATCATGTTTAGGTAATTCAGATTCTGTATCATACCTCAAAAAATCATCTCCCTCATCACACCAAACTTCCCACCCAGCATCTCTGACAGTGCATCCCACAGATAATCCTTAAAATCTGCCAACCCACCTCACTATCAGAAAATATGCTCCCAAGTACCTCTTTCTTCCCCATCACATCTCTAGTATTTGCTCTCTACCAAAGGAAAAATTATCTTGAGTCTACTTGGGGTATAAAAATATCGGGTCTATATCATATAATTGAAAACACTATTTGCCGAACACTTAGTAGTGTTTCACTACTAAGAGTTCTATAAATAGTGTTTCCAATTATATGATATAGACCCAATATATAATTGAAAACACTATTTGTCGATCGCTTATTAGTTGAACAATAATAAGTGAAAACTCTGAATGTCAAATGAATGTTAAAAAACAATTGGCCAACCCTGCGAACTACAAAAAAAGAAATCACCAAATTAAACTCATTCTAGTGGGGGCTATGCCCCAACACCCCCTCTAACAAAACATACCAACTCTGAGATCATACTGCACTGGGGGAAAGGGGAAATCTCTGATGGTGGCCAGCTGGCTGTTTTCCCAGCAAAACTTTTCACTGACATGTTCATTCAACATTTAGATGTTTCGCTTATTAGTGTTCAAATAATAAGGTTTCAACAAATAGTGTTTTTGATTAAATTATATAAACCCAAACATATCTGTGTAAACATTTCCAAGCAAAAATCTTAAATCTTCTAAGTTTTGTTGCATATTTGGGAGACATACATATATCCTCCTATTGTTTCTTTATGAATTGCTAATCCAATCTCTCTTCCCAAGCCTTTCTAACGTCCTCTGATTGATTCTTATAGTTATCATCCATTGTTTTATATGCTTTACTAATTATTCCTTTTTAATGGCAACCTCTGTTTTACATTCAGACCAAAAAATATGCTCATGCTAATGTGCAGATACATTTAGAGTGGGGTTGAAAAAAGTGGACTGCTAAAGAATGCTAACTAAACAATTTAATAAACATTCAATACATTTAAAAATAAAAAAATGTTCTTTTTAAACTGTAACTAGCAACTATTTTTAAGCACCACTCATAGCCAAAGTACTACACATCACAACCACAAAATGACGGAATGACCAGTCTTCCAAAACACAAATAAAATGTATTAAAATAACAAACATGTAAATCGCAATGCTCAAAGAAATTTCTAGCACCTCGGCTGTCAAGCCTTTACAGAGTGTATCTTTCTTTTTCCATACCTCGCTTAAATACATGTGACCATAAAACCATTATTCACTTAAGCAATTAAAGCAAATGAAAAGTAATTACAAAAGACATTTCCAATTGCACTCCTTATTAAGCCACCAGGAGATAGAGTATTAAATTTTAAATTAAAAATTGATTCCTTTTTCCATAATTTCCTCTTTATATCACTTGCATTCATGCTATCACTCCCTATTTGTTCCAAAATAGTTGCTTGTAACCCCAGTGGCTTACTATTGTGAAATTGTGAGAAATGGAGAGTTATAGGACTTTCCATCCTGCCCTTTTTGACGTCCCTAATATGTTCTTTCAGTCTAGTTGTAAAATGTCTCTTACTTTCCCCTTTATAAAAATTTTACATGGACATCTTAATCTGTATATCACCCTTTCTCAAAATGTATCACCGTTTCTCAATGTTGGTATTAAAGTAATAACAGATCAACACCTGCCAATCAGACTTTCAGATAAATATGGTACATACCCATGTTTGAACTATTGCTGTTGTGAATGTATATGTAGCAATAATATTTTTAAGCATTCATTAACAAGGAATGATTTTGTGTTTAAGTGTTTTGCAACATGTAATACTTGCTATATTATCTTATTACTTGCAAAAATGTACTGTGTTTTATGTAGGCAAATCATGAAAAAAGTTGAAAGAGCACATAAAAGAGCATAAGTCTGACATGCGTAGGTTAATCCAAACCAGTGCTTTAGCTAAACATCTGCTAGGTTATGGCAATGAACATGCGCTTGTTTTTAGAGTTATACAAGTTGTTAATAATGATCCCAGATGGGGTGATATGGATAATAAACTTGAGAGATGTGAATATAAATGGGTAATTACTCCTGGTATTAATACTAGTGTAAACCTAAAACCTTTTGTAAGGCACGAACAGATGGGGCTTAAATGAAGCTTCTGCTTTAAGAATTAATTGTTTTACTCATTTCCTTGTAGCTGATAGGTGGGCTTTTACATTATGTGATTAGTATGAGGATTATTTAATGATTGTTGTAATGGGATTTTTTACCACTGAGGAAGGATCTGTTAATCTGAAAGCTTTACATTGTGTTTTGTTTTGTTATTAAAGTTTTAAAAGTATACAGTGTTTGCAGAGTTCATTTTTCTTTTTTTTGTTGCTATTAATATGTCAGACATATATAACTAAAATTTTACATTGTACAAGTAATTAGCTAATATGTACATTTACATGAATATGTGCATTTCATGTTGTAATTATGTAACAAGTATTAATATCTCTGTAACCATAGCAAATATTCTCCATCAGTGTGACTTTTGTTGCTGCAGATGTGCTTTTCATTTAGCTGCAAAAGCGTTTGGTAGATACCACTCCATTTTTGAGATACTTGGATAATTATGAATAGATTGCATATCTAATGGATAAATAAATGCAAATATCTACATAGCAGTGCTAGTTAGATACCAGCCATCAGGTCTATATTAAAGCAGTGAAACAGCATTACAGCGAATGCCGTTTCACCAACAAATATAGACCGAAATCCCAAAACAGAGAAAACCCACGTCACCGATTTTTTTCCCATGGAAAAAATCAGTAGACCAACAAAATACAACACACCACTTAAAACATTGTAAACTGGGGGACTTCACTCCCCACACCCCCCCTAACTAAATATACCAACTCCGAGATCACACTATAGTGGGGTAAAGGGCAATGTCACAACTCAAGCCAAGTGATTTTTTTCTTTGGAAAAAAATTGCTGACCTGAGATTTCGCTGTTTTGGGATTTCAGTCTATATGTGTCGGTGAAACAGCATTCGCTGTAATACCATTTTGATGATCTAATATGGACCCCAGCTATCTGTTCAAAGGTTTTTCAACATAGTGTATACTTTCTTTTGATACAATGGAGTAGTATATAAACCCTCTCTGGTTCAAGTTATGAATATCATTATTAACATATGACAGATTTACAATATTTTTGAAAAAATAGCCCAGATTTTCTCTGTTACAGAGTACTCCAATTGTCTGAGAAGTCACTTCTGGTTTTAGTGGTGACTGTGCATATGAAGTGCTCATCTACAATGCATCTAGTAGGACAATATCTGAGATAATTACAAAAAATATTATAATATGTAAACCTTGGCTCGAGATGATTGTCACTGTTGAAGTGACACCCCGACCCCATATGCAAAATGGGAAAAGGGGTTGAGTATGAAATCTCTCCCAAAACACTCTTTCCTGATTCTCAAGCTATCCTTTAGCTAGAGTACCACAGGGGTCCATCCTCGGACCAATGGTGTTTAATATCTTTATCAATATCTTTCACTCTGTTATTTCTAATGCCAAAGTCATCCAATATGCACATGATGCTACACTTGTCTGCTCTGCCTCTAATCTCCCTGAACTCCTATCTAAAACTCTGACTGCCTTCTAAACTACTGAGATCTGGATGTGCCAAAATCACCTTTCTCTCAATGCTAACAAATCTAAAATACTACTATTCACACCCTCAAAATCTTTCTGTTTTGATAAAATTTCCTTCCAAGTCGTTAGCCAAATCAACTCTCCAATTGAAGTTGTTCCCTTTGCAAAACTACTCTGTGTAACTATAGACAAACACTTCAAGTTCGACATCCATATTCAGCAAAATATAAAGAAAACCCACCAAAAACTAGGTATGCTATATGGGAACATCCACTTCCTCTCTACTTCTACCAGGCATACTCTGGCCTCCTCTTACCTCCTTCCCTCCTTTTTGTATGGCACCCTGCTACTAACTAACCTATCCACTTCCATAACTTCCAAGCTTGAAAGCTGCTATAACAAAATTTCTAAATTTTCCACAAAAGCCAAACATTCCACTTATCACTGTGTTACCCTCCAATCCCTCAACTGGTTAGAATTCACAAATTACCTGGACTTCCTCCAGCTCACTACAGCACATAGACTAATATTTAATCCAACCAAATGACCCGCTCTAACTAACATCCTTCCCCCATACACCCCAAATAGAACTCTCAGATCTGAACACAAAAACTTAATTACTGTCCACAAACCTAAATGTCCTACTGGACAACTTCTCCTCTCCTTCTCCTTAGGTAAGAAACGGAACTCTCTCCCTTCCACACTAAGGACAATGTCAAACACAAACAACTTCAAAACTCAGCTTTACACCTACCTCTCCTCCAAATGGAAAAGTAACTGCATTCTCCCTACCTAGAGCTCTTTAACAAAAGCCCCTGGGAGGGTATCCTCCTGAGTTCCTAAGCACCTTATGGCTGGCTATAACCTTCTATAGCTAATTCCCATACGATCTCTCACACTCTGTAAATATTGTAAATAGCTTTTAACTTTTGACTTTAATGGTGTGAATTTGTTAAAATGTATCTGCATGATATTTTTCAACTATGGGCAATATTGCTCATGCTTTGTATTATTTGATATGTATTTGTACTTGTGCTTTTATTTTTATTGGACTGCTATCTTTACTATAATCTGTTTCATGGAGCTTTTCTCCCTGGGCCTACAATGAAAATGGGCTCTCTGGGCCCAGTGGACTCCCCGGTAATCAAACTAGAAATAAATAATAAATAAATATGGATGGATGGATTATACTTATGCAAATAATTATATTTTATTACCAAACAACTCTAAATGCAAAAAATGGTAGTACACAGTCTGCCGGTATCAGTGGCAACTTTTAACAGTTATGTAAGCTTTCGTTTGATATTATCAATTACCATATATAATTTAACTGGGTCATGTTAAAAACAGAAATATTAATATGAAAGACTTTAATAATTTGGCATAAAAGGAAGTCATATATTCTAATTTGCTGACCATCGTATTTGGGTCAGCAATCATTCCTGATCTGTGTGATGAACTGTCCTGTGTTCTAACATGCTATGATGTGGATAATGTTTGTGATGCTTACATAAAAATGGAAATATGCATAAATATCAAATCGCAGTATCACATTTACTGATCATCTAATTTCTGACTTCAAACAGTCCTAAATATTGTGTTGACAGGGCCTATGAATTCATGCTCCACAAAACTTCCATGTGGACACTGCCTAGGATATTAACATAAATATCATATGCATGTGTATTTTATTGTTAAACTAACACAGATATGTACAAAGTAGTACACACAAGCTATTACTGCAGGTTTTTCCAGCATTATACAACCTTTCATCTGCAGCCATGAAGTATTAGATAAACTCCTTCTGGTTGAAGTTATTAATATTAATAGACATATTAGTACAGTTCATATCCATAATTCTGAATGGAAACAGTCATAATTTTGAATGAAAACTCAACAGGGTATCTCAGCAATATATTTTTGCAGACTGCTATTAGACATTTCCAGTGAAGCTCATTATAAAGGGTAAACGTTTGCATATGATGGCTGCTCACCTGTAATTCATATACTGAAAAAACAATGTTATCAGAAAGAATGTCCATTTGTTTGTTTCCCTTATGAAAATGTGCAATGGACTATATGTAATAAAACAAAACAAATATTGTTAAAGTTGGATTTGTTTATTGTCATTTGTTCCAACAAATACAGGAATGCTCTGTAGGGTGAAGAGACAGCATCTCACTTACAAAAAAAATTTCTGAACAGGGTTCTTTAAATACTCCTTCTGTCAGGAACCCTCACAGACATAAGCACATGCAAACACACACACACACACACACACACACACACACACACACACACACACACACACACACACACACACACACAAATATGCACACATTGTAAATAAATATACATTTTTCAGAGGGTCTATATTAAACCATCGAACACTTAAAAAAGTGAACAATGATTTACTGAACCCATGTAAGTGAAACCTTACAATCTCAAATGCTTAGAACAGCGCTTTTTTTCCAAGGGAAAAAAATAGCTGTTCCACAAACCCCCCCCCCCCCAAAGTTAAAACATTACATAAACTGGGGGCTTTGCCCCCACACCCACCGATGTGGGGCCTATACCCCCCACACACCCCTACTTAAATATACCAACTCCAAGATTGGACTACAGTGATAAAAATGGCAAAGTAATGGAAGGTGCCAATAGATTTTTTCCCAGGCAAAGAATTTGCTTATATGCCATTTCACTATTTTGCCTTTTTGTGCTTTCAAGTTCTATCAAGACGCATTCGAAAGAATCTGTCTTTGATCATTTTATAGGAACCCTTTTTCAGACGTGGAAACAGGAACAATCTTCTTCCTGGTTCTCCTTCTCTGCGATGCATCTTCGTAAGGTGGTTAAGATCTCAAGTGTTAACATACATTTTTTGATTTGCACATTGTCCATGATTTAGCCTCATATTTTTGCCTTGTCCCTCATAACTTTTTTGATTTTCTGCGAAACCACTGATGATTGCAGTCAGTAAATAATACCAGAAAATACAGTTTCACACTTATTCTTTAAAAAATGCATGTTGTTGCAAAAGCTATTGTTTTCCTAACATTCTAAATGGATTACAGTAATATTTAAAAAAATGGCCGGCCCCCATTTTGGCTATGTCCCTAATTCTTAAACAAAGAGGTTGAGAGCTATGCCCTTGTACCTCAACATAGTGCACATTGTCTTTCTCTGCTGGTCTGTATGCAGCTGCTATTCTTTTTTTTTTTTTCATTTTGTTTCACATCTGTATCCATTCTGTACAGAAATGGTGATTAAAACATTTCAAAGTACTTTTCAAATCGTTGTTTTGCTTGTAAGCTGCTGTTTCATCAACAGGAATTTTACAAATGAATAATCAGGAGGAAAACAATTTAAGGAGCAGAACAGACATCTCCTCAACGGATTCCTTTCATACTGATGTCAGACATCTACCAGCTCCTTTTTATTTTCTTTAGGAATCATTTAGGCATTTCATGAGCAGTATAGAAAATAAGACTAGCAGCATGAAATTGTTTATATTTTTGAAGTATGGGGTGAAGAAAGTAGTCAGTACATGATTGTGGATACAATGCTCTTGGTCTGTTCCTAATTTTGAGGCTGTTATACTAAAATGCATCAAACTAACAGAGCTAAAGAATTATTGTAAGAGGTTAGGAATTAAAAATTCTATTTCTCTTCATTTTTTAAAATAGCATATGCAGTTTTAAGTTTGGATCATTACACATGCACAATCAAAGAAATTTAACAGTACTATTTTTGTTTGTGTAACAAGATAAAGTAAGCAAAATGATTTGATGCCGTAAGTGCCTATACAAGCTGCAGGCATATGAGGTAAGAGTTTTCAAAGGCAGTGGCCCTGTAACCACTATTCTATAGATTACAGATCCAGCACTATCAGCTCAAATGACTCATGGTGTTTGCAAAATATCCCAATTAACATTCAACCCAGAGGGTAAAAAGGTCACACAGACAAACCATTTAGTAAAAACTCCAAGAAAGATGCAGTCAAGCTACAGTTTTCACTATAGTAAAGGCTTAAAGGAGAACCACACCCAAAAACTGAAAAATGTATGATTTTCAGCAAATGTTGAACTTTTCTGCATTGCTAAAGCCTCTGTATCAACATAAATGGTTACTATTATTTTTTTTGTAGAACACAGCATGTTGGAAGAAGGGGGGCTTTCTCTAATTAAATGGTCATCCTGCCATCAAACAAAAGTATCTATCAAAATGACTATCTGGCATAATATTAGAGAGGTACCTCACAGGATGCACAGTAGCAAATCTTGCCCTAAACACGCTTCCAGGCCGACAATTCCTGGAGGCATGTGTAATCTGCTGAATATTAATTCCTGTGCCAAAGTGCCAAAATGAATATTGAATATTGATGAATGGGTTCTGTTGTTTTTTTTTTACTTTGATTCTATATCGACTGTTACATTTTACTGGAACTTCTGTAATATTATGCCCCCCATCATCTTTTTAAAACATTTTCAGCCAGTGTTATGTAACAGTCAGTATAGTTTACAGAAACTGTTTTGTGGTGTGACCTCTGCCTGATTGCCTAACTTAAATGTGAAATATGTGTCAAAGTAAAAAAAAAACAACAAAACCCATTCATTTTACTGGCTGAAAATGTTTTAAGAAGATGGTAGCAGCACTGGTCACCTATCCTTAAGGGATCCACATCTGTAAAGAAGTGTGGGGTGTGGGAGGTGCAGCACCCACACAAAGGGGTGCAGGGGGGCTTGTCCCCTACAAAAGAGAGTAAACGTAATAATTTCTTCCTGTTTAACTGTGCAACTAACAGCTGCTTTACGGGGTTGGAGTTTGTTGCGTGAGTGAATATTAAGTGGTTTTATATGACGTGGCATGTGATTTAGCATGCCTGCCAGTCATCGGGAACTTCCACGCCCATTTTCTCTGTCAGTCACTACCAACACACCCATACCTGTGCAGAGCTAAGTGCGAGGAACTTCTCATATTATGCCGACTATCTTTCTGAAACATTCACTTTTATAGAGTTCCATCTGGCATATTTATTTAAATTGCCATATGTTTTGAGCCATTAAGTATCTTAGCTATATATATATATATATATATATATATATATATATATATATGTGTGTGTGTGTGTGTGTGTGTGTGTGTGTGTGTGTGTGTGTGTGTGTCTATCTATATATATATATATATATATATATATATATATATATATATATATATATATATCTATATATATATATATATATATATATATATATATATATATATATATATTTTTTTTTATATAAAAATATATATGGCATATTTCTTTAAATTGCCATACATTTTCTAACATCTCGACTATCTAAACATAGATATGTGTGTGTGTGTGTGTGTGTGTGTGTGTGTGTTATTGTTTTTTTTTGTTTTTTTAATCACCTATACATCTATCTGTCTGTCCATCTATCTATGTATCTCTTTGCTGTATTGACCAGGTTATAGTTTGAAAATATAACATTTGTATCATGTTTGCACAAGAAATACTGTAGTCCAGTATAAATAAGAAGATGATTAAACAGCTATTAAATTAACTGTAACCAATACTACAAGATTAAAATACAGCAAGTGATAATGATTACCTTGATTCAATACAATATAAGGTAGACAAATCACAAAGTATTGGATAGTATTCAAAAAGATGAAAGTTATAAGTTTTCTTGATGTTTGATTATAGAGTATCCACAAAGAAGAGGGAAATGCGCAGAAGGGATATCCAGGAATAGCAAATATTTGGTGAAAGGATAGACCATACTTCATAACAGGTGTACTAACTTATTTGTATTAGGTGAACAAAAACGGTTTTCCTAAAGAAGAGAAATGTGACAGACTTTTAGTCATCAGGAAAAAAAATTCAAACACCTAGAAATTGTTGAAAAAAGTCTGTTTCATTGATTGCCAGTTGAAAGTGGAATGTATAAAGTTTTCCTGAACTTTAAACATTTTTAAAGAGTAGAGCTGCAAAGAACAAAACAGCCAATAGACAAGAAGGGGATAGAAATCAAAGAAACATCTGTAAATGGTCAATACAAAGGGAAATGTACTGTGAGGTGTATATGGTGTTTTGAATGATACTGAGAAGGGTTATTTGAGTTAAAATTACAAAATGACATATTTTTAAAAGGTGTGTCTGCTTATTTGAACTGTTTCTTTCTGAAACTGGTGCACCTTGGTTGCTGTAGCATAGACTAGATTCAAGCATCCGGAATCTAGTTTTGTTTGTATAACTTGAGCACTAATCCAAGCTATCTCTTTTGGAGAAGGTTCCCCTGCACCCTAGTGGCAAGAGTGTGCAGTTAGAACTTGTCTGATTGGAGACTGCTGGAACAGGGCTCAGTTTTGAGCTTTTTTCTGGTTAATTGGGTAATTTGTTTAAATAAGTTTGCTCATTTTCTATTGTTATACAAAAAAGTGCACTTTATGCATTTGCTTTTAGTATATTTGTGTTTCTTCCTACCTTATTACTTTATTTTGCTTTTGCTGCTTGTTCTTAAAAGTACTTAATTGAATTTATTCTGCTGCATTTATTACTGCTTGTTATTAGCCTGATTAAATTGTAACTGTTATTCTAAGCCTTTGGTTGAAGCACTTTGGCTTCAGACCAGTTGTTTTACATTAAGAAGGTTTGTGGTCTGCACTGTTGTGGCAGGACAGGTAGCTTACATCCTTATAGGTTCATAGGTTCATAGGTTGATAATAGGTTATCTGCCCTAGGGCATTTACAAGCCTAGCCAGAGTGTGTTTGGCTTTTGCCACCCTTCTTAGATTAGTTGACTGTGCCTCTGTAAAGTAGGTCACAAAAGAATGCCTATTTAAGATTAGTTTACCGTGCCTCTGTCTAGCAGTGACACAGAAGAGATCCCAGGGGTAAGTTTACGATCTTCCATCCAAATGTCAAGATTCTTCTTGGAGAGGGTCATCGAGGGGCTCTATCTGACATGGATTGGGATTTTGTTCCAGAGTGAGGGGAGCCTGTGGGATATGAATCTGTCCCTCCAGCATGTTCTATTTATTTCTGTGCTGAGGTTTAAGTCACTGGAGTGTGTAGTTCTGATGGATTTGGATTTCTTGAGGTGGAGCATGTCCATTAATTCTGGGTTGGACATGGCTTTATACGTCAGGCACAGATCGCCTCTGAGTAGGCAGTAAGCAACTGAGTAGAGCTGGAGTTTCTTTAGCCTAACTGCATAGGGCATCTGTTTGAGTCCCTTGATCCTCTTGGTGAGGTACTTTTGGGGTCTTTCTAGTTGTAGCAGGTGTCGGGTAAGGTGCATCCCAAATGGGGCATTGTATTCCATTATGGGCCTGATGAGTGATGAGTAGAGGGGCACAATGACCTCTCTTGATCTAGATGTGAACCCCTTCGTGATAAGGTGGGCTATATAGAATGTCTTTCTAACCACATTGGCAATGTGATTGTCAAAGGAGAGATTGCAATCTACTTGGGTCCCCAAATCCCTAATTACAACTTCCGTACTTAATGGATTACCACGTATGTGGTAATTTGTGGGCACTTTGTTTTTCCCAAAGGGGATGACTGTGCACTTTTTGGCATTTAGCTTTAGGCCATGGCTCTGGCACCAGTTATCCATCGCTGTGAGACCTTTTTGGAGGATGCTTGTTTCAGCTGGTGAGTCGATTATGGCCCCCAGTTTGCAGTCATCTGCAAACTTTGTCAACCATAGTCCTCCTGTATTAGCCTGTACCTCAGAGAAATATATACCGAACAAGAGAGGTCCCAGGACTGAGCCTTGTGGGACGCCATTTGTAACTTGTTTAGAGTCTGACATGGCACCTGCAATTCTGACCACGTGGGTTCTATCCTTAAACCAGTTTGCAACCCATCTTGTGACATAGGGGTTGATATTAAGCTGGTGAGCTTATTTATGATGCCCAAGTGGGGTATTGTGTCGATGGCTTTTGCAAGGTCAAGGTAGGCTGTGTGGACTACCTTCCCTTCGTCTATGGCCTTGGTGACTGTTTCAAAGAAATTGACCAGGTTCAAGAGGCAAGATCTGCCCTTAACAAAGCCGAATTGGGTAGGATCCAGTGTTTGGAGGTTCCCAATGTCTTTGTTTATGAGTTCCATGATGATACGCTCCATAGCTTTGCAGACCAGGCTAGTTAGGCTTATAGGGCGATAGTTTGCGGGGTCTGTTGTGGCACCACCTTTATGGAGTGGGACCACTGTTGCTGTATGCCATTCTTTGGGTATATATCCTGTTGTAAGGCTGAGACTGAACAGTGATTTTAAGTGAGGGTTCAGTTCTTCTTGGAGCTCATGTAAAACGCAGCCCGGGACACCGTCCGGTCCCATTGATGCTGTGTTTTTTGCTTTGGAGAGGGCAGCTCTCACCTCTGCATCTGTGATGTCAGGGAGGCTACACTCTGTTGGGATAGTCATTTGCTCATTTGGGGGGGGGGTTTGCACTGAACCTGTCTGCCAGGAAGTTGGCAATGTCTGTGTGTTCAGTGTATTTTTTGTCATTTTGCACTAACTTAGGACATATCTGGGAGTTTCCACCCAGGTTTCTGACATAACTAAAGAAAGCCTTGTGATTATCTTTAGCGTCTTGTGCAATTTTTCTTTTGAAGCTAGCCTTAGATGATTTTATGAGGAATCGTAGTTTCTTGCTAGGACTGATCAGAGTTGCCTTCCCTTTCAGGGATTTTGCTCTATCATGTAGTAGCTTCCTCCTTCTGTTGTGCAGCTTATTTATGGCTGGGGTACACAAGACAGGTCTCCTGCCTTTGGAGGAGTGTGTCTTGGTTTTATTTGGGATAGCATGATCCATGCATTCCTGTAGGTATCTATAGAATGCATTTGTAAAGGATTCTGCGGTCTGGGCCGTATCTTCCACTGGCCCTGGGGCTTTGAAGGATTCCACCTCAGTTTTGAGAAGTGGGAGGTTTGCTCTTGAGAAGTTTTTGACTGTGGTTTCCTTTGCTGGGGGTGGGGCCGGGATATGGATGTCCATAGTGATTAATTTATGGTCAGATCTTACCAATGAGGGGTATACCTCTGGTATGGAACATGGAGTCCCCATGTTGGTGATGATCAGGTCCAATATGTTTTCCCCTCTTGTGGGAGCGGTGATCAGTTGTTCCATAGCATTTGAGTTTATAAATTCTAGGAACCGTTGGGCTAGGGTGTTGGGGCTTGAGTAGTGCTCCCAGTCTATGTTTGGGTAGTTAAAGTCACCCAATATAATGGTGTTTGGAGAGACCTTCATATTCTTCAGTGTCTTCAGGAAAGCAGAGTGGGGTTCCTGAGTTTGGGAGGGTGGTCTGTAGCAGGCTACAAACTGGAAGGCAGTTTTGCCCAATGTTAGTTGCACATGGATGGTCTCAGATGCTTCGTGCAGTGCCACTAGCCTGGAGGTATGGGTATCTTTGATGAATATGGATACTCCCCCTCCTCTTGTGGTTCGGTCTGAGTTTTGGGGCCGAAAAGCATGGTATGAGGTATAGCCTGGTAGTGCTGGGGTGCTCTTGGGAGCCTTGAACCAGGTTTCTGTTACTGCACAGATATCCATATTCTCCATACTGAGGAGAGCCTCGAGTGCGTGCATCTTGAGGTTTAGACTTCTGGCATTGAGCAGCATTACCCTTAGTTTCTTTTTCCTTGTGTTGTCTAAGGAGGTGGGTTTGTCTTTTGACCCTTGCCTAAAAAAGGCACTATGGGGGTGGTAAGATCCTTGGCCAGTATTCAAAAACCCAGGGGTGACAGGTGCAAGCTGTCCGTAGCGAAGCAACGTGGCTTGTCAAGCATGTCATCCCAGGCTGACAGACACTGGATCCCCTTTGAGTGACACCAATACTTTAGCCAATTGTTGAAATTGATCATTTTGTCTTTATACTGTGGTATCATTCTTGGTGAGGGTAAGATGCTACTCAAGGTCAGGGTCATACCGGCCTGGGCCACATGATCAGAGAGCTCCTCTATGTCTCTTTTCATGTAATCCAGGGAGGTACATCTCAGGTCATTCACACCAGCATGGACAACGACGGAGTCATATTTGTACTTGCTTTGGAGTGACCTGAGTGCTTGTGTTATGTGGTGGATCCTGGCACCTGACAGGCAGCTCACAGTGACCTTCTCCTTGTTCAGCCTAGTGAGAGGGACGTCAGTGTGTCTGACAATAGAGTCACCTATTACAAGTGTATTTGGTGTGTTGTTTAGTCTTAAGGGCTGTGACTGTGTGGCACACTGACTTTGTGAACTATGTGATATGTGGGTATTGTGGGGTAGCAGTTACTTGGATGTCTGCTTTGGAAGTCTCTGTTGCTTGGGCAGATTTTTATTTACAGCCTCCGAGTATGTTTTTGTGTGTTTATGTGTTTAGTTTGCTGTTGCGATAGGTCTATGTGAGACTGGATTTGTGATATGTGTGTGCTTACCTTCTCCTCCAGAGTGACCATGCCAGTACTATGTTGAGAGAGCTCAGCCTCCAGTTTGACTATATAGTTGCACCTCTCACATATATTTGAGCTTGTTGGGAAGAGGAGAGGGTGGTCTGTGTACATAAGGCAGTTGTAACATTGCCTCAAGATTCCCATATTCACCAACTGGACTGGAGAATAAACCTGAAACTTGCTTTTGGGCATGCCAGAATAGTACAAGGAATTGCTTTTTGACTTGATCAAAAAGGACCAATAGGGAGCCAAGTACTTAAAGGGAGTATAAGAGGGTATAGTGCTTTAGTTTATTAGTGCTTACTTATAAGACACTTATCCTAGCTACTGCTGTGTTTTAGAAGGAAAATAGAGTGCTTACTTTGAGATTTGGAACAGTTCTAAGGGAAAAAGTGAAGAGCAGACTTTGTGGAGCCGGGAATAGTTTAAACCTAATTAAGCGGTGCTGCCCGATGCTGCGCTATGCGCAAAAAACACCCAAAAGAGGGTTTTAAGAGAGGGGGATCAAGGAGTTTGGAATTGACCCAGATAAAACTACAGTTTCTAGGCAGTAAACACTCCCACAGGGGCAGACAGGCTGTTCAGTGTTTACCGCTGCCACTCATGAACACAGAGACTTCCCTTTAGCCCAACCAAGCAATGGCCTCCAAGAAACTTACAAACAGTTCGGAACAGCAAATCTGTAACTGAACTTTTTTTTAAATTTCAGAAAGTGGGAAAAAAGCAAGATTGTTTTGTTTTGTTTAAAGATAGCAGAGATACACAAGTAGCAACAAGTTAGAACAGTGCAATAAATGACCCCACACTTGAGTGCTAGGCCAGAGACAGTTAAAATATAAGTTTTACGAAAAAAACGATTTTAAAATAAGTGCAACACAGGAAATGCAGTAAACAGGCTCTAGATGTGTTCTAAATACAGTTCCTAATACAGATATCAAGTTTAGCAAGCTGGAAAATGCCAAAAAGTAGGCAGCAATGCAGAAATCTTAACAAATAATCTGAAGAAAAATACTTAAAATCTCAAAAGTGGCTCCTTTCTTCCCTCAGCGTTTTCTCCTCTTGGTGGGTGCTTCACCAACAGCCAACAAGTCTGAAAAGATGCCAAAACCACAAGGCAATCAGGTTTTAAGAGAAGGGGATCAAGGAGTTTGGAATTGACCCAAAATGACCAATAAAACTACAGTTTTTAGGCAATAACCACTCCCACAGGGGCAAGCAAGCTGTTCAGTGTTTACCACTGCCACTGATGAACACAGAGACTTCCCTTTAGCCCAAGCAAGCAATGGCCTCCAAGAAATGCACAAACAGTTTAGAACAGCAAATCTGTAACTGAACTTTTTTTTAAATTTCAGAAAATGGGGAAAAAAGTAAGATTTTTTTTTTTTGTTTTGTTTAAAGATAGCAGAGATACACAAGTAGCAACAAGGTAGAACAGTGCAATAAATGACTCCACACTTATAAGTTGGGAGTTGCTGATTGAAGACTTACTGTCTGTTATTATAAAAGTGTATTAGTTCTAGTTTAAGCAACTTGGGCTTTGGGTCAGTTATTTAACATTAAGAAGGTGTGGTCTGCACTTTTGTGGGAGGAGAGGGTAGATTCTGCCCTTCTGAGCTGGAAGTTTCTGGTTAAAGGCTTATTGTGCCTGCTTATTTGAACTGTTTCTTTCTGAAATTGTTATCCCTTGTTAGCTGTAGCATAGACTAAATTCAGACCTGCTGAATCTAGCTTTGTTTGTATAAATTGAGCACTAATCCAGGCCATCTTTTTTTGGAGAAGGTTCCCCTGCACCCTAGTGGCAGGAGTGTCCAGTTAGAACTTGTCTGATCGAAGACTGCTGTAACGGGTTTCAGTTTTCAGCTTTTTATTGGTTAATTGGTTAATTTGTTTAAACCAGTTTGCTCATTTGTTACTGTTATATTAAGATATATATATATATATATATATATATATATATATATATATATATATATATATATATGGGTCCCCTTCTAAAGACCGAAACGCCGATTCCCCGACGCGGAAATCACAGACGCCAGATGACTGACAGGTACGTATACCGACAGGGTGATTCGCCAACAGTGGAAAGACCGACAAGGGTAATGTGTGATCGCGACCCGGTAAGTGTGCGACAGTGACGGAGGTAGGAGTGGTCAGGTAAGTGAGTTAAGGTTAGAGTGCAGGTAGGAGAAGTGTGCGTTAGTGTCGGAGCTTGGGCTAGGGGTGGGTAAGTGAGTTAGGGTTAGGGTGCAGGTAGGTGAAGTGTGCGTTAGTGTCGGAGCTTGGGCTAGGGGTGGGTAAGTGAGTTAGGGTTAGGGTGCAGGTAGGTGATGTGTGCGTTAGTGTCGGAGCTTGGGCTAGGGGTGGGTAAGTGAGTTAGGGTTAGGGTGCAGGTAGGTGAAGTGTGCGATAGTGTCGGACCTTAGGGTTAGGGTTTGGGTCAGGGCTAGTGTGTATGCTATGTAGTGTCACGTGTTGTTTACGTTCCGTGTGTCGGACTTTTGGTGTTCGGTGTTTTGCGTTGTCGGGTTTGTGTCGGGTTTGTGTGTTGTCGGTTATTTGGCGTCGGTGAGTTTTGTGTCGGGGAATCGTCGGTCGTGTCGGTGTTTAGAAGTAGACCCATATATATATATATATATATATATATATATATATATATATATATATATATATATATATATATATATATATACTTATATATATATACTTATATATATAATTTATTTTATTTATTTACATTTGTTGACCGGGAGTGTCCGACTGGACGTAGGTCCATTTTCAGAGGAGGCCCGGGGAGAAAAGCTCCACAGTTAAAATAAACAGACAGTAGTTACATTGGATTACATAGCAATAAAACAATTTAACATAGCAATTACTTGCAACATATTTACAGATGAACAACATAGTACATCAGTAGACAACTAGAATCTTTATCTGTGAAGTACATAACAGACATTAACAAATGTTACAATAAGAAGTTCCTGCTGTATAATAAATACTAGGCTGATAAGCATCTGAGCTTGCTATAATCAAGCTAGTTAGTGGAGTGGAAAGAAAGGTAGTGGTTGTATAGGGTGGGTGATATTAGAGTGGGAGTTGCAAGGGTATATCCAGCATGTTTTTAGGTGCACTTTTAGTAAAGTTTTGAAGTGGGTGCATGATGGTACAGAGGTAATTGTGGGTGGAAGGGAGTTCCATAATTTGGCTATGATGCAAGAGAATACACTTTATGCATCGCCACTTAACTAGGGTTAAACTATTCCCGGCACCATAAAGTCTCCTCTTCAAGTTTTGCCTTAGAACTAGCCAGTTTTTTTAGTTTTAGCACTAAAATCTGTTTCTTTGAGCTCAACACTTGTTCAGAAATCATTGTAAACACTAAATAAGCTACAAATTACTACAGCACTCAACTTTTCTCACTTGTCTAGAGGAAAACAGTTTTAATACTTAATAAATAAGCACCTATCCAGGCATGTCTAAGTGTCACCTCCTGGTATTTTCTCCTGTCTACCTGATGAATCTGGGCATCTTGGGGCAATGCAGCAATTGCCTCATGTACACAGACAACCCTCTCCTCCTACCACCCAACACTACAACCTGTGAGAGATGCACTTATATAGCCAAACTAGAAGCAAAGCACTCTTCACCCAAGACTGGACTAGACAGTCAAGAGGAGAAGGTAAACACTTGCATCACACCACACTCATCACATAGTCCCTCTAAACCTACACCACCAAAACACACACACATAGAAACATGAAACACACACCTACATTCACGGAGGCTCTCAATAAAAATCTACTCAAGCAGCAGAGACCTCCAAAGCAGAAACGCAAGCAACCTCCAACCCCAACACAAACCAAATGACTCATAGCCCACAAACTCAGTGTGCCACTCAACTACAGCCCATAAGGCATAACAACGTACCCAACACTCTAGTCATAGGTGACTCTATAGTCAGGCACACTGATGTTCCACTCACCAGGCTAAACAAGGAGAAAGTTACTGAGAGCTGCCTGTCATGTGCCAGGATTCACCACATAATGCATGCACGGAGGTCATGCCACAACAAGTAAAAATATGACTCTGTCATTGTCCATGTCAGTGTGAATGACCTGAGATGTACCACCCTGGACTACATGAAAAAGAGACATGAAGAAGCTCTCTGATCTTGTAGCCCAGGCAGGTATGACTCTAGCCCTGAGTAGCATCCTGCCATCACCCAGAATGATATCACAGTACAAGGACAAAATGATTGAGTTCAACAATTGGCTAAGCTTCTGGTGTCATTCTAAGGGGATCCAGTATTTGTCTGCCTGGGATGACATGATCGACAGACCACGATGCTTTGCCAGAGATGGCTTGTACCTGTCACCCTTGGGATTCCAGATACTGGCTAATGCTCTTGCCACCCCTATAGTGCCTTTTTTAGGCAAGGTTCAAATGACAAATTCACCACCTTAACAGGTACAAGCAAGCAAAATATGAGGGTAATGCTACTCAATGTTAGATGTCTAAACCTGAAAATGCATTCACTCGATGCACAAGTGGAGAACATCAACATCTGTGCAGTGACATAGACCTGGTTCAAGGCTCCAGACAGCACCCCTGCATTACCAGGCTATAATTCATACCACACCTTTTGGCCACTTAACCTCGACTGAAACACTAAAGGCGGAGGCGTGCCCATATTATTTAAGGATATCCACACCTCCAGGCTAGTTGCTCAGCATAATGCATCCGAGATTATGCAAGTGCAACAAACTCTGGGCAAGACTGCAATCCAGATTGCAACTTACTACAGATCCCCCACCATGTCCCAGGATTCCCATTCCTCATTTCTTGATACACTGAAAAATATTAGGGTACAACCCAACACTCTAATAACTGGGAAAACTACTCATGTACCAACTCTTTTGCTCAACGTTTTCTGGAATTCATAAATTCCAATGCCTTGGATCAACTTATCCAAACCCCCACCAGGGGCAGCAATATCCTAGACCTGGTCATTAACAACACGGGTGACTGGTGTTCCACAACAGAGGTCAATTACTCATTGGTCAGATCCAACCACAAGCTAATCACCCTAGACATCCACATCCCGCCCCCACTCACCATCCACAGCCTGCCCTCACCCCCATTAGGGAAACCACCATAAAAAATTTCTCCAAAGCCAACTTCATGCTTCTTAAGACAGAAGTGGCAAACTTCACAACACCCAGGTACGACTGCTGAATCCTACACAAATGCACTTTATAAGCACTTACATGAGTGCATGGATCATGCCATCCCTAACAGAACCAAGGTGCTATCCTCCAAAAAAGGAAGCCAATCTGGTTGTCTTCTGCCATAAACAAACTTTACAACAGAAGAAAGAAACTGTTGCAGAAAAGAGTAAAATTCCATGATTGGAGGACTCCCTGGTAAACCTCAGTAAGAAGCTGAGATCCCTCATAAAATCTTCCAAAGCTGGTTACGAAAACAAAATCACCACTGATTCTAAAGACAACCACAAAGCATTCTATAGCTATGTCAAGAATCTCAATGACAATACTCAGATCTGCTCAGGGTTACAGCACAATGGCACTAAATATACAGAACCAACTGATATTGCCAACATCTTGGCAGATAGTTTCAGTGCTAACTTTACCCCCCTCTCACCCCCTAAAGGGCCCATCTCTACACCGGAAGAATGCAAAGTTCCTGTAAACATGGTTTTACAAGTAAAAAACACACTCTCCAAAGCCAAGAACACAGCATCCATGGGAGCTGACAACATCCCAGATCTGCATTCTACATGAACTGCAGAATGAACAGGCACCTCACCTAAGTACCATGTTCAATCATAGCCTCACCTCAGGGTTTGTGCCCACTGAATGGCGCACAGTGACGGTTATCCCACTCAACAAAGGGGGAGCTACCATGGACCTCAGGAACTACTGCCCCATTAGCTTAATGAGCCTGGTCTGCAAGGCCATGGAACGTATCATCATGGATCTTATACACAAAGACAGTGATATCTCCAAACTCTGGACCACATCCAGTTCGGGTTTGTAAAAGGCAGATCATGTCTCCTAAACCTGATAGACCTCTTTGAAGTAGTTACCAAAGCTGTAGACGAGGGTAAGGTGGTTTACACAGTCTATCTAGATCTCGCCAAGGCTTTTGACACCATCCCCCACTCTGGAATTATAGATAAACTCACGAAAATAGGTATAAATCCCTATGCTACAAGATGAGTTGCCAACTGGATCACTGACAGAACCCACACTAGGAAAGTAGCAGACTCCAAATCTGACTTCAGACCACTGACAGGTGGAGTACCACAGGGTTCAGTCCTGGGTCCTCTTCTGTTTGGTATCTACTTTTCTGAAGTACAGGCTAACACAGAAGGTCTCTGGCTAACAAAGTTTGCAGATGACTGCAAACTAGGAGCCATAATCAAAACTCCTAATGATGTGGACATCCTACAAAAAGGCCTCACGAAGACAGATGCCTGGTGTCAAAGCCATGGCCGAAAGCTCAATGCCAAAAAGTGCATTGTCATCCCCTTTGGTAAAAACTCTATACCCATGAGCTACCACATAGGTGGTAGTCTACTTAACACCAAAAGTGTGATAAGAGATGTTGGGACACAGGTGGACAGTAGTCTCTCCTTTGATAATCAAATCACCACATTAGTCAGGAAATCCTTCTACATGGCACACCTCATCACAAAAGGTTTCTCATTTAGGAAAAAATATGGTCATTGTTCCCCTCTACTCGTCACTCATTAGACTCATTATAGAGTAAAATGCCCCTTTTGGTATGTACCTCAAAAGACATCTACAACAACTGGAAAGGCTGCAGAAATACCTCACAAAGAGGATTACTGGCCTCAAACAGATGCCCTACACAGACCATCTCAAAAAACTCCAACTTTACTCCGTCGCATATCGCCTACTCAGAGGTTATCTCTCCCTAACATACAAAGCTATGTCAAACCCAGAGCTGTTGGACATGCTCTACTTAAAGAAATCCCAATCCCTCTGTGCTACATCTTCTAGGGACCTAAACTTTGTCACTACAATAAACAGAATGTGCTGGAGGGATAGATTCCTGCCTCAGAGTCTTCCCATACTCTGGAACAAACTATATATCTATATCAAACAAAGCTCCTCATTAGCACTCTTCAAGAAAAATCTTGATGATTGGATGGGAAATAGGAAATTCACCTGGGGATCACCTCTGTGGCTCTGCTTGACAGGGGCACCGAAAATAATTTTCTTGGGTGGCGAAAGCCAGGGTACCTATTTGACTAGGCTTATATAGGCCCTAGGACCAATAGCCTAGTACCTACCTATGAACCTATGAACCTATGAACTCCTTGTATATTATAGGACATAAAGGTGATATTCATGCCTGCCATAATCAGAACTTCTTTGCCGCCAGTCTGAACGCATCTTTATACTGTAAGTCTATTTACTTGCATCCATTTTCTGCCAGTTGAACGCACTTTCATTCTCCAGTGACTACCTATGCCTGTTTGGTGACTTCTATAGTAATTGCAGATGTCCCATTGGGGATTTTGTTTTTTCTTTTTTTTTTTTTGTGCTCCATGGGGCTAATGATGTCATCCAAGCATGGTAAATGCCAGTGGGGGACACATTCCCCATAAAGACTTCCACAATAATTGTCTTTTTGTCTAGGAGCTTCGCATGACTATATGTCTTGTTCTATTTGTCAGGCATTCATTCCAAAAACCCTTCACAGTAGATTTTCTTCCCTTTCCTTGTATCTTGAGAACCAGCATCTTAAGCTTCTCACTAAAGATACAGTGGAAGAAATCTACCACCCTGAGGGTCTAGCCACTGTAGAAAAAACAAGGGGAAAATGTCTAGTCTCCACCAGATGTTTCTCCCAAGGTCATTGCAAACCTGGAGGCTTGCCTGGCTGTGTTGTCAGATTACTCTGCTGTGACTGTTTTGGAGGCCAGCATGTCTGAAGATGCTTTGCAGGCATCCATCTTAAACATTCAGGGGGAACCATGGCTGATTTTTTCTGAGAGGCCTAGGGAATCTCCTCAGTTTTTGGTTGGGGAAGAAGTTCCTACTACAGTTTCCTTGCATTCTATTGCAACTGTGTTTCTTACTGTTTATATAATTTTCTATATTACAATCATATGACAAGGCTGCATTTATACTGCTGTTTGTACCTCAGCTGAAATGCAATCTCTGTAAAATAGATGTGTCATAATGTTTTAAATCTGTAATGTTTGAGTATAGTACTATTGTATTTACTAACTTGTCTATTACTGTGGAGCTTTTCTCCCCGGGCCTCCACTGAAAAAGGGCTTTAAGTCAGTCAGACTATCTTGGTTAACAGATGTCAAATAAATAAATAAATGGTTCTCGACTGCTATCCTGGGTCTGAGCCTTCTCAGATTTTTGGAGGGGAAATACGCTTAAAAAAGAAACAAAAAATTAAACATGTTTCTTCTGCTCTTAGAGGTAGAAAAGTGAGTTGCAGGCCTTCACTCAGGGACTATTTACTGCTTTAATGTCCTTAAAGCATCCTCAAGGGGTTTCAGTTCCTACTCCTCATTGGTCATCTACAACCCTTAACAGGCCTAGAGAACAGGATTCTACTAAAGATGAATCAGATTTAAATAATGAATCCTGACTTATTCTACTCAAATTCTTTCTCCTTTAGACTATGGGTCAGAGGAGGAGGGGACTCTATTAGTCCAGATGTCCCTTCTGAGGAAATTTCCTTTGGGGATACTCTTTCTAGGGTGATGGATTTTTTGAATGGGATTGTCCTCAGGTCTCTGATATCCATAAGAGGTACTATGAGTTGCTGCAGCTGGAATCCCCCAAACCTGCAGCTATTCATCCTGTTTTGGCGCAGCTATATTACAAGATCGGAACTTTAGTTAATCAATTAACTAAAGATTGATATTGTAATATCAAAACCTCACACTGTTGAATGGCTGATTTAACATGGGGAAACACTTCCCTTGGCCACATTAAAAAAAAAAACTTTAAATCCCAATTCAAGTGGGGGGCTTTGTCCCCCACATCCAGAGATGGGGGGCTGTGCCCCTACACCTCCCCTAACTAAATATACCAACTCCGAGATCACTCCAAATTAGAGAAAAGGGCATAATCCACCTAATGGCCAAGAGTAGTGTTTCCCTGAGTTAAATAGGTCATTTGACATTATTAGGTTTCGATATTACAAGATCAATCCTTAGTTATTCGATTAACTAAAGTTTCAGTCTTGTCATATAGACCCTGTTTTGGCTGCTATGCTGGATGCTTTTTCCAATGCCTCTCATGCACCTGATTCTCTGCTCCCTGCTCCTAGAAAGCTTGTCAGGTTTTATACAGTGCCTAAGGATTGTTCCTTCCTATATAAATGTCCCGCTGCTGACCCCTCTGTCGTGTCTGTAGCTTCTGATAAGCTGTCTCAATTGCTTCCTTCACCCAAGTCATTGCCTTCTGACAAGGATAGCACAACTATGGAAAGGTTGGGTAGAAAGGTTTGCACTTCTGCTACCCTAGCTTTTAGGGCTATTACTTATCACACCCATATGTCTAGGTATGTGTTGGCTCTTCTTTCTCAGGCCTGTCAGCTTATTTCTGATTTTTCAGACTCTGAGGATAAAACCTCTGTTCCTTTCTTGCTAGGGACTTCCTCTCAAGTCATTCATCATTCTATTAAATGTAGTTATGAATCAGTAGCTGCCTCTTCTAGGGCTGTTGTTTTTGGTTCAGTGATGAGGAGGTATTCTTGGCTTGGACTTCAGCCTCTACCTGATGATATTAAAGCTAAATGATGGATAGTCCTCTGGATTCTAAACTTTTGTTTGGTGAAGCTGCTGCTGGTTTAAGTCTGTTCAGGATAAAGGTAAGACCTTACAGGAGCTTAAACATGTGTTTGCTTATCCTGTGCCTACATTTCTGAGAAACTACTCTGCTAAGCCTGCCTTTGTTCACAGGGAATCCTGCCCTTCTATTAAAGGTAGGAAGAGTGGCAAATGGATTCCTCCTGCTATGGCTACTCAGTTTTCAGGGACTCTGAAGCTTTCCTTTCCTGGAAAACCAGGTACTGTATGATTTTCCATCTCTTCCCACTCACACTCCTCATTCTCTTTCTGTTTGGCTTCAGATCACTCATGGTTCTTTGGTTCTGTCAATTATTCATTAGGGGTGCTTCATGGTGTGTAGATCATGTCTTCCTTTATGGGCATTCCTCAGCCTCCTTGGGAAAAACTTCACTTTTTCCCAGAGGTTCTTCACAATCTCTTGACTTGGGGTGCTATTCAAGAGGTGCCTGTGTCCCAAAGGGGGAATGGGTTCTACTCCAGACTGTTTCTAGTACCCAGAAAAGAGGGCACTTGAAAACCTATTCTAGACCTCTCTCATCTAAACACTTTTCTGAAAGTGCCTTACTTTTAGATTATGTCCCTTCAAATTCTGTTTCCTCTCTTTCTCCTGCAGGTCTATATGGTGTCTCTGGCTCTCAAGGATGCTTACCTCCATATTCTGATCCACCCTCTTTTCAGGACGTTTTTGCATTTCTCTGTTGCTTCCAGACATTTTCAGTGCTCTGCTTTACCCTTTGTCATTTGTACTGCTCCATGGATGTTCACCAAATGCCTTGCTCCTATGATTGCTTTTTGCAGGTTTCAAGGGATCCAAATACTTCCTTACTTAGACAAGCTGTTAATTCAGGTGCCCTCTCCAGAGACCCTTTTGCAAAATCTTAATTTTTGCCATTTCCCTTCTTCAGAGCCTGGGATTCACTATAAATTTCAAAAAGTCTTCTCTGACTCCTTCTCAGGATCATGTTTTTCTTGGGTGAAGGATTCAGACGGTGCCAATGCTTGCATCCCTACCCCCTCCAAAGGCCTTAACTCTCATTTCTTTCTTTTAAACACTTCTTCCTCTGGCTACCATTGTCACCAGGGAGTTTCTGAGAGCTCTGGGTTTCAAGATATTCACCATTCTGATACTGTCTCTGACCAAACTTCACATGAGAAAGTTTCAGTGGTTTCTGAAGTCAGTGTGGCTTCAACATGCACATCTTCTAGACTTTGTAGTTCCTCTTCTTTCTTGTCTCAGACAGGAACTTCACTGGTGTATTCAGCAGTTTTCTCTGAATCCCGGGACCTTCTCAGGAATTGTTCACAGATGCTTCAGACATGGGATGGGGGGGGTGACATTTTGCTCCCTAAAAATACAGGGGGTGTGGTCACCTCGTCAGCAAAAGGAGCACATCATTGTCAAAGAGATGAGAGCTCTCCTGCTGGCTCTTCAGGCCTTTCATTCTTTTTTCTCTGCAGGGCCTCTCAAGGTGTTCACAGACAATACCATAGTGATGTGGTATATCAACAAATAGGGAGGAACGACATTTTATCTTCTTTGCCAGTTGGCACTTCTGGTATGGGATCTTGCTGTCAAGTGTCAAGTGACTCTTCAGGCAGCTTATATCCTTTATAGTCAGAACTTTGTGGCAGACACACAAAGCAGTTCCTTAACTCAATCCCATGAATGGATGCTTCACAGGGATGTGAATCTGGACATTGTATACCAGTGGGGTACTCCTCAAGTGGATCTTTTTGCCTCCCCTCTGAACTGATAACTTCCTCATTTTTGTGACAGAGTCCCTGGTCTTCTGGTATGGAAGGTGGATGACCTATAATTTTCTTGGAAACGGATGTTTCTTTACACATTATCTCCCCTTCATATCATGCCAAAAGTCTTGTGCAAAATTCACAGGATGCTCCTAAAATCTTGTTGCTGACTCATTTTGGCTGCTACAGTGCTGGTAACTTCTACGTCTGCATCTAGCCAGGGGCAATCATCACAAGTTACCTCACAGGATGGATATAATCACACAGGACAAAGAATCTCTCATCCATTCCCACTTGTCCATGTTTCAATTGATACTGCGGGCAATAGGATTTTGAATTTTCAGAGATGCCTTTTTCTGAGGATGCACTGCAAGTCCTGCAGGAGCTCAGGAAACCTACTACTAGGAAATCCTACTTATCCAAATGGAAGTGGTTTTATATTTGGTGTCTCTCATAACCTGGACTCACTTACTGTGGATGTTCCTTTGGTTCTCTCTTATTTGTGTGAGTTGCTGAAAGCTGGCTTGGCCTACTCTTCTATTGAGGCCCTCTTACCAGCTATCTCTGCTTGTCTGCCTTTTTCTCCTCCTTCAGCGTCTAGATTTGAGGTTAAACAATGTCTCAAAGGTGTCTCAAAGGTGTCCTTAGCATTATACCTCCCAGGAAGCCTGTTATTCCTCCCTGGGATATTAATTTTGTTTTGGAGAAGTTGACTCAGTCTCCTTTTGAGCCTGCTGCTTCAGTTTCCTTGCTACATTGTTCTTGGAAGACTGTTCTTTTGTTAGCTCTTACTTCTGTCAGATGGGTGTCTAAGTTGCAGGCCCTTATGGCTTGCCCCCCCCCCCTTTTTTGGTCTTTCATATAGACAGGGTGTCCTTGCCCACTAACCTTCCTTTTATGCCTAAGATGGTTAATGAACTATCACTGAATCAGTCCATTAATCTGTCTACATTTTTTTCCCTGTCGGCAATCTGAGAGTGAGTGAGTGCTGCATACTTTGGACATGCATAGGCAACTCAGAGTTTATTTGACTAAGACTAAGGTTATTAAAAAATCGGCTAAGTTATTTTCTTCTTTTTATCCTAGATCCTTGGGACTTGCTGTGTCCAAGCAAACTATTTATTCTTGGATTTCTAAGGCTATTTCCTTTTATTACACTTTTCATGGCAAGAGCCTTCCTTTTTCAGTTAATGCTCATTCTACTAGAGCTGTGGCTTCTTTGGGTACTTTTTTCAAGGGCTTAGATTCTAATTCTATTCTTGCAACAGCTACCTGAACTTCTGTGCATACCTTTACCAAGAACCATAAGTTGGAAGGTATCTCTCAAGCTAGGGCTGGTTTTGCTAGTGCTATTCTTTTTGGCTTTTTAGGGGGCTCTTCTGTGCCTTCCCCCTCCCAAGTTTCCTCTTGAGTTTTAGCACTTTCTGATCTGTTAAGAATACTGCAGCAGTGAATGTAAGGGCATAGTGCAGTTGTATAAAATCTTAACATAATGGTAGATGTCCTTGCTTTCACTGCTGCAATATTCGCTCTCTCCCTCCATCCCCCTAGTCTTTTGTCTTCTTGGATATGCAGGCTATCACTTGGGTTTCTTGGACTGTGTTCTTACTGGAGCATTCAGTTCTGATTATGATAGGCCTGAACATTACCTTTATGCCTTATGCTATGCAGGGAGCATTTGGGTGACATTTGGTGTACCTTTTAAAAGCAACAAGTAGTCTTTGGTACAATGGCTGGACATTCAGGCTTCCATGGCAGGAAATCCCATCTGTTAAGAATACTGCAACAATGAAGGCAAGGACATCTACCATTATGTCAAGATTTTGCATAACTGAACTTTATTTAGGGTTAGAAGATGCTCTGATGAAGAGAATGTGTTCTGCATACGTAATTATAATTTGATGTGGATGATCAACAGTGTCAATAAAGTAGGAGGATAGGACAGGTATAAGTTTAGAACACTGGGCTGCTCCAGTGAGTAGTTGATACTTTAGACAGAGCTTTACTAATGAAATTTAACTGATTGCTTATTAAAAGCAGTTAGAGAATTAAAGAGTTATCAGAGATTACAAAGTTTTTTTCACAACAAAGTGGTTAACAAATTCAAAGGCTTTTTTTTTAAATCAGTTAAGATAGCACACTTCAAGGGGCTTTGGCTAAATTTTTGCAGATTATGTTAGTCACTTGGAAGATGTCAGAAAATATATTGAAAGTGTGCCTGAACTCATTGCAGCGTCAGTAAGAATATTCAATTGGGGAATGAATTCTGAGACTTGACTGTTGAGAAGTTTATCAAACATCTTGGCAAGAAGGAAGAAGATTGCTATTAATCATGTGTGCAAAGAACAATTTTGGAAAATGCAACAAAAGTAGATCCTGTATATGGAGAATAATTGCTAGATCAGAGATCTCTACAACCTGTATAATTTGGCCTGAGAATTTACTTATTTCATTATTCAACTACCTACTTTTTTTCCACTCAAGGATATTGGGTTATTTATTTATTTCAAATTAGCGCTTTCGGGCTTAACAATGTACGACCTTTTTCAGACAAAAAACATGAAAGATAAACATTCTTGGTATAAACAAACCAGAAACAGTGACATCATCAGATCATCAATTCATAATTAAAGAAACATTACACATAACTAAAACATAATATGTATATATATATATATATATATATATATATATATATATATGTATATAAAAACATATACATGTATATATTATGTTTATATAAATAAACACCCTCTCTAAAACATATAAAAATACATTTAACTACAGTATGAAAATCTTAAACCTGTCTCCAAGACAAGGTAAAAAAGTGAGTTCTTAACAAGTTAACGTCTTTCCAAAGATTTTAATCTTAATAAACATTTTAAGGAACATGACTCATTTAAACCTGGGTACATATAAGCATCGGTTAGGACTTGCCACCATAATTCTCTTTGCTCCAATAACAATTGCCATGGCCCACCTCTAATGCTTTCTTTAACCTGCTCTATCACAAGAAATAAGAAGGAATGCCCAGGAAATTTAAGTACATGCTTTGCTAGTGCATTATTACAATCTTGCTTATGTATGCTGTACTGATGTTCATAAATTAGTTGCTTCAAATGTCTTTCGGTTTTTCCTGTATAAAACTGTGTACAGCTTTGGCACTAAGCTAAATAAACCACTCCTGGGCTGTTGCAATTATATCTACCACTAATGGAATAGGTAACATTTCTTATTGTAAACCTGATTGAAGTTTTAATAAACTTACAATAATTGCAACATCCACATTTTAACATACCCCCAGTTCTATAATTACTATGCAAGTTCCTCTCGATAAAATTTTTAAGATTAAAACCTCTTTTATAAATTATTTTAGGTGCTTCTGGGACTTTGTCTCTAATTTGGGCATTCAATAACACAGCCCAATTTTTACAAAAAATATGCACTATTTGTTTTGCATCAAGTGAAGATGAAGTACTGAAAGTTAATGTAACGTTAACATCATTTTTATCATTTTGAACACTGTTAGGTAATGTTACATTGTCTAGCCCTTCCTCTTCTGCTTGTGTAAGACTGCACAATACAGGTCTAAATCAATCTGCTATATGTTTGTGGATAACCTCAGATATCAATTCATCAATTAATTTTAATGAGTATCCGCGAGATAGGAACATTTCTTTAAGCAAAAGACAGTCATCTTGTTCTACTGTGGTCATACAAGTTGTCCCTTTACAACACATTGCTTTTGGTAGTATGGATGAGTACTTTCAAAATGTAAAATACAGTTTGAGTATGTAGGTTTGAGATATATTCTTGCAGTGTAACATTGATTAACCCTGTCTTTAGTTAATAACACATCTAAAAATGCTATAAATTCACTATAAAAATTCAAATGTGAATTTCAAAAAAACGGTCATCTCTGACAGTATTTGAACAAATTCGGAAGCATGAGTTTCATCACCATTAAATACAACAAATATATCATCTTGATAACTTGTATACCATACAACATGCTGTTTAAATAAATACATGCACACCAATAACCAATCTATTGTTCATAGTATTGTTGAAAAACTAAAGCAATTTGATCAGAAAATGTTCAAATACAAGAAACTGCAACTTGAAATCACTTATTTACGTGAATGTGTTTCCCATTCACATATACCAAAAGGGCTACAACAGTGGCATTTTCCCTCTGTACTGGTTTATAATTCATCTTTTCATAAAAAATTACTTATTCTCTTTGACAGGCAGGGATGTGAGCTTCTTACTTTGCTTATTACTCACTATTCCCTGCAGTCATACATTAAAGAATGAATTAGTGGACCTAGAAAGATATATTAAGGAAGATACTGATTTTCTTAGATATAAATACAATTGCATCCATATTTACACCAGTACTGAGCAGATACTGGATAAACTAAAGATTGTGAAAAAAAAAAAAACTTCAGCGTGACCAGAGGGACTATAACAATGGCACAGCCTGCCCCCTTCCCCTTTAGCTGGTGCCACTGTCAATCATTCATTTTTTGAATCTGATTCGCTGAACAGCTTACAAAGGGATTCCAGTCAAGTATCTGCCCCTTCCGGCTTAGTAGCTGACATTTAGGCACTGAATACACCAGAATCTGTAACTGCTCTTTCTCCTAGACACAGTCAATGCATTTTAAACCAACAAGGGATTAACTCTCGTGATTCCCACACTTCGGGTTTTCAGAACCGCCAGAATGTTAACAATTTGAGATTGGGCAGCTCCAACAACACTTCTCGTTACAAAAAGAAGAATAACAGATGCCAGAGATGATATCTGTGCCTTTACTAAGTTCTACTGCTACTAGTGGTAATGCACTCTACCCTCGAATTCTTTTAAACCAAACAGGTGACTTTAAAATCAAAAATTTCACTGAGTTTGATATAAAATCTCTAATTTCACTGAGTTTGATGTAACTAATGAAGTTATAGACATTTTAGCTATGGGACTGTCCTTTGTGCCTCCCAAGCATATGAGCCTTGCTAATACCTTGTTAGACTTAAAGCTGTTTTTTCGTAAATTGAATTTAAGCATATTATTAGGCAATACCATTAATCCTATTCCTAACCATCGTATTTCTAGTATATTTAACCCCCACTTCACAACTCACTGTTGTTGTTTGAAAAGCTGTGTGAACTTGACTTGAAGAATGTTATGCAGGGACAACTTTACAACAATAGAGTATTTAAGAATACTATGTTAGAAAACCAGCTGAATGCGTTTGATTTTTTGAGAAATTTTAATATTAAGATTCTCAAGCCAGATAAAGGTGGTGGCATGGTGTTAATATGGTGTTAATGACTGAAGAAGATTATTCTAATAGAATGTTAAATATCTTGAGCTCTGAAAATTATGAAAAAGCATCTGTTAACCAACTTCATGGAGCTTACCAACGTATTAGGGCATTATTAAATGACCTATTTATTGATTGTATGGTAGATACAGATACATATAACTACCTGACTATACCATCCCCAGTTACACCCACCGTATTTGGGCTTACTAAGTTACATAAGAACTTAAATAACCCACCACTTCAGCCTATTGTTGAAGGCTGTAATAGTATCATGTATGTATGTATGTGCTAAAAGAGTTGATGCTAAATTGAATAATCACCTTAAGGGTCAGTCACAAATTTGTCGTGACTCATGGCATTTCCTTAAAAACATCAATGACCTCACCTTCAGTGTTGAATACAACTTTTTAACTATAGATGTCTGAGATCTATATACGGTTATCCCACAAACTTTAGGAATTATGTGGACTCGAGAAGTCTTACATAAGTTAGGTGTTGCAGGTGAGGAGATAAACCCGATTGAATATTTGCTAGATATTATTCTGACTAATAATTGCATCTTTTTTGGGGGGCGATATATACCTTCAAAAATCAGGGATAGCTATGGGCTCCCCCTGTGGGGGGAGCTTTGCTAATTGTGTCATGGCATACTGGGAAAATGAAATGTTATCTTGGCATGACTATTTTAAACAGCACATTGTATGGTATACACACTATCTAGCTAATATATTTGTTGTGTTTAATGGTGATGGTGATGAAACTCATCCTTCTGAATTTGTTTAGATACTGTCAGAGATGACCAGTTTTTTGAAATTCACATTTGAATTTAATAGTGAATTTATAGCATTTTTGGATGTGTAATTAACTAAAGACAAGGTTAATCAATGTTACACTGCAAGAATATATCGCAAACCTACATACTCAAACTTTTTTTACATTTTGAAAATACTCATCCATACTACTAAATCAGGTGTGTTGCAAAGGGACAACTTGTACGGGCAGCCTGTATGACCACAGTAGAACAAGATTTTTCAGATGAATGTCTTTTGCTTAAAGAAATGTTCCTAGCTCATGGATACCCATTAAAATTAATTGATGAATTGATATCTGAGGTTACCCACACGCTTATGTCAGGTTGGTTTAGACCTATATTGCGCAGTCTTACACAAGCAGAAGAGGAAGGGCTAGATAATTTAACATTACCTAACAGTGTTCAAACTGATAAAAATGATGTTAACTTTACATTAACTTTCAGTACTTCATCTTCACTTGATGCAAAACAAATAGCGAATATTTTATGTAAAAATTGGGCTGTGCTTATTGAATGCCCAGATTAGAGACAAAGTCCCAGAAGCACCCAAAATAATTTATAAAAGTGGCTTTAATCTTAAAAAATTTATTGAGAGAGAGACTTGCATAGTAATCATAGAACTGGGGTTATGTTAAAATGTGGATGTTGCAATTATTGCAAGTTTATTAAAACTTCAATCAGGTTTACAATAAGAAATTTTACCTATTCCTTTAGTGGTAGATATAATTGCAATAGCCTAGGAGTGGTTTATTTAGCTTAGTGCCAAAGCTGTCCACAGTTTTATATAGGAAAAACCGAAAGACATTTGAAGCAACAAATTTATGAACATCAGTACAGCATACATAAGCAAGATTGTAATAATGCACTAGCAAAGCATGTAATTGAATTTCCTGGGCATTCCTTCTTATTTCTTGTGATAGTGCAGGTTAAAGAAAGCATTAGAGGTAGGCCATGACAATTGTTATTGGAGCAAAGAAAATTATGGTGGCAATTCCTAACCGATGCTTATATGTACCCAGGTTTAAATGAGTCATGTTCCTTAAAATGTTTATTAAGATTAAAACATTGGAAAGACAACGGGCAGGATTCACGAAGGCTTGCATGGAGTCTAAGAGTAGTGTAAGATTCCATGCAGCCCTCGCGATCCAGGAACAGCCCGAAATTCCGTGTAAGAGACCAGCTAAAACGTCTCTTACACGGACTGGGCGTGGATATGCTAATCACCTCACTTGCAGCCGAAAGGCATGCAAATGAGGTAGATTAGTGATCCACGAAGCCCAAACCAGCCCGTGTAAGGGCCGTTTTAGCTGCAGAAATGTACTCAGTTGACAACTGAGTATGTTTCTGCAAAAAACACAATGGAGCCATGTCAGCTCCAAATAAAGGGTGCATATCATTTTAAGTAGAGTTGCTGCTACTGAGATTTGTCTGCATACATCAACTGGACATAAGCTGATTTAAGTATATTTCCTTCATTTTATTGTGGTTGTTATAACTTGGGGACTGATTTCTCAGATCTAGCTCTGTTGAAACTGTCTTGTGTGTGTGTCTGAAGCTCTGCACTAGTTGTTAAACTGCACTGAAATTCCTTTAAGTGTTAATTAGCTTGGGGGGTTTTCTGATAACTTTAAAACCTGTGTTGGTTACATCTCTGGTAATCATTTTAAGTAGAGTTGCTGCTACTGAGATTTGTCTGCATACATCAACTGGACATAAGCTGATTTAAGTATATTTCCTTCATTTTATTGTGGTTGTTATAACTTGGGGACTGATTTCTCAGATCTAGCTCTGTTGAAACTGTCTTGTGTGTGTGTCTGAAGCTCTGCACTAGTTGTTAAACTGCACTGAAATTCCTTTAAGTGTTAATTAGCTTGGGGGTTTTCTGATAACTTTAAAACCTGTGTTGGTTACATCTCTGGTAATCATTTTAAGTAGAGTTGCTGCTACTGAGATTTGTCTGCATACATCAACTGGACATAAGCTGATTTAAGTATATTTCCTTCATTTTATTGTGGTTGTTATAACTTGGGGACTGATTTCTCAGATCTAGCTCTGTTGAAACTGTCTTGTGTGTGTGTCTGAAGCTCTGCACTAGTTGTTAAACTGCACTGAAATTCCTTTAAGTGTTAATTAGCTTGGGGGTTTTCTGATAACTTTAAAACCTGTGTTGGTTACATCTCTGGTAATCATTTTAAGTAGAGTTGCTGCTACTGAGATTTGTCTGCATACATCAACTGGACATAAGCTGATTTAAGTATATTTCCTTCATTTTATTGTGGTTGTTATAACTTGGGGACTGATTTCTCAGATCTAGCTCTGTTGAAACTGTCTTGTGTGTGTGTCTGAAGCTCTGCACTAGTTGTTAAACTGCACTGAAATTCCTTTAAGTGTTAATTAGCTTGGGGGTTTTCTGATAACTTTAAAACCTGTGTTGGTTACATCTCTGGTAATCATTTTAAGTAGAGTTGCTGCTACTGAGATTTGTCTGCATACATCAACTGGACATAAGCTGATTTAAGTATATTTCCTTCATTTTATTGTGGTTGTTATAACTTGGGGACTGATTTCTCAGATCTAGCTCTGTTGAAACTGTCTTGTGTGTGTGTCTGAAGCTCTGCACTAGTTGTTAAACTGCACTGAAATTCCTTTAAGTGTTAATTAGCTTGGGGGTTTTCTGATAACTTTAAAACCTGTGTTGGTTACATCTCTGGTAATCATTTTAAGTAGAGTTGCTGCTACTGAGATTTGTCTGCATACATCAACTGGACATAAGCTGATTTAAGTATATTTCCTTCATTTTATTGTGGTTGTTATAACTTGGGGACTGATTTCTCAGATCTAGCTCTGTTGAAACTGTCTTGTGTGTGTGTCTGAAGCTCTGCACTAGTTGTTAAACTGCACTGAAATTCCTTTAAGTGTTAATTAGCTTGGGGGTTTTCTGATAACTTTAAAACCTGTGTTGGTTACATCTCTGGTAATCATTTTAAGTAGAGTTGCTGCTACTGAGATTTGTCTGCATACATCAACTGGACATAAGCTGATTTAAGTATATTTCCTTCATTTTATTGTGGTTGTTATAACTTGGGGACTGATTTCTCAGATCTAGCTCTGTTGAAACTGTCTTCCCACCCCCTGTTCTTGGATGTAGTTTAAATTTGGTGGCTTTTGCAGTGCCCGCCCACTCTAGATTTGATCTAGGACACTCCCCAGTCCCTTCTCTTTACCGCATTCTCTCTAATAAACCCTTTCTGCACTTGCTTTTAGTCCTTTTTAATTTAATTACATTTTTTTCATACTGTGTGTGGACTAATATTGCTACATACTCAAGTGTGCCAGCTTGCACTGCACGTGAATTGTTTTATAGCATTTACTGTCTGTTTTTTTCCTTGTCGCTGTAAAAAAAAAAAAAAAAAAAAAAAAAAAATTCTCTTGTTTTCCTGCCTTACTGAACTAGAGTAGAGTAGTCCAGTTTCAGAGTTGCTGATCCCTGGGCTTTGTTTTTAGTTCCTGTTACTGATCCATTGCCTTATTAGGAAGGAGGGAAGTTTCTTTGCTTACCAGTGGGAGTGGGAAGCACTGAGCGCCTTTTGTCCGATTTGGTGAAGTTTCAGCCAGAAACTAGTAGTCCATTGGTCGTTTTGGGCCAGTTCTAGCTCCTTTCAGCCCCTGCTATAAAACACGCTAAACACGCTTTTCCAGCTTGTACCAACTCAGCACAGATCCTCGTGGTGGCCTGCAGAGTGATCCAAGCAGCAGAGAGCTGAAAGAGTGACTTTCTACCAGATATAAGTATTTTTGTGGCTTTCCCACTGTTATTAAGCTAGCGACTGCATTTCGCCTGTTTTACTGCTACTTTAAGTGATTTCTGCATTTTACACTGTTTATTGCACCTTAAGTTACTAATTGTTGCAAATTGTTTCTGTAGGCTACACACTAAAGTGCGCTAGCCGATTTACAGCATTTATAGCATTTACTGTCTGCTTTTTCCTTGTCTCTGTAATAAAACAAAAACTCTTGTTTTCCCGCCTTACTGAACTAGAGTAGTCCAGTTTCAGAGTTGCTGATCCCTGGGCTTTGTTTTTAGTTCCTGTCACTGATCCATTGCCTTATTAGGGAGGAGGGAAGTTTCTTTGCTTACCAGTGGGAGTGGGAAGCACTGAGCAGCCTTTCTGTCCGATTTGGTGAAGTTTCAGCCGGAAACTAGTAGTCCATTGGTCATTTTGGGCCAATTCTAGCTCCTTTCAGCCCCTGCTATAAAACACGCTAAACACGCGTTTTCCAGCTTGTACCAACTCAGCACAGATCCTCGTGGTGGCCTGCAGAGTGATCCAAGCAGCAGAGAGCTAAAAGAGTGACTTTCTACCAGATATAAGTATTTTTGTGGCTTTCCCACTGTTATTAAGCTAGCGACTGCATTTCGCCTGTTTTACTGCTACTTTAAGTGATTTCTGCATTTTACACTTTTTTTGCACTTTAAGTTACTAATTGTTGCAAATTGTTTCTGTAGGCTACACACTAAAGTGCTAGCCGATTTACAGCATTTATAGCATTTACTGTCTGTTTTTTTTTTTCCTTGTCTCTGTAATAAAACAAAAAAATCTCTTGTTTTCCCGCCTTACTGAACTAGAGTAGTCCAGTTTCAGAGTTGCTGATCCCTGGGCTTTGTTTTTAGTTCCTGTTACTGATCCATTGCCTTATTAGGGAGGAGGGAAGTTTCTTTGCTTACCAGTGGGAGTGGGAAGCACTGAGCAGCCTTTCTGTCCGATTTGGTGAAGTTTCAGCCAGAAACTAGTAGTCCATTGGTCGTTTTGGGCCAATTCCTAGCTCCTTTCAGCCCCCTGCTATAAAACACGCTAAACACGCGTTTTTCCAGCTTGTACCAACTCAGCACAGATCCTCGTGGTGGCCTGCAGAGTGATCCAAGCAGCAGAGAGCTAAAAAAGTGACTTTCTACCAGATATAAGTATTTTTTGTGGCTTTCCCACTGTTATTTAAGCTAGCGACTGCATTTCGCCTGTTTTACTGCTACTTTAAGTGATTTCTGCATTTTACACTGTTTATTGCACTTTAAGTTACTAATTGTTGCAAATTGTTTCTGTAGGCTACACACTAAAGTGCGCTAGCCGATTTACAGCATTTATAGCATTTACTGTCTGTTTTTTCCTTGTCTCTGTAATAAAACAAAAAAAAATCTCTTGTTTTCCTGCCTTACTGAACTAGAGTAGTCCAGTTTCAGAGTTGCTGATCCCTGGGCTTTGTTTTTAGTTCCTGTTACTGATTCATTGCCTTATTAGGGAGGAGGGAAGTTTCTTTGCTTACCAGTGGGAGTGGGAAGCACTGAGCAGCCTTTCTGTCCGATTTGGTGAAGTTTCAGCCAGAAACTAGTAGTCCATTGGTTGTTTTGGGCCAATTCCTAGCTCCTTTCAGCCCCTGCTATAAAACACGCTAAACACGCGTTTTCCAGCTTGTACCAACTCAGCACAGATCCTCGTGGCGGCCTGCAGGGTGATCCAAGCAGCAGAGAGCTAAAAGAGTGACTTTCTACCAGATATAAGTATTTTTTGTGGCTTTCCCACTGTTATTTAAGCTAGCAACTGCATTTCGCCTGTTTTATTGCTAATTTAAGTGATTTCTGCATTTTACACTGTTTATTGCACTTTAAGTTACTAATTGTTGCAAATTGTTTCTGTAGGCTACACACTAAAGTGCGCTAGCCGATTTACAGCAATTACTGTCTGTTTTTTTTCCTTGTCTCTGTAATAAAACAAAAAAATCTCTTGTTTTCCCGCCTTACTGAACTAGAGTAGTCCAGTTTCAGAGTTGCTGATCCCTGGGCTTTGTTTTTAGTTCCTGTTACTGATCCATTGCCTTATTAGGAAGGAGGGAAGTTTCTTTGCTTACCAGTGGGAGTGGGAAGCACTGAGCGGCCTTTTGTCTGATTTGGTGAAGTTTCAGCCAGAAACTAGTAGTCCATTGGTCGTTTTGGGCCAATTCCTAGCTCCTTCAGCCCCTGTTATAAAACACGCTAAACGCTGTGCAGATTTAGCTGAGTTACCACTGTTGCACACAAGAGCAGCGGTTAAACAAGGTTAAACTATTTGGGCCATCTAAATTCCACTCTTCCAATTTTCCCTTAAAACTACCTTCCTCGAGCTGTACTGCTGATCTAACCAGCATATCCTATAACTGAAAAGTTCATCTCTACTTGATTCCCAAGTAGACTATTCTCTATCTGTAAAGCCTAGCACTTACTCCTACAGTACTTGCACCTTGATAAAGCACTCTTATTATAGATAGTACCCCACCAGCCTAAAACCCACTTCCCCGGAGTCCTTTGAAAGTCTCTTTATCTACTACTTCTAGTATGTCGAGGGATCAGTTGCTAGTGTCCTCTCCAGCTCAACTGGTGAACCTGGGAATATTGAGGCAATGTTACAACTGCCTCATGTACACAGACAATCCTCTCCTTCTCCCACAAAACACAAATACATGCAGAGATGCAACTATACGGCCAAACTGGAGGCTGAGCTCTCTCAACATAGGACTGGCAAGACCAGACAGGAGGAGAAGGTAACCACACACAATACATACCCAGTCACACATGGTACCATCACAACTTCAAATCATACACATACTCACACAAAGACATACTCGGAGGCTCTGATCAAAAATTTACCAAAACAGCAGAGGCCACCAAAGCAGACACCCAAACAACTACCACCTCACGACCCAACACATGCAACACATAGACCACACAGTCAGAGTGTCAAACAGTCACAGCCCTTAAGGCCAAACAAAATGCCAGACACACTTGTCATTGGTGATTCCATAGTCAGACACACTGACGCCCCGCTCACCAGACTGAGTAAAGAGAAGGTCACAGTAAGCTGCCTGTCAGGCGCTAGAATCCGCCACATAACGCAAGCACTCAGGTCTCTCAACAGCAGGTACAAGTACGACTCAGTCATTGTCCACGCTGGTGTCAACGACCTGAGACGCACTCCTTGGACTACATGAAAAGGGACATCGAGGAGCTCTCTGATTATGTAGCCCAGGCAGGTATGACCCTGACCTTGAGCAGTATCCTACCTTCACCTAGAATGATGCCACAATACAGTGATAAGATGATCAGCTTTAATAATTGGCTTAAATTCTGGTGTCATTCAAAGGGGATCCAATGTCTGTCTGCCTGGGATGACATGCTGGACAAGCCACGCTGCTTCGCAAGGGACGGCTTGCACCTGTCACCCTGGGCTTCCGGATATTGGCAAAGGCTCTTGCCACCCCATAGTGCCTTTTTAGGCAAGGCTCAAATTCTAAACCTACCACCCTAGAACACCAAAAGGAAAAAACTAAGGGTAATGCTGCTCAATGCCAGAAGTCTCAATCTCAAGATGCACGCTCGAGGCCCTTCTCAATATGGAGAACATCGATGTCTGTGCTGTGACAGAAACCTGGTTCAAGGCTCCTGAGAGCACCCCAGCACTAACAGGTTTCACCTCATATCATGCGTTCCGCCCCAAAATCCGGACAACACCAAGAAAGGAGGGGTGTCCATATTCATAAAGGACACCCACACCTCAAGGTTGGTGGCAACGCATGATGCATCGGAGACCATCCAGGTGCAATTAACCATAGGCAAGACTGCTCTGCAATTTGTAGCATGTTACAGGCCACCCTCTCAAACTCAGGAACCTCACATGGCCTTCCTGAAAACATTGGAGGGATAAATGTATCTCCAAACACCATCATACTAGGTGACTTTAACTACCCTAATATAGACTGGGAACACTACTCAAGCCCGAACACTCTAACCCAAAGATTCCTGGAGTTCATAAACTCAAATGCCATGGAACAACTAGTCACCATCCCCACAAGAGGAGAAAACATACTTGATCTCATCATCACGAACATGGGATCAAAATGTTCAACACCGAAGTATACCCCTCACTGGTGAGATCAGATCATAAACTAATCTCGCTGGAGGTCCTCATCCCGCCCACCTGAAACAAAAAGACCACAGTGAAAAACTTCTCAAAAGCCGATTTCACACTTCTAAAAACTAGTGTGGTCTCCTTTAAGGCCCCTGAGCCAGTGGTAAACATTACTCAAACCGCTGAATCACTTACAAATGCCTTCTACCAGCACCTACAGGACTGCATGGATCAGGCAATCCCAAACAAAACTAAGACTCTCTGTACCAAAGGCAAGCGTCCAGTCTGGTGGACCCCAGCCATAAACAAGCTCTACAACAAAAGGAGGAAGCTACTACAAGATAGAGCAAAATCCTTGAAAGGTAAGACACCTTTGATCATTATAAGTAAAAACTAAGAGCTCTCATAAAATCATCCAAGGCAAATTTTGAGAGAAAAATCGCCAAGGACTCTAAAGAGAATCATAAGGCCTTCTTTAGCTATGTTAGAAACCTAGGAGGAAACTCCCAGATATGCTCAGAATTAGTTCAAAATGATGTGAAAATTACTGAACCTACACACATTGCCAACATACTGGCTGACAGGTTCAGTGCAAACTTCTCCCCTCCCCAAAAGGAGAGATATCTATTCCAGAGGATTGTAGCCCCCAAACATCTCCAACGCCCAGGTGAGAACTGCCCTCACTAAGGCAAAAACACAGCATCCATGGGACCGGATGGTGTCCCCGGCTGTGTGCTTCATGAACTCAATGAGGAATTAAACCCACAGTTAGGACAGCTGTTTAATCTTAGCCTCACCTCAGGATACTGCAAGGAGTGGCGCCTGGCGACTGTGGTCCCACTTCATAAGGGCGGTGCCTCCACAGACCCTGGAAATTACCGCCCCATTAGCTTGACAAGTCTTATCTGCAAAGCCATGGAGAGGATCATAATGGAACTCATAAATAAAGACATAGGAACTTGCAGACTTTGGATCCAACTCAGTTTGGCTTTGTCAAAGGCAGATCCTGCCTCTTAAACTTGGTTGACTTTTTCGAGACAGTCACCAAGGCCATTGATGAGGAAAGGCAGTCCATACAGCCTACCTCGACCTGGCAAAGGCCTTGACACAATACCCCACTCAGGTATCATCGAAAAACTCATCAGCTTGAATGTAAACCCATACATCACAAGATGGGTTGCAAACTGGCTAAGTGACAGAACCCACAGGGTCAGAGTTGCTGGAGCCATGTCAGACTCAAAGCCTGTCACAAGTGGTGTCCCACAGGGCTCAGTCCTGGGTCCACTCTTGTTCGGCATCTACTTTTCTGAAGTACAAGCAAACACAGGAGGGTTATGGCTGACAAAGTTTGCAGATGACTGCAAACTGGGCCATAGTCGAAAACACATCTGACACAGATATCCTCCAGAAGGGCCTCACAGAAATGGATAACTGGTGCCAGAGCCATGGCCTGAAGTTAAACGCCAAAAAATGCATAGTCATACCCTTTGGGAAAAACAAGGCTACCCCTAGCTACCATATAGGTGGCAATCCACTGAGCACAGAAAAGTCATCAGAGATCTGGGGACCCAGGTTGACAGTAGCCTTTCGTTTGACACTCATGTTGCTAAAGTAGTTAGGAAAACCTTCTATATCACCCACCTGATCATGAAGGGATTCACATCTAGATCAAGGGAGGTCATCGTCCCCCTGTACTCATCACTTATTAGACCTATGATTGAGTACAATGCCCCGTTTGGAATGTATCTGACCAGACACCTGCTGCAGCTTGAAAGGCCCCAAAAGTTCCTCACCAAAAGGATAAAGGGTCTCAAAAATATGTCTTATGCTGCCCGACTGAAAGAACTCCAGCTCTATTCAGTCTCATACCGCTTGCTCAGAGGTGACCTGTGCTTGACATATAAGGCCATGTCAAACCCAGATTTGATGAATATGCTTCACCTCAAAAAATCTAGATCCCTCAGAACCACAAGGGCGGGAGACTTAAACCTTGACACGGTTATAAATAGAACGTGCTGGAGGGACAGATTCATCACCCAGAGACTCCCTATGCTGTGGAACAAAATCCCGGTACATGTGAGGCAGAGCACCTCTCTGGTCTTGTTCAAGAGGAATCTTGACCAATGGATGGGAGATTGCAGATATACCCCAGGGATTACTTCAGCGTCACTGCTTGACAGAGGCACAGCAAAATGATAGGCATAGTTTTTATTCAAACTAAAGGGGTGGCGAAAGCCACATAACTATGGGCTAGGCTTATAAATGCCCTTGGGCAGATAGCCTAGTATGAACCTATGAACCTATGAACCTATGAACCTATATGTGTCAGGCAGCATGCCAATGGCTAAATATGTGGCCACTGGCAAGGTACCCCGATGCAAATGTGAGAAATAAATATTTTTTTTTATAAACCCACAAATGTGGGTTTTATGCAATACATGGATTTACAATGCAGGGACCAGCAGACCAAAAACAACATGGCCACCGTTTAGTGATTGCTAAGGGGGGAAGCTGAGTCTAAGACATGTAACTAAGTATTAGTAGGCAATCTTATGTAAATGAGTGCTAGGATACTGAATCCCACTGTCACATAGCAAATGAGCACATTTTGAGTAGTGTAAAAGTTACATAAGGAGGAGGAACAGAGTAGGAGATAGCTGACATCACAGGGGGAAATGGCAGAAAGAAATGCAGTTCATTGGAGGTCAGTGTTACATGATAGATGTCACACACATATCATGGAAAGAAGAGTGCCACAAGATAAGCATGGGAAAGTCAAGAAATGGAAGGTGTACACTGTTGCTTACACCAAAGTTTCTTGTTGGGCGTGCATGCGCACGTGTGCACACCATGAGGCACGAGTAGGGCAGTGTGCACGCGTGTAAGGCAGCCTGAGCATGTGGGAACCTGTTGGTAGACTTCTAAGACTGTTTGCGCTGGTGTGCGCGTGTTTTAACCCGAATAAGAAGATTCTAAACTGTGTAAGCCTGTGTGCGCACGTGTAAGCCACTGTGAGCATGTTTCTGCTGGTATGCGCGTTGCTCCCCCCTGAGGAAACAGAGAGGAAAAAGGAAGAAACAGAATTAGTAGGAAGCTAGCAGGGAATACTGCTGGAGCTAGCAGGTGAAAACAATTAGAAGCAGGCAATTACACAGGCAGAATAGTAGCCCAGCCAAGCACTTAAAATTCTGCAAACAGCAGTGCAGGATGTTTCTCTCAAGAGACACTGCAAGACAGGAGTAAGCTATTAGAAGTGAAAACTGAAAAAGCTGAACTCAGAGCAGAAATGCTAGGTGCTGCCATAGCTGTCATAAGGAGACATAGGCTACTTGCTGAGTGTGGTGACAATGCAAATAGTGCCAGACAATCCACAGTGAGGAGACGGAGAAGAGTGTACAGGCCCAGGGTCACCTACCACGGGTTACATGAGCTGGAGATAGTGGAGCACTATAGAGTGGACAGAGTCCTCCTGCAGCAAATTGTTGAGCTGTGCAGGCCACACCTCACACACAGAACCAACAGAGGGGAACCCATCCCAGTGGAAACCAAGGTATGTGTTGGCCTAAGAATACTAGCAACAGGTACCTTCCAGAGACCAACTGGTGATATGATGGGGATATCACAGGCATCAGCCACCAGGGTACTGCACCAGTTCCTGGATGCCATGTCAGCACATGTCGGTGATCATGTATATTTCCCCAATGCCCGTGAGGTATTGGCCAGCAATATGCGTCTCTTCCAGCAAATAGCGGAATACCCTGAGGTAGTGGGTGCAATAGACTGCATGCACATATGCATCAAAGCACCAGCCGGTGAGCGGGGTAGGGCCTACATAAACCGCAAGGGCTTCCCCTCCATCAACTGCCAGATCGTGTGTGATGCCCAGGGCATAATAATGAATGTGTGTGCTGGCTGCCCTGGGAGCTACCATGATTCCCATATCTAGTATTTGACGCAGCTGTACCAGACATCCCACATGGACACCTAGTGGGGGATGCAGGTTATGCACTGGAGCCGTGGTGATGACACCCATCAGAAATGCACACACACACCTGAACAGGTACGCCATAATGAGGCACACGCACAAACACGTAATGTAATAGAGCGTGTGTTTGGGCTGCTCAAGTCACGGTTCCGGTGTCTGGACACATCTGGTGGAGCCTTGCAGTACTCACCAACTACATGTACCCAAATTGTCATGGTATGTGCTATGCTACATAATATGATCTTGCGAAAACAGCTGCAGCAGGACCAGCATAGGGCCGGGCCAAACAGCCCCCCACCATTGCCAAGGCCATCACAGGCAGAGCGTGACTCAGAGGAGGAACAACCTGAGCCTGCCCCAGTAGGCAGAAGGAGGCATGCCCAGTATGCCCTGGCATTGGCAAAGAGGCAACGCATAGCATATACACTGGCTCAGTAGGAACCCTGGGAATGATACCCCTCTCTGACTCACTCATATAATAACAGGGATGCCTAAAATGACATAACCTGCTCTCAAACATGTACAGGGAGTGTAGTATGTGCATCCGACAGAGGCAGCCCTGCAGCACCACCTGAGGCATGAATGCCATGTGTTAAGCAATGTAACACCATGTAGTATATGCAAACTTGATGACCCTGACTAACATCCTACCCTCACCAAGCGTGATGCCACAATATGACGATGAGATGATCAATTGCAATAATTGGCTGAAGTATTGCTGTAAGTCAAAGGGGATCCAATGTGTGCCAGCCTGGGATGACATGCTGAGCATGACATGATGCTCCACCTGCTAGGGGTGGCATGCACCTATCAGTCCTGGCCATATGGATACTGGCAAAGGCTTTTGTTACCCACAGCATGCCTTGAATAGGTAAGACTCAAAACACAAACCCACCTCCATAGGTATCACAAGGGATAAGAACCTAGATGTAATGCTACCCAATGCCAGAAGTCTAAACAGCAAGATGCATGCAGTCTAAACTCCCCCAGTATGGAGAATGTTGATATCTGTCCTGTAACAGAAAACTGGGTCAATGCTCACAACAGCACCCTAACACTACCAGGTTACACCTCATACTGTGCTGTACAGCCTCAAAACATGGAACAAGCTACAAAAGGAGGGTGACTAGCAATAATTGTCAAGGATAACCACATCCCCATGTTGGTACCACAACAAGAAGCAGCATGGACTAGCCATGGTCAAGTAACAGTGGCTAAAACTGCCTCCCAGTTTATAGCCTGCTACAGACTACCATCCTAACACCAGGAACTGCACTTGGCCTATGTTGGAATACATGAATATATCAAGCCCTCCAAACCACATTATATTGGGTGACTGAAAATACCCAAACATAGACTGGGAGCATTATTGTAGCTCCAACACTGTAGGACAAAAGTGCCTAGAATCCATAAACCAAAATGCCCAGGAACAACTTACCACTCCGACAAGACGGGTAGGCATACTGGATGTGATAATCAGCAACATGGGTACTGGATGGCAAGATGAGAAGTGTATCCCTCACTGGTAAGACCAGACCATAGAGAAATCACACCGGATATATACATCCTGACCACAGTCCCTGGCCAGAAAACCACAGTGAAAAACATGTGTAAAGCAAATGTTGCACTCCTCCAAACTTGATGTGGAATCCATTAAAGGCCCTGTGCAGGTGCAAAATATGGGCCACACCTCAGAACATGTTTTACAGGCATTCCATGAACACTGCCAGGAATGCATGGATTATGCAATCCCAAATAAAACCAAGACACAATGCCATACACGCAGGCATCTGGCATGGTGGACACCAGCCATTACCAAACCATGCAAGAGAATGAGGAAGCTACTACATGATAGAGCAAACATAAAAAGGGAAGTAATCACTGATCAGTAGTATGGCAATAAAATATGTCCACTCATACAATCCACTAAGGCCAGCTACAACGAGTTAAATCTGTGAATCTTGAGGCAATGTTACACCTGCCCCATGTACACAGACAACCCTCACCTCCCCCCAAGAAATACAAATATATGTGAGAGATGCAACCATTTATCCAAACCGGAGGCTGAGCTCTCTCAACTCAGTACTGTCAAAACTAGTCAGGAGGAGAAGGTAACCACACACACCACAAACCCAGTCTCACATAGACCTATCACAACTGCAAACCAAAGACATAAACACAGAAAAACATTCCCGGAGGCCCTAATTACAAACACACCACATCAACAGAAGCCTCCAAAGCAGACACCCAAGCAACCACTACCTCCAAACATAGCACATGCAACACATAGTACACAACGCTGGTGTGCCAAACAGTCACAGGCCAGAAGGAGAAACAACATGCCTGATACAGTTGTAATAGGTGACTCCATAGTCAGACACACTGCTGTCCCGCTCACCAGACTGAACAAGGGAAAGGGTACAGTAAGCTGCCTGTAGGCTGCTACAATACACCACATAACACAAGTACGTAGGTCACCCCAAAGCAAGTAGAAATATGATGCAGTCATTGTCCATGCTGGCGTGAATGACCTGAGATGTACCTCCCCAGACAACATGAAAAGAGACATAGATGAGATCTCCGATTATGTAGTCCAGGCCGGTATGACACTGACCATGTGCAGCATCCTACCCTCACCAAGAATGATGCCACAGTACAAACACAGAATGATCAGCTTTAACAAGTGGCACAATTACTGGTGTCATTCCAAGGGGATCCAATGTCTGTCTGCTTGGGATGTCATGCTTGACAAGCCACACTGCTGTGCCAGGGATGGCTTGCACCTGTTACCCCTGGGTGTATGGATATTGGATAAGGCTCTTGACACCTCCATAGAGCCTTTCGTAGGCAAGGCTGAAAAGACTAACCCACCTCCTTAGAAAACATAAGTGGAAAGAAACATAAGGGTAATGCTGCCCAATGCCAGATGTTTAAACCTCAGCATGCATGCTCCCGAGGCCCTTCCCAGTATGGAGAACATCAATGTCCATGCAGTGACAGAAACCTGCAGCAAGGCTCCTGACAGCACACCAGCACTACCAGGTTATACCTCATATCATGCATTATAGCCCCAAAACCTGGACCAAAACATAAAAGGAGGGGGAGTATCCATATTCAGCACAGACACCCACACATCCAGGTAGCTGACAATGCACGAAGCATCGAAGACCACCCATGTGCAACCGTAGGAAAAACTGCTGTACAGTCTGTAGCATGCTACAGACTACACTCTCACACACAGGAACCCCACTCAGCCATCCTGAAGACACTGGACAGTATGAATGTCTCACCAAATACCAAACAAGGTACTCACAAATTACCACATAGGTGGTAATTCATTATGTATGGAAGGAGTAATCAGGGACCTAGGGACACAAGTGGACAGTAACCTGTCATGTGACACTCACATTGCCAACGTGGCTAGGAAGACTGTCTATATTGGACACCGTATCATGAAAGGATTCACATCTACGTCAACAGAGGTCATTGTGCCCCTATACTGTTCTCTTATCAGACCCATAATCTAGTACAATGCCTCATTTGGGATGTACCTTACCCGACACCTGCAGCAGTTAGAAAGACCTCAAAGGTACCTCTCCAAGAGGATAAAGGGTCTCAGATATTTGTCATATGCTGCCTGGCTGTAGACACCCCAGCTGTATGCAGTCACATACTGCCTACGCAGAGGCATTGCATGCCTGTTGTACAAGGCCATGTCCAACACAGGAGTAATGGACATGCTCCACCCCAAAAAACCCAAATCCATCGGAGCTGTGAGAGTGAGAGATGTCAACCTCAACACATAATGAAATAGGATGTGCTGGAGGGACAGATACATAACCCAGAGGCTCCCTACACCCTGGAACGGAATCCCACTCCATGTTAGGCAGAGCCCCTCACTGACTCTCTTCAACAGGAATCTTGCCAAGTGGATGGATGATCGTAGATGTACACTGGGGGTCTTCACTGAGTCACATCCAGACAGAGGCACAGTAAAGTAAATCATAAATGGCCATAATATTCACATAGCAAGGGTGGCGAAACCACACACACTCTGGCTAGGCTTAGAAATGCCCTAGGGTGGATAGCCTAGTATGAACCTATGAACCTATGAAGATACAAATTGTACAGGACACTAAGGATAATCACAAGGCTTTCTTAACTGATGGTAGGAACCTTGTTGGGAATTCACAGATATGCTCTGAATCACTCAAATATTACAAACAACATACCAAACACACACACATATTGCCAACATCCAACCTGACAGGTGCAGTGCAACCCCCCCCTCCCCAAAATGCAAAATATCTATCCCAGCAGAGTGCTGGCCCCCTGACATTGCAGATGCTGAGGTAACAGTCAGCATCTACAAAGCAAAACATACAGCATCAATGGTATGATATGGTGTCCTGGGCTGAGTCCAACATGGACTCCTAGAAGAATGGAATGCCAAAAAACACTACTGCTCAATGTCAGCCTTACCACAGGATATGTACACAAAGAGCAGTGTACATCAACAGTGGTCCTTCTCCACAAAGGTGTTGCCTGAATGGATACTGCAAACTACCACCCCAGAATGCTGACAAGCTTGGTCTGCAAAGCTATGGAAAGGATCAGCATGAACCTCAGACATAAAGATATTGGGGACCTACTGACACTGGACCCTACCCAGTGTGGCTTTCTTAAGTGCAGATCCTGCCCCTTAAACATGTTTGACTCATTTGAAACAGTCATTAAGGTCATTGATGAGGGAATGTGGTCCACACAGCCTAGCTGGACCTTGCAAAGGCTTCCATACAATATCCCACGTGTTCATTATAGATAAGCTCACCAGCTTAAATATAAACCCCTATGTCAGTAGAGGGGTTGCAAACCAGACCAAGGACAGAACTGACATGGTCAGAAATGCTGCAGCCATGTCAGACTACAAACCAGATACAACTGGCATCCCACAAGGCTCGGTCCTGGGACCTCCCTTGTTTGGTATATATGTCCCATAGGTACAGGCCAACATGGAAGGACTGTGTCTGAACAAGTTTGCAGAGGACTACAAACTGGCCACCATATCTGACCCTCCAGCTGACACAAGCATCCCACAAAAGGGCCACATAGAAACAGACAACTGGTGCCATAGCCATGTCAGCAAGCTAATTGCAGAAAAGTGTATAGTCAACCCCTGTGGATATACAGTAAGTGCCCACCAATTACCACATAGGTGTTAACCCATTAAGTACTTAAGATGTAATAAGAGACCTGGGGACACAAGTTGATAGATATCTTGCATTGGACAAACATGTGGCTGTAGTGGTTACAGAAACATACCATATACCCACCTAATCATGAAGGTAGTCAGATCTAGATCAGGGGAGGTCATTGTGGCTCTGCAGTCATCCTTCATCAGCGTCACAATTGACTGCAATGGCCCCTGTGGGATGTACCTCAGCAGACACCTCCATCAACTGGAAAGACCCCAAAAGTACCTCACCAGGAGTATCAAAGAGCTTGAGCAGATGCCACGTGTTGCCTGATTAAACAAACTGCAGCTCCACACACTGCCATACTGTTTGCCCAGAGGCAAGCTGTGCCTGATGTATAAAGCCATGTCCAAGCTGGAATCAATGAACATGCTGCACCTTGTGCAATCTGAATGGCAGTGAGCTATGCACATGAGAGACCTGAACCCCAGCACTGACATACATAGGACAAGCTGTACTGAATGATCCATAACACAGAAGCCACCCCCACTCTTGAGTAAACTCCCAGTACAGGTTAGCCAGAGAGTCACCCATCGACTCTCCTCAAGAGGAATCTTGATGAGTGGATGGGAGATGGTAAATTTACCCTGGGTATCACTGTTTTGTCACAGGTAGACGAAGGCACAGTATACTAACCATGACATATGTCATGGCAAACTCCAGTTACAATGTGTGTCGAAGGACAAACACACTCTCTGACTAGCATTAGAAATGGCCTAGAGCACATCACTAGTGTTTGCCAATGTCCACCTATGTTGTGGAATACACTACCAATGTTGGACAAGCCTGGTTTAAGTAGCCCATATCTGAACATAATGCAACATGGTCATATGTGCACAACTGGCCCCTAAACAGTCTGTTGTGCTCACTATGAAAATTAAAAGCAGTGATAGGACTAAAGCCCAGGATACTGTCCACCACAGTGAAAGTACTGAACCAGTACACTATATGGTACTACAGTGTTAGGTCAGTATGAAAGGATGTTGACAACTGTATGCAAAGTATCCCATGCAAACCCTGCAGGCACAGTATAATCCCTGTTGTGTTCAGACACAAAGCAGTTGGCCAGTAAGTACACAACATGACACCCAACACACAACCATAAACGTGAGATATTGGTGAAGTTCACACTCATCCACATATGTGGTGGACTGCAGAGTTCTACATATGGAAAGCTCACACTGGGCATGCTCGCACACTTTGATAAATGAGACATATGTCAGACAACATGCCATGGAAAGGCTGAACTGGGCATGCTCACACACTTAGGCCATATCTCAGTTTAGCAGTTGGCCACACATATCTGGTATTTGTACGTGTCATTCCAGGAAACAACCACATTACAGCAATCTGCCCAGTGCACACAGTTAAATGACTATAGAGACATAAGTGATATAGTGGATCCCCCTCATATTCAAACATCTTCCACAGATACACAAGTTGTTCATAGAAACAGGGAATGCTATGGCAATAAAGACCTGCAAACAGTCTATCGGCAACAAATATTGTGCATCTGACAATTAAACATATGGGTGTAGAGGTCAATACTAGGCTGTTTGCCCTAGGGAATGAAAGCTTAGCCAGAGTGTGCTTGGCATCTGCATCCCCAGTACAGTAGGCTACTGTGCCACTGTAAAGTAGGTCACATAAGGCACCGTTTGAGGCTAGTGTGCTGTGCCTCCGTCAAGCAGGGACACAGTGGAGATCCCAGGGGTTGAATTTGCTATGCCACATCCATGTTGTTGGTGTGTGCTGGAAGAGGGTTGGTGAGGACCTCTAACTGTAAGTGGGCATCAATAACAGACTGAGTGGAGCCTTATCTGCAGTGTCTGGACAATTTCACTGTCAACACGTTGTCATGATGATTATGAGGGATTGAAGTGTCATGCCAGTACTGTTCAGAGATGTCCTCCCTCTGTGAGCTACTGCTCTGCAATGTATTAGCTCACTCCGTCTGTTGGACAGCTCATATATGGCTTGTGTACACCTGACAGGGTGTCCTGTTGTGGAGGAGTCATGGGTATATTTGGATAGCATGATCAATGCAAACCTTCCACATGCTCATATAATGCAATTGTCAAGGATTATGCAGAGTGGCCTGTATACTCCCCCAGCATGGGTCCTTTGAAGTCTTCCACCCCAGTCTTCACAAGTGCAAAGTCTGCTTTTGATAAATACACTTTGTTTGCAGTGACAACCTTGTCTGGGGGTGGGGATGGGATATGGATGTCCAGGGAAAGGTGGGTATGGTCAGATATCAGCAATGGTGGTCTACCTCTGGTGTGGACCAGTGAGTACCCATGTTGCAGATGGTCAGGTGCAATATGTATTCCCCCCTTGTGGTTGTGGTGAGTGGTCCTGCCATAGCACATGGACTCACAAATTGTAGTGGCTGTAGGGTAATGTTGTAGAGGCCTGAGTAGTTCCCACACACAATATACCTGTACCTGACATTAACAACTGGAATGGTGTATGTGAACACCTTTATATCTTGGCACTGTTCCCAGGGAAGCAAAGTGTGTGCCCCGGATGTGGGAGGGGTGGTCTGAACTGGTTGTGTTGTGTATTACAGGTCCTGTGGTCACGAAGCATGGTATAAAGCATAACCTGCCAGTGCTGATGTGCATATCTGACCCTGAAGTAGGTGGCTGCAAATGCATATATATGCTATCCCCCACCTGACAGGTAGTAATAGATGTACATACCTCTGTATAAATAATGATGTCAGCACCCTATAAATACTGCAGGTGCAGAACAGATGCCCAGTAATTCGGATAGTGCGCTCTGCTAATGCGTCTCTCTCCAGTGTCATAATATAGTTAGGTAGGGGTTTGAATCCCGCAAATGCTCAGTGTGGGTGAGCGGGGTTGGTGTGTGTGCAATTCTGTGTGAGGGAAATGTCCCTCCTGGCAACTAGGAGAACACACTACAGGATGCACATTCCCCTTTCTAAACACTGATGATGTCAGCACCCTATAAGTAAAGCAGGAGAAGAGAAACCTCCCAGAAATGCGAATAGCGCCCTCCGCTAATGCATCCGTCTTGAGTGTCATAACATAGTTAGATAGGGGTTTGACTCCTGCAAGTGTGTGTGTTTGGGTGAGGGGGGTTAGTGTGTGTGCAATTCTGTGTGAGAGAAATGTCCCTTTTGGCAACTAGCAGAACACACTACAGGATGCACATTCACCTTTCTAAACACTGATGATGTCAGCACCCTATAAGTACAGCAGGAGAAAGGAAACCTTCCAGTAATGCGAATAGCATGCTCCGCTCATGCGTCTGTCTTGAGTGTCATAACATAGGTAGGGGTTTGATTTCTGCAAATGGCAAGTGTGTGTGTTTGGGTGCGGGGGGTTAGTGTGTGTGTAATTCTCTGTTAGAGAAATGTCCCTTTTGGCAACTAGCAGAACACACTACAGGATGCACATTCCCCTTTCTAAACACTGATGATGTCAGCACCCTATAAGTACAGCAGGAGAAGGAAAACCTCCCAGTAATGCGAATAGCGCGCTCTGCTAATGCATCCATCTTGAGTTTCATAACATAGTTAGGTAGGGGTTTGAATTCTGCAAATGGCAAGGGTGTGTGTGTGTGTGTGGGGGGAGGGGTGGAAGTAGGGTGTGTGCAATTACATGTGTGAGAGAACTGACCCTTTTGCAAACCAGTACAACACACCAGCTGCTGCATATTCCAACCTCTACACAGAGATGATGTCAGCACCCTACAAGTAAAGCAGAAGAGGGCAAATCTCCAAGTAATGCAAATAGCACGCTCTGCTACTGCGTTTCTCACTACTGTCATAGCACAGTTAGTTATGGATTTGAATTCCACACATGCCACGTGTGTTTTTGTCACACACAATGCCCATGTGTGTGGGTTGTTGTTCACAATAATGCATGGCATCGATTAAACCAGTAATGGCAATGGACACAGATGATGTATGTGTGTGCCAAATACACATATTTACCTGTGACCTTCAATAGTCCCCATGTCTGACGCCTGCCACATGTGAATACATGGTATTTGCACTGGATAACATTATGACTGTGGTCTTCTGTGCGGGTGCTGCATGTGGTATGTGTATATACAATGTGAGTTGTATATGGTATCATCCTAGCAGCGAGGGATACACATCTGGTCTGGGGCATATAGTCTACATGTTGTTGATGAACAGGTGCTGCATGTTTTCACCTGTTGTGGGAGTGGTAACAAGTTGTTCCATAGCAATGCAGTGACTACATGCTAGGAACCTTTCAGCTAGGGTGTTGTAGCTACAGTAATTCATCAGCATTCAGTAATACTTCAGCATTCTTGGTGAGGGTATGATGCCAACCAAGGTCAGGGTCATACCAGCCTGTGCCACATGCTCAGAGAGCCCTTCTATGTTCCCTATCATGTAGTCCAGGGAGGTACATCACAGGCCAGCCATAGTGGCATGGACAATGACAGAGTCATATGTGTCCATGCCTCTGACTGACCTGTATGCTTGTGTTATGTGGTGGACCATAGTGCCCCACGGGCATATCACTGTGACCTTCACCTCATCCACCCTGGTGAGCGGGACCTCACTGTACCGGACAATAAAGGTACCTAACACAGCTGTAGCAGGTGTGTTGTCTAGCCGTACAGGCTGTGACTGTTTGGCACACAGGATTTGTGTGCTATGTGTTGCACGTGCTGTGTTCTGGCTTAACGTATGCCTGTGTGCCAGCTGCAGAGGTGTCTGCTGCTCAGGCAGGATGCTATTCTGAGGGTCCACGAATGCCCCTGTGTGTTCATGTGTTTAGATTGCTGTCAGTGTAGGTCTACATCAGACTGGTATTGTAGTCACTGTAGTATTTCATGCCACCTGACAGGTTATGCCAGTACTGGGTTCAGAGTGCTTAGTCCCCAGTTTGGCTATGTGGTTGCATCTCATACATGTGTTGTACGACCATGTGTAGGGGAGAGGGTTGACTGTGTACATGTGGCAGCTGTGACATTGCCACATGACTCACATATTCCACAACTGTACCATAGAGGTGACTGACAAGTGTGCCACATGACTCACATATTCCACAACTGTACCATAGAGGTAACTGACAAGTGACCTTTGCACATGCTACCATAGTATTGTGATTGCCATGGTGATTAACAGCACATAGGGCCAATAGGGAACAAGGTGCTGAAGGTGAGTATGTGAGGGTGTAGTGCCTGTGATTAGTTAGCACTGGCATATATGACTGCTCACATGGTCAAATGCCAGGAAAGTCATATGCAATGTGTCACAGGCAACGTACATGCAAACAGGACAAACAGTGACGTTCTGTCAAGTGAGACATGGACATACATATAGTAAGCTATGCAGATGTCACTAGAAGTCCACAGAAGCTCTGTAAATCTGCATTGCAGGTGGGATCAGTGTTCCAGGGTAACTGCAAGCAAACATGCATGCAAACAAAGCTACAGTAAGCAGGGCTGCATGTAGTCCATTGTACAACAAACAAGCTGCACCACTTCCAGTAGGTAACAGTGCAAATATGTAGGCACTATACACATGTACATGGAAATACACAGGTCAGATGGCCAGGGTCCAGTCTCAGCGCACACAAGTGTACAGACCATGTACCGTCAGGATGTACAATAACCAGGTGGAAACCCAGGTGCTCATACCTGCAGTAATACACATGTCAAAAAACAGACCCTGAGCCTTCACTCAGTGGTTCCATACTTAGTAGGATGTATTGCTACCTGTCCTGCCACCACAGTATCCCTGACATTTATGGGGACTCTCCCTCATGTGAAAGTTAGTTTTGTGTGTTAGGGCTGTCTAGCATGGTATGAGATGTGAGCTTGCAGTGCTAGGGTGCTCCTGTGTGTCCTGTACCAGTCGTGTAGTACTGCACACATATCAACATCCTCAAACATCCGTATTGCAGAGTCCAGTGTGGGCAACATGCCACTTGCAGTTTACATGTCCATCATTGCGTATCAATACTTTCATTACCTTATCCCCTGTGCTATCAATGTATGTGGCCTTCTGTTGACATCCTTACCACCAGTATGCAAACATGTGCAGATGATACACTATGGTACTTACCAGGGGTGTAGAAAACAGTACAAGACAATCATCCCCTTACTGCATCAGGCATGCTGGGATATACCCAATATTATATCAGCACACAGTACTGTTAGCAACATGATACTATTACTACACGCCTATGTAGTCACCCTGTGCATCAGCAACATGTTAACCTGTACCTGCACTGATGTTACAGATTGCAGGAGGTGGCACAGTTTCATCATATGCACAGGGTGTGAACTTGGTATGCATGAGTCTGCCACTGATACCACCAATTGACATGTATGTGTATGTTTGTTGGTGAGGGGCAGCAGAACAAGGTGGGGCAATGTTAATGCAGTGTGTGCGTGTATGCGGTAGCCCTAGGTGTTGTCAATTCGCATGTGTGTATGGATGCACACAGTTCCACCTCATGGCTGCCATATACCGGTGTTTGTGGACAGCCACAGACTGTACCTGCTAGGTCATACAGATCAGTGTCTCTGGCCACGGACACGGTACCTGTGCCTTGCAGGGGTGCTACGGACCGTATCTGGTACCAATCCAGACTGGGTACTGTCATCAGAAGCAGGTGTTCGTTGAATGGACACAGATCCCTGTTGGGCCTGTCCAGAGCCATGTGCACGTGGTCTCCTGGGGCGGTCTGATGACAACACAGACCCAGCATTGCTGGGGCTGCTGCTGGCACTATGGGGGCGGCTGCGGCCCTGTTGTCGCCCGCAACGACTGCCAGCTGCTGCTGTTGCTGGCATACGCCCATGTCGACGCCTCAACCATCCACCATTGCCCTGGCTCATGGACATGTATTTGTGGAACTGATCTAATATGTCCCCACAACGTCTGTCTATGACATCAGTGAAATTACGGATGGCAGCCGCAATGTCACGCATACTGTCAGTCATGGCTGTGCGACATGCTGTCAGCTCCCTCAGACCCTGTCTGGTATACCGTTCCATACGTGACTGTGCCTGCATGACAGCCCGAAACATAGCTGAGGTTGTAAGACCTCTGTGGGCACGTCGGACAGGGGCAGTACACCCACGGATGCTCCCACAAGAATCCCTGGACATCTGTCTGTGTGGTACCATCTCAGGGCCATGCACATGGCTGCTGTGTGGGGAAGCATGTGCCACAGATACCACATTACCCTGGTCAATGCCCACTGTATCCTGTCCATCACCTAGGGACATTGGTGACAAAGGGTGTATTGGCAGGATGACTGTGGGCATTGATGGGGTTGACAGCTGTGTACTGTCAATTGGCTGACCAATGACAGACCCTGGCACACCTTCCTGTGCCATTACACAGATGTCATCATTATCAGTACCCGTGGCACCTGATTCAGGTTCCCTGCTGCATGACACCAGAGCAGCACCAGAACCTTTGGGAGGGAAACAGGAAACACAGTTTACAATGTCTACACAATGTTACCAGTGATGCATACATGCACATGTGCACAGGTGCACACATGCATACATGCACACATGCACAGGTGCACACATGCACACATGCATGCACACATGCACAGGTGCACACATGCACACATGCACACATACACACATGCACACATGCACAGGTGCACACATGCACACATGCACAGGTGCACACATGCACACATGCACACAGTTGCACACTTGCACACAGTTGCACACTTGCACACTACTCAGTATGCGAGATATCAACACACAGACACAGACACACCTGCATGCATACACAGAGCACTACTAAGTGAGCCTAATATTACTATTACTATCAAGACTATTAAAGGTATTGTTAATACACACTCACCAGCATGGATAGGCTGCATTGCTGTTACACCGGAGGGACCTGCAGATGTGAGGAAATTAATGTCAGTGGGCACAACTGTGCCATTGTTACTGAGTATGATACAGGTCAGTAGTACAACAGTTGCCTTTCACAGGTCAACTGCTGATATTGAGAATATCACACTTGCACATTAAATACTATGATGACAGCTACAAACCAAGGACACACCTCACACATGCATTAACTACCAGTATACACAACAGTCATCAATACATATGGCATATTACCTGCACGCTCGTAGTCTTGGTGCTGTATGGCTCCAGCCTCCAGCATAATGCAGGTCTGCTGCTGTTGTTGTTGGCAGGCTGGAGCAACAACACTTATGAGTAGTCCCTCCAGTCTGGTGAGTGGGGGATGTGTAGCCACCCCACCACCTGTGGCAACCTGTTGCCTGTGGATATCCGATGCACGCTGACGGACATTTCTGATTAAATCACTGCAGTGATGTCGTACCTGCTCATATGTCCTATTATGCGTGCCTATGTCATTTACCCGACGGACCAGGTCTTGCCACAGTGCAGCCCTCTCCTGCTGATTCTGGCTGGTGCGGGAAAAGAGTATTGCATAATCCCGCACCAGGCTCTGGTGTATTTCCTCATCCTCAGCTGCAGAGTACGCTGGATTGCACTAGTGAGCCATGGTCCTGATAAAGGAAATAACATGATATCAGCAAAATATGTCAGCAGAATTTGGCACACATACTACACATGCTACTCGACTGTTGTGATACAACATATCTCACATATATAGCATCTGTCTGTCTATTGGTGGATACACATGTAAATGGCCAGGTATCAGTGCTCAGCCAACAACTGTGCAACAGTATCTGACACACTCCATACGACATACTACCAAACCCCAGCAGTCAGCACACTGATTCAGGTCCAAAGCACCTCCTCACTCTGGGGGTTTGCATTGAGGTACTGTATGGGGTACATCATCAACTACTGTGATCTGACCACAAACTAATTGCCCTGGATATACATATCCCATCTCCACCACCAGCACAAACGACTACAGTGAATAACATTTCAAATGTAAACTTTACACTTCGTAACACTGAGATGGTATCCTTTAAGCCCACTGGGCCAGTGGAAGACACAACCCACAATGCTGACTCCTTCACAAATGATTTCTACGGACATCTCTGAGAATGCATGGATCATGCAATCCCATATAAGAACAAGACACTCTCCACAAAGGGAAAGCATCCTGTCTGGTGGACCTCAACCACAGACAGATTGTATAACAAAAGATGGAAGCTACTACAAGACAGAGCATAATTCCATAAAGGGAAGGCTATTGCCCCTGGGACTACAGCAGCATACTGTTCTGCTACCCTGACCATTGTGACACATGTGATGTGATGGTACCTGCTCCTGTCAAACAGTTACACAGGGTGACTCATATGGCATATTACCTATCTGACTAACATTCAGCAGGGGTATGTTTGACATGTACTCATGGGGAGTCTTGCTTCTTAACGCTGTGTGGTTTATTGCAGGGTATGTCTTATCTGTGGGTAGGAACCTGTACCTCCACCATGTGCTCTCTACTGCAGTGTCAAGGACGACACACAGCAGTCATTTAGGTTGTGGATGATGTGAGGTGTTACTATGGTTGTTGGACATCTGTCATGGGTGTGACATAAGTATGTAAATCCAGGACTGGTAACCTCTATGTGGGTAGTATGTGTGTACTTTGTGGTGTTGTCAGTCACTGTGCATTGGTAATGTGTTTGAGTGCATTGTCACAGTGTTGTACATGTCACTGTGTCCTTCTCCATATCTGTAGCTGTCATGTGAGGTACATATTGTGGCAGCCATTGTGTGGTGTGGAGGGGTACACTGACCTACATTTCCATAGCTGACACACCATGTCTGCTGACACATACCATGTGCAGGTATTCCAGGAATAGTGTGCCACTGTGACTATCATTGGGGGGACTATTGTGCACATTTATGACCCGGTTCACCCCTGACACATGCAGTGGTGGGCAGCCGATCACATATCTGGTGGTTACCGGTGTAGGTGATTTGAAATGGGGTATGGTACCCCAGTTTCGACACTGGTTTTCACTCCATGCCTTTGTCACCAGGCACCTGTTGCAATACATCTGTACACATGTGCCTCACTCAGAATATATATACATCTCTCTCTCTCTCTATATATATATATATATATATATATATGTATATATATATATATATATATATATATATATATATATATATATGTATATATGTATGTATATATATATATATATATATATATATATATATATATATATATATATATGTCTATAAATATATATATATATATATATATATATATATATATATATATATATATATATATATGTCTGTATACATATACACACATATATATCGATGTACATATATTGCTATAGATATGGAGGGGGGGGTGTGACAGAGAGGGGGTGAGAGTGACAAAGGGAATGGGACAGGGGCAGTGTGAGATTGTCATATACAGTCATATCTGTAGATAGTCAGATCTGTCTGTCTATGTATATGTATCTACATATATCTATATCTGTAAGTGTGTATTACATATATATGTTTCTACATATTCTATCTATCTACATCTGTCTATGTATTCCTACATCCCTCTCTATGTATGTATACATATATGCATATTATATATATATATATATATATATATATATATATATATATATATATACATATATACATACATACATATATTGACATACATACGTATCCATATGATAGATAGGTATATCAACATGTTTCTTTACAAAACTGTATACACACACTAACATACTGCTAAACATACATAACTGTGAAACCTACTTTGTACATTGCACTACAACCTACATTCAACCTACATCGATATGTGCACATAGATGCCCTCACATACATATGTATGTACAGCCTTCACTGATAGTTGCTGTATGTCCTCTGCCCTATGCACATCTTCATATACATATGGATACAGACCAATGACACATATGGAGTGTTCACAGTATGTAGACTTTTAAAGTGTTACTTTACATTACCTGTGTTTGTCACAGCTGCTTGCGTTGCTGTTTGGTTTGGTGTCCTGCTGCTGCTCCAGTTGGCAGATGTCAGCTTTCGAGTGGGTTTTGGTGAATGTTTTTGTTTGTGTATGTTTTTTTTCCTCTCTCTCTCTCTCTCTCTCTCTCCCTACCTCCACATGGTGCAATGAAAGTATTGCATGTGTGGACTGGGAGTACAGCATGCTTTTGTAGGTATCTGCATATGTCCATGTGATGGCCTCTGCACCAATTGTTAGCCAGCATTTGCTAATTGCATGCAGTCAGTTGTGTACTGATTGCAGTTCTCACTGTGATTCCAGGACAGTGCTATAAAAATGTATGTGAGATAGGCTTAGCCCTTTCAGAGTTTAAGGGCAGGGACCATGCTGGTATGCTGTGGACACTGTTCTGTGAGTGTAAAGGTTAGTATCTCTCTCATATTTTTGGCTGTGTTGTAGATTAACATTTCTCCATTCATTTCTCCAGTTTCCTGTACTAAGTGTGTATGTACACTGACACCTAAGACTACTACTACTGTTAATGTGGGTGTGTGCTTTCCTGTGGGACATGTGGTGTAACTGGTATATAGCAGTGGCTCTTGCACTTTGTTGCTATGGCTTCAATATTTGCCCTTTACATTCACTACTTGTATGCCTGCTAGGTGTCTTGACTGTAGTGTGTTGCTGTGGCTTTCCTATTTTCCATGTACATTCACACCTTTGAATGCTTGCTATATCTGCTAGGGTGTTACTGCATGCAGTGTGGTCTGGCCATGGTGTGGGCCTTGACATATATTAGGGTATTTGAGTATGCTGCTGAGCTGGCCCCAGAGACTCTCAGGTGCATCTTTTTTCTGCCTCGTGGAATGGTACATATCAGTGGGGTACACCCATTAAATTGCCTGGTATTCTGCAGTTGTAACTGTGGGTTAGCATGAGCATATGTATTACTACACTATTTCCGACATGCAAGTGGTGCATACTTTCAGTACTTCACAGTTACCATTGCATGTGTTGTAACACCTTCCTGCCTACTGTTTGTACATTTCACAGGGAGTCTGTGGGGCATCACTGTAACTCAGTCACTGTTGCTATGTCTAGGCTCTTAACTATTCAAATGTGGCAGTGTCAGACCTCTCAAGTGTACAGATATTTGCAGGATGTCCACATTTTTGCCTCATATTTTGGTCCATATCTCATAAACAGCTTTTTCTGGCAAATCACTCTGGGCTCAAGTCAGACTATAGTGACAAACTTTTCAGTTTCAGACTTCATACCCTTCCAAACATCCAACATAATGCAAAACCTGTTACTCTCTCAACTGTCTACGTTTGTTGGAGCAATATTTGGAATGTGTCCCTGTTTTTGGGCCTTTGCTCCACATTTTGTATTACTTAGTCCGGATGTGTTCCTGTAAGAGGTTGTGGGTATGGGCAGTGATTGTCCTGTTGTGAGTATGTGTGTGGCTTGCAAGGTGCTACAGTGACATTATTACCTACTAGCTACCAACTAGCATGGCTGTTTCTGTTCACACACTACTATTATAGAAATCCACTACATTTGACAGTAAATATACATGGCATGCTTTGTGTACTACACATCCTATATTCCCTTTAGATTCATTCCTACTATTACATGATTTATTTATTGTAGCACAATGTTCTTATATAACAGTCATGGCTTAGTGGTAAGTCATGCAGACTACTGCTTCCAAGGTCCTGGGTTCGGAACTGACAGTGGGATTTTATTTTGCTTTTGAGCAGACTACAGGCCTTGTCATTCAGAGTGACTAAGGCACTTTTAAGCAGTTATAACCGGGTCAGCCCTGGTTTGCACGGAGCTCACGCATGCGCAATGGTGTTCAGCTCTGCGCACACCCGCTTACAACTGCTTAAAAGTGCTTAATCTTGCGCACACCCGCACTAAGTTCTTTGAAAGAAATGAAAATGGGGAGCAGGAAAGTGGTGAAATAGGGGTCACAAAGAGGGTAAGACAGTAGGGAAACAAGCTCGGGTTTTGCAGGAGGGATGTAGGTAAGGCCCATAGCTGCCCATTTCTTCATCAGCAACAGCTGTGCATATGTTTGTAATTTGGTGTGACATTTGAAACCTTCCACCCCTGAGAGAGGTGTAAGGACAACAATAATACTTGTTGTACAGCCAATTGTAATTGACAGTTTCCATGTCCAGCAGACATGTGTGCGAAATGGGCAGCTATGTATGGGGCATAATTTTTTTGTGGGTACAGAGTGCCCCCTTTTTTTTTTCAGGTGAGAGTGGTATGTCAGGTACAGGAAGTCGGTATAGCTGGGGAGGTAGGTTGGGTAGGTTAACAGACAAGACAAACAAGACGCATACAGGGGTGGTGTATGACACATGTGGGGGGGGGTTACACAACTGACGGGGATGGATGTTTGGATATCTAGAGCCCATGAGCCCACAGATGGCAACAGTGGAACTGATATCCCCACCCATGGGCAGTTGCCACTGTGCCTTCACTGCCCAAGACAGGGCTGTGCTGGGGGCTTTGTAGGCTGGGCAGCAGGCACACCCATTAGTTGTGCCACCTGTGCCTCAAGCTTGTGTAGGGGCCCAAGAACAGCTTCCCAGATCTCCCTACACACCACAGTCCGGACATTACAGAGAGTGAGTGGATGTTCTCCTCCGGCCACACTTGCAGAGGGGGGAAGAGCCCCATCCCCTGCAGCACTTCCACCCGCAGGTGGCACAGGGCCACCGGAGGAGGGTCCGACCTGGGCACTACTGCCAGGTGCACTCGCCAGCTGAGGAGGGAGAGGTGGGTCCGCTGGAACCCGCCTTCCCTTTCGTCCTATGTTTTGCATTATGTCATGACAGTTTGGGTTAGTAACGTACAATACCATTCACAATTAGTTGTAACAGCATGCATTAGTATTCCCATTAACCCAACACCCAGATATTCTAACCATTGAACAGCAAGCATAACACATGCATATTTTGAACAGCAATACACAGTCCAACAACATGCAGGGTTTATTGATGGCAGCAGGCCATCAGGTTTGGATGTATGAACAGGGCAGATGCATCAACGTACATGCAAATATGTATGAACCAACAGGACAAATGTCCAGGGGTGTTAATTGTGATTGCACATACCAATTTCACGTGGAATGGATTATATGTGCTTATAGGGTAGGGTGAAGAAAATTTAATTAACAACTTCAAATACCAATACATATGCTGTACATTTCTAATAGCTGCAGATATATACACACTACAGTTCTGCCTACAGTTTCCTATGTGATAACTACTTCAAGTTGGTGATAGGAATGTTACTGTTACATCAATATACATTTTCATTTTTATTCATACACATTCATATCTGGCTCTGTTCAGCTACATCATCCTGCTACATTTGCTTTATATAGCTATAGACAACTGTGGATCTTTGGTATTTCAGACAACCATACTATCTGCATATTGCAGACTGAGAGCAACATATCCAGATTTTGGGATACACATTCCAGCTGCGGTACCATTTTCAACACATGTTACTGTTTGGTTCTGCCTGTCACATTCATTTCATTCTGTACTGACTGCAGTATACTTTATTCAGGAGTTATTACTACTTTATTGGTGGATTCATAACTCTTTCTCACACTCTCTCACTTGTTTTATTTTTACAATTCAGGATGGTACTTAATTCTAGGCTTTATTGACATGTTTTACCTATAGTTATAACAATCCTTTCCAACAGTCTCACTTCTGTCATGTTTCTGTATTTCAACTGGGATATATTTCACACATGTGTTTTACTCAGCTTCTGCAGCTGTACTTTTCAGCCTGCTGCAGGGTATGTACCATTATATTACAGGTGGGACATCTTTATTTCAGACTTGTTTCATTTTTATGTTTGGATTACAGACTGCATCACACTTTTGTAATCAAGCAATACTTACAAACCCTCTTACACTGTTACTTACACATTTTGTTAATTAGTGACTACACTGCACTCTTTTGCTAACTGTCATACTTATATATTTATTTACAGTTACAGGGAGAGAATTACTGACCTGCCTGGTGGCGCAACCATGCCAGCCTATCGCCATAGGCTCTACGGTTCACAGAACGGACACCTGCAGCTGTAATATAAATAAAGTAATATTGGAATACACATCTCCATAATATCAGCTAGGTTAATTTCTTACATAAATAATTACATGTAACTTACTCAGTAGTGGGGCGTTGGGCATTTGCCGGGCCTCCTGGATCCAACGGTTCAGTTGGTCCTGCTTCCGTCTCTGCAGGTCCGCATGGTGGTGACGAACCTGCTCACCAGTCCTTGGTATCCCTGTGGCACTGGTGAGATCATGAGCCAACCGGTCCCACGCCTCAGCCCTATATGCTCCCCACAGGACCTGGCCCTGCATGAGTTGGGCCTCATGATTGTGGACAAGGAGCCAAACCATATATTTGGACTCCTCAACACCCCACCTCTGTGCTCGAAAGCAACTACCCTCACCTACACCTGACATTCTGGTTGCAAGTCGGTTCTACAATCAGTTATGCTGTGTATTCCCGCCTATGGAGCTTATATATGCCGTTTTTCCCGCACTTATCTGTGATTGGCCATTTTGGAATTGTATCAACTTCACAAAACCTGCTTTGTCATGCTCCTCTTTCTATTCATTCCTATATATATGCTATTACTGCATTTCTAAGTGCAACTGTCATGGCTTAGTGGTTCAGTACCTTGACTATGTTGCATGGTAGCCTGGGTTCGAACCTGGCCACGGCTTTTTATATTTTATGACTGTCTACACAGGCTAGGAGGTGTGTCTGTGTAAAGGCAGTTTTGTTACAGCTTGCTCAACGTTGCCCGTCGGTTAGCTTGTTGGTGCGGTGCGCAGCTCCACTCAAACGGATCACGCTGGTTTACGCATCATTTGGCTGTCAGCACGCATATTACACTCAGCTCAGCTATGGGCACACAGTTTCAGCGTGTTAAACCACTGCTCACCTACAGGCACTCATTTTACACCTGTTAAACCACTGCTCACCTACGGGCACTCATTTTATACCTGTTAAACCACTGCTCACCTACGGGCAGATGCACTCAACTTGTTAGACTGTAGCTCAGCTATAGGCACATCTGACATTTTTTTTTATTTTATTGTCTCACATTTCTTCAAAATATATGGCCCATTTCATTACATTTTACATAAAATATAATTTTATATGTGTACATATATGTCAGGGACTTGTTTTGTGCTTATTTTACTAAAAATAAAAATTGATGTTGGGGGGCTCGAACCATGACTGCCTGCTTTTCAGCCGACGTCTCTACTGCTACGCTATTGCTTCTTGGCTTACTTTGCATATTTAGTTCTTATATGCTTTTCCACTGACTGCTAACTGTGGCTAAGCTACGGGCACGCCCGCGCAAACAAGCGCACTCATGGGCAAACATCTTTACAATTTAAAAAAAATTATAAGATGTTCATTCGTACATTTTATGTTTGTAGTCTGTGGGGGCATGTGTTGTGTTATGTTTATTCACATTTACACGGGCTCTGTCATGGGGGTTTACTTTCGGGACTTTTACTCTTCTGGGGGCGTGTCCGTTTGCAGGGCTCGGCCTACGGACACGCCCCCTACTGTCTTCCACGGACCGTGTTAGCCTTAGGTGTGATTCAGCATGCCCTCATGCATATGCATGACATGCTGACGTCACACCGTTTAACTGCAGCCTCCGTGTAAGCCTTGTAACTCTTACACGGAGGCTTCGTGAATCCTTAAGAACTCACTTTTTTTTTTTTTACCTTGTCTGGAGACAGGTTTAAGATTTTCATACTGTAGTTAAATGTATTTTTAGGTTTACCTTCATAATGTCGCGGATGGTTTGTGCAACAAACAATTGAGCAAAAGCATACCTGCATAAATCCATAATGTCGCTTCACAGATGTTCGAATGGCTAAATTGTGAATGTAATTTGCCATTCAAACGAACAATATCTTTTCAACATTTGGATCCTGCTAAGTGAGTTTCGACATAGTGCCACGAACACGTTCCGAAATTCGCTCATATGGTTTGATGTTATGCACGATCGAACAAACCATCCATGACATTATGAAGGTAAATCGTATTTTTATATGTTATATATATATATATATATATATATATATATATATATATATATATATGTTTTAGTTATGTGTAATGTTTCTTTAATTATGAATTGATGATCTGATGATGTCACTGTTGGTAGTTTATTTAAACCAATAAAGTTTTTTCTTATGTTTTTTGTCTGAAGAAGGTCTGGTATACCACGTTGCCTTTTTGTTTGTTCTCTGCAGTATGGTTTTTCTTTTATGATATTTATTTATTTATTTATGTAATTTTGTTGTCATGGGAAGTTCTCAGTGTAGAATCTCTTTGCACTGGAGATTCTGGGAGAAAACTCTATTATTAAAATATAATTCAAGTTACAATGTAGATTAACACAGGTTAATGAAACATTAGTATAATCTTTAACAGTGTAGTATTAAACTGCTATTAATAGTAACATGAATATGATTACAATAAAGTGGGTAATGAAAATGCAAATTAATTATTACAGCCTTCTCTCTCTCTCTCCCTCTCTCTCGCTCTCTCTCTCTCTCAGTCTCGCTCTCTCATATGGTAACAGTGCATGGCAAGCTAATCCAGATCTTGATATTGTTTGAGGTAAACATAACAGATAAGTTTTTCAGAACACATGCACGTGCGCACACACGCACACACACACACACACACACACACACACACACACACACACACACACACAGCCTGAAATACATTGTCACCATTATTGTCACTTCCTAGGCTCGGTCACAGGCACTTTTTCTATAATTTCTAACACCCCTAGTGATTTTCATATTTACAACTACAGCTCTTTTGACTTTAACAATGAACATGCTGATTTATTCAGCATGGGACTTTCTTTTGTTTCCAATAGATGGGTTGATATTTCTAAGATCATTACAGAGTTAAATTTTTTTACGAGAAATCTTAATTTACATGTATTACTGGGTAACACGGAATATGTTCCTGATCCATATTGTCCACATTTTCCCCATAAAAGCAGTCCTGATTTACACCCACTTTTGTTACAGTTTGAAACAGTTTATGAGGTGGATATTCAATATTATTTAAAGGCTGGGGGGGTGGCCTAATGGTCAAGGTGTTTGCCTTACAAACACAAGGTGCAGGGTTTGAGTCTCACAAGGGATAATTGGCTGGTCTTAAAATGGCTCGCAAGGGTAGTTAGCTTAGTACTGATCCACGAGCCTATGAACTTGAGCATATCTCAATGGCCAATGTTAAAGGAAATTACTGACTGTGACAATCTTAGAGTGATGCAGCTAGACAAAGGAGGTGGTCTAGTAGTGATGGAGCAGTTGGATTACCAACAAAGAATGTTCAGTCATTTACAAGATGTTTCACTGAATGAAATCAACATTTCTTACAGGAGGATTGACAGCTTGCTTTATGATATGCTTATGCAGGGTGAAATTTCCCCAGAACAACATAGGTATATGAGTGTTGATTTCCCTAAAATTCCATCTATTTTTGAATTGCCTAAGGTATACAAAGACCTCCTAGATCCACCTTTTAGACCCATTGTGAATGCTGCTTACTCAGAGACATATTTTATTGCTAAATTGATCAACCATTTATTGAAACCCTATATCTCGGCTATACCACGGTTATGCCATGACTCTTGGAATTTCTTGGCAAGGTGTAACAATTTGACCTTATTTCCTAACTTATGTTTCAGTACCATTGATGTCAAAAATTTATTTACATGTATTCCACATAAGACTGGCATGGTTTGATTCGAGGAATATCTCAAGTTTCATCTGAAAATGGATCAGGGGCTGATCAATATGGTGTCCACTCTTATGCAGGTTGTTTTGGAATACAACTTTATATATTTCAAAAGTCATTATTTCAAACAGACAAAGGGAGTTGCCATGGGTGCAGCATGTGCCCCTTTATTTGCAAATATTGTTATGGCAGTATGGGAAGCATAGTTTCTTGAGCAATGCCCTTATACTCAGTATATTTATATGTATACCCGCTACCTTGATGACCTTTCTATTTTTTGGGCAGGTCCTGTGCCCTTATTGATGATTCTATGAAGTACATTAATCACACCACATCTTTTTTGGTTTTTACTCACACTGTGGGTCTTGGGGAGATCAATTACCTTGATGTCTCCTTAACTTTAGACTGTGAGAGGCTTTCTATTTCTTCTAAAATTTATCAGAAACCTACTTATTCCAACAGCTTACTTCATTACGCCAGCAACCACCCCTATCATCACAAACGTGGGGTGGTCAAGGGCCAACTGGTTAGAGCAGCCAGGATGGTTACCCTATGGAGTGAGTTTGTGGAAGAATATGATAGATTGAAAGGCATGTTTTCTAACAGAGGATATCATTTTGATCTCATTGATTCTCTCATGGCCAATGTAATGGACAAAAAAATGGAAAGGGGTTTATATTGCCCTTTTGATGGCCAATCAGGATGTTTGTGGCTCCCCCCACATCGATAACAATTCTCAGCTTCTCAACTCATGTGTGGATATGTTAGTGGATGGCTTAACTGAGAATGATGATTTTTTAAATTTAATCATCCTTTGTTCACCACTTTCAACAGTAACAGTAAATATATTGAGTCCATTATTTATAAAAACTGGACTTACATTGCACAAGATAGGGAACTGCTGGAGAAATTGGAAGCCTGGTTAAAGACTGTATACAAGAGAGGACATACTTTTAAAAAACTATCTTGAGAGTTCCAATATCAGTAGTTATAAGTTTATGTCTGGCAATATGTTTAAATGTGGCGCATGTGGCCAATGCAGCTACATATTGGTCAGTGACTGTATTCAGATCAATGATAAAACTTTATTTGTCAAAGGAAAATTTAATTGCCAGTGATGTGATTTGGTCTACATTTTAAGATATGGGTCTTGCCCTGCTTTTTATGTTTGCAAGACTGAGATAAAGTTAAAATAATGCATCTTTGAGCATTTTTATGACATCAAGAAACGTAAGGAAACCAATGCCCTTTATAGACATATCACATTATTTCCAGAGCATAAATTTCACTTTTGGATCTTGGAACAGGTGAGACCAGACCCCAGGGGTGATCTTTGGTCCCTATTGTTGGATGAAAGGGAGCTGTGGTGGCAGATATTTTTATATGCATCTGTGCCATCGGGTCTGAATGATGTTATCAGTATTAAGTGCTCTCTAAAAAGGAGAGTGTTGGACAGATATTGATGTATTTTGAAATATTTTCAACTAATCTCAGATATTTGTTTTTTATAATATTTTTAAGAATTATTTAAAGTATTTTTATTCTAGTTTTGCTACAATGTTGTGTTAGTTTCATGGTTTGTGCAGGTATTTTGTGTAGTTTCTTTGTAATTACTGCCTGTCACTTTAAATTGATTTGCCTCTCCTTATTAGTGCATTATGTTTTATGTATCATGTGACTTTACTGGTCTTTATAAGCTGAGTACTTGTTCTGTTGCATATATCTAAAGAAGTCTTAACTGTAAGGTGAAAGTGCTAATATTTTCTGTTAAAGTTGTTTCTATGTTAATAAATTTGCTGTTCTGTCATCCTGGTTGCTGTTGTTGAAGTGCTGTTTTTAAATTGTCTGATACTGATTGCTTAAATTATAATACAATTAAAAAAATTGGTTTTTAGAGTGTTTTGCGTTAACACCTGAAGCTTATAGAAAAAAAGTTTTCTAACCATAGACACAAGGCAGATGAAAGCATATGCAAATATATTTCATGAGTTAAGCACTTATTTTCCTAGGTGAGTGAGTGGGTGTCAGGTCCCAGTTGTTAATGGCTGGCAGATCATTTGTTGAGGGAACAAGCCCTTGGCACTTTGCTTGAGCACATGAGAATCTGATTGGCAGATAAAGAATGAAACACCGCAGATGAGTTGGCAAAAAAGGGAGACCTATGAACAGGTCATCAATGCACAGGAAAGGGGTACTCAGTGCTGCACGTGAGTCTAAGGGAACCAATGGTGGGAAGCCTAAACCACCTGAACAGAGTCCACCAGTAACAGGGGAAGCCACTTGTTCAGGTACATGGCCAGGATCAAGGGTTAAATGTTTTAAATGTAACCAGTGCGGCTGTAGCATATAGATGTCGATGGAGGCAAGGTGGGGAACAAATGGTAGGAGACCCAGTAAGTAGGAATGACAGAATGCCAGCAGTAAGTCATCTGGAGGCAACAAGAGTACCAGACTAACACAAGAGGTTATATCCTATCTTAGCAGATGGGAAACAGGCCACTGCTGAGAGAGACACAGCCTCTAACCTAACCATTGTGAAACCTGCACTGGTTAAAGAGGGACACTATTTTCTTGATCACTCTACTCCAGTCAGAGCTCTAGGAGGGACCCCATTCCATATATCTTTGGCTAGGGTTCACCTTGACTGGGAGGGTGGAAAAGCATGCAAACAAGTAGGTGTGTTTGAGGATATCCCTGCAGACATCCTGATTGGGAATGATTTTTATAATGCAGTACCTTGTGTGCATGCAGTGACACACAGGCTTGCAAACAGGCATGTGGGTCTGGTAGCCTAGGGGGACCCAGACAGACCACACACTTGAAGCCAGGACTGGTGAGGTGGTTACTTCAGGGAGGCAGCTACCCTGTAGCAGTGAGACTGAAGGTGAGCCACAGCTGCTTGTGGGTACTGATGTTCCCTTGGAGAGAGTGACTACAGGGACAGAGGTGTGTAGTAGTAGTACCCAGGCTGACAGTAAGACACCACTGTCAGATGATAACAGACTTCCTGTGGAAGGGGAGCTGAGAATGTTTACAAAGAGAGAATTGAGACAAACTCAGGTCTCAGACCGTATATTACAAGGCTTGAGGGAGGTAGCCAGGGAGGTGCCTGATTCTCAAGGAAAAGGGGGATCTGTATACTGGGACAAAAGATTACTGTATAGAGAGTGGATCCCTGAGGAGGGCTAGAAGGTCAGGTAATACAGCAGCTGGTAGTGCTCAGAGCATACCGTCTGGCACTTCTAGCCATACCCCATGACATTCCCTTTGCAGGTCATATGGGCATAAACTGTATCAAGAGATGTATTATGCAGAACTTGTATTGGACTGGGATTTCCAGGGATGTAAAAGGATACTGCAGGACCTGTGAGCAGTGCCAAAAAGTAGGCAAAGCAGAAGAAAAGGTGAAAGCTCCTTTGATGCCTTTGCCTGTGATTGAGAAGCCATTTCATAGGATTACCTATGGATATTGTGGGGCTCCTGAGTACCCCACATTCCACAGGGAAGAAGTATATCATAGTAGTAATAGATTATGTTACCAGACACCCTGAAGTGGTGGCTCTGTCCAGGCAGAAAAGGTGGCAAGTGCTTTGTTAAAATTTTCAGCAGGCTAGGTTTCCCAAAAGAAATATTGACAGACAGAGGAGCCAATTTCATGTCAGATCTGCTGGATTGTCTGTGGGAATGCTTTGGAGTGAAGCACCTAAATACCACCCCCTGCCATCCCCAGACAAATGGTCTTGTGGAGAGGTTAAACTCTACACTAAAGACCATGATACAGGCATTTGCAGACCAGTTTAAGAGGGAGTGGGACAAATATTTGCCCCATCTGTTGTTTGCTTATGGAGAGATGCCCCAGGAATTCATAGGATTCTCCCATTTTGAGTTGCTGTATGGACATAGGATGAGGGGACCTCTAGATTTGATTCATGTTGAGAGGGAGGGTGAGTGTGAATCCCACAACCAGTCTGTTGTAGCACATGTCCTAAACCTCAGGACAAGGATCAGGGAACTCATGGGCTTGGCCCAGGAGAACCTGGCAGAAGCCCCACAGCAGAAAAAGTTCTGGTATGACAGGAATTCTCAAGCTAGAGAGTATGCTGTGGAGCAGCAGGTTATGGTTTTCATCCCTGTCAGACACAACAAGCTGCAAGCAGCTTGGGAGGGGCCTTTCAAAGTGGTATAGAAGGTCAGCAATGCTAAGCACATGGTAGAACTGCTAGACAGGAGGCAGGGGCACAAACTGTACCATGTTAAAATGAAGAAACCTCACCATGACAGAGAGGCCATTGTGTTGAGTATTTGCAGTGAATGGCAGGAGGAGTCTGAGGGGGATATGGCAACTGATTTTCTCAGTGAGGCTCAGACTGACACCTCAGTGAAAGGGGTAGCAATTTCCCAGCAGCTATCCCCTACCCATGTTGGAGAAATCTGAGCAGTGTCACAGGAGTTTGGGGGCATGTTCACTAGGAAAGCAGGGTGTACCCCTACCTGGTGCAGCACCATGTGGATACAGGACCCCATAGGCCTATTAAGCAGGTCACTTATAGGGTGCCTGAGAGAGTAAGACAGACTCTGAGGGAGGAGATACAGGAAATGTTGGAACTGCAGGTAATCTAGGAATCCAGCAGTCTCCAGGCCTCCCCAGTGGTACTGTTACCAAAGATGGGTGGCAGCACCAGGTTCTGTGTGGACGACAGGAAATTAAATAGTCAGAGTCAGATGCTTATCCCATGCCTAGGACAGATGAAGCCTTAGACCAGCTGGGCGGGGCTAAGTATCTTACCACTACTGATTTTAGCAAGGGCTACTGGCAGGTGCCCTTGACTCCCAATGCTAGAGAGAGGTCAGCCTTTGCAAATCCTTTTGGCTTTTATGAGTTCTGAAGATGCCCTTTGGGATTAAAAATGCCCCAGAAACTTTACAGAGGCTGGTAGATTGTATCCAATAGAAGCAGGAGATTTTGTCCTTACTTACCTGGATGATATTGCCATCTACAGCCATTCCTGGAAAGACCACTTTCAGCATGGCGGGTAAAGGCTAGGCAGACTATGGAGGGCAGGGTTGACCACTAAGCCCAATAAGTGTCAGGTGGGTATGTCAGAGGTCTCCTACCTGGGACATAGAATGGGGAGTGGTAAGATCAGACCAGTACCTGCCAAAGTGGAAGCCATTCAGACATGGCCTGTCCCTGTTACCAAAAAGCAAGTGCGGACATTCATAGGGACAAGGGGTACTACAGAAACTTTGTCCCCAATTATAGTACCATAGCTACTCCCTTCACAGACCTGACAAGGGAAACAGACCAGATAAGGTAGTATGGAACCCAGCATGTGAGCAGGCATTCCAGAAGCTTAAAGAGGCTTTGAGAGGATGCCCTGTGCTAGCCAGTCCATATTACAGCAGAATTTGTTGGCAGGTGGATGTTTCAAACCATGGGGGTGGGAGCTGTACTCAGCCAGGTTTCTTCAAAGGGACAAGAGCACACAGTGGTATATCTCAGCTGTAGGCTCCAACCCAGGGAAGAATGCTATGCAGCTGTAGAAAAGGAATGTCTAGCCATAGTGTGGGCACTGCAGAAACTTCAGCCTTATCTGTATGAAAGGAAATTCACTGTAATTACAAACCACAATTTCTTAACATGGCTATATCAAGCCAACCAGCAAAATGCCTAGCTAAGAGTAAAATAATATGAATACAGAGTGCAGTTGGGTGCAGTAAAAGTAAAGTACAATAAATATGAAAACTGCACACAACCTACAAAGCAGAAACTTTAATGAATAACAAAATAAAATAAAATAAGGTAAGCGCTTTCACGACTCACAGGCCGCTTCATCCGACAAGACTAAAGTTTAAGTTATATCCTTATATAGTGTTATGCAATCATGTGGTACAATTAGGCATTTAAAGAAATAAGTATTCATCATAAGCAATAAAATAAAACATTATAAAACATTTAATACTAAAGTCCATGTATAATACATAAACTGCTGAATAAATATATGTTTAAAAGTCTGTAGAGCAGTCATAAAATATTTCACAAATTATATAGTACATGTTTAGTACTTGTGTTTAAGAGATCGTGCTTTTAAAAAAGGTTTCAGCAAAGACATGTTATTTAAGCCTGGAGGTTTTTCTGCATTAAGTAAAATAATCCATTTTTGTTCAGCGGCTTCTGTAAGATTTTCTAGATCACCACCTCTAATAGTATTATCAATAATTTGTAAAACTAAAAATTTAAAAACATGTGACAAATCCGTGTGCATAACATGAGTAGCTAATGCATTAGTTGCCTTTTTATTTCTAATGTCTCTATTATGATCCAGAATTCTATCTTTAAATATCCTATTGGTTTTCCCTACATAATATGCATGACAAGTTTGGCAGAAAGCAAAGTAAATAACATTTTCAGTTTTGCAGTCAGCATAGTGATGCAAGGAAATTTTAAAATGACAAGTTGGGTGTGTATAAAAAGCATGACTATAAATGTACTTACAAGCAGAACAATTTCTACATGAAAAAGTACCTATCCTGTTAGAAGTTGGTCTAGTGGAATGCATAGATTTGTAACAAAGATGCTGTTTAAGTGATTTAACTGCGGTGGTGGTGCTGCGGTAGCATTGCCGCCTCACAGTAAGACATTGTCCTGTTCGATTCTCAGCTAGAGCGTCTTCTGTGTGAAGACATGCATGAATGGGCATACCTTCGTTGAAGGTTGTGCATCAGAGCTGGCAACTCGGCACGTAAAAATCTACTGCCAATCATTAGCAGACTGGAGTTCCACTGTGGAGACCCCTAACCGGGAAAAGCCGAAAGACACAGCATTATTCCTAAAAGAAAATGATGGAATAGTACCAAAAATGTTCATAGAGTTAGGGATGGCACTTAAAATGGTCCAATGTTTCTTAATAATATTACAATAACTATTAATGTCACTAGAGTACTGTGAGGCTACTCTGAATTTATCTAAAGGATGAGTTAAAGGTTTATCTGACATTTGTCTATTACTAGTAGTATTTAAAAATAGTTTGCATCTAATGGCTCTGTGTGTCCATGCTTCTTGAATAATATTATCTATATCACATTCTGAATATCCTCTCTCCAAAAATTCAGATTTAAGTTCTGTAAGGGTTTTATTAGCATCTGTATCATTATTATGCAACCGTAATATCCTAAAGACTTGCCCTTTAAGCACATTTCTAGAAATATGTCTAGGATGCATGCTCTTTTTATGGAGGAGGGTATTCTTTTTAGTGGGCTTCTTGTATATACTACTAGAGACATTGTTAAGTTCAGATTTAGTAAGTAACACATCAAGAAATTCAATTTGACTATCAGAATGATTACATGTAAATTTAAGAAAATGTGTAGTACTATGCATAAATGTAACAAAATGATCTAGTTCTACTAAATCTCCTTCCCATAACAAAAAAGTGTCATCCACAAAGCGCACATACCAGAGAATATGGTCAAATTATTGATTGGTTGGTGTAAGAATATGTGTGTGCACCCAGTGTGCTAAGACAAGGTTGGCGTACATATTGGCACAAGCTGTGCCCATCGCTATGCCAACTTTTTGTAGATATATATCATTTTCAAAAACAAAAATATTATTTTCAAGCACAATTTCTAGAAGTGCACATATTTACATCACTTTAATAGCTAAAAAGCAGTTATTGACAGTAAAACATTCTCTGACCATATCAATACCTAAATCATTAGGAATGCATGTAAAACGTGATTCAACATCTAATGTAACAAAAATGTAGTCACTATCAATAGTTGGCAGGTGGGCATGAAGTCTTTCAAGGAAAGACTTAGAATCTTTCAAAACAGTATGGCATGTGTCTAAAACAATATGCAAGTTGTTCTCTAAATAAATACATAAGGGCTCGGTACACCAGCTATGGCCTGCTACAATTGGTCTCATAGGTGGGGTACTGTATTTCTTGTGTATTTTAGGTAGCCCATATATTGATGGAATTAGTGGATGGGCTATGTTAAAAAATTTGAATAATTCATCATCTATAAGCTCTGTCATTAATAGATCAAATATCATGAATGACACTTTTTCCATGATGCTGTTAGCAATAGGCTTAGAAATACATTGATAAGTATTAGTATAATTTAATAAAAGCATTGTTTGTTTAAAATACAGTTCTTTATCTAAGACTACAATTCCTCCACCCTTATCAGCTGGCTTAATCACGAGTGACTGTATATTTCTTAATTAATTTAAAGCTAGAATGTCACTACTAATCATATTATAAAACTTACATTTAGTTCCTTCATAAAAAAGCTGTCTAAAATCAGCTTCACAGACATTAATAAAAGATTGAACAACTGAATCAATAATTGGACTATATGTACTAGTTTTTTTATAAGAGCTTGTGTGATTGACATTATTGCTAGAAAAAATTGTTTTTAGAGTCAGTTGTCTTCCTAGGTGTCTCAGGTCTTTAAGCATTTTGGCATGGCCTGCCTTCTTTGAGGGAATAAATGATAGACCTTTGTGTAGTAATGACATTTGTTCATCTGTTAAGTTAATAGAAGAAATGTTAAATATCAAACCTGTGGTTACTGGTGTCTCCTTTTTACCATTGACTGATTTCTGTCCATGCTTGCAGGCCGCTGTAACTTCCCTTTCCTTGACCTGTTTCTCAAGCGATCCTTGATTGGTAGAGGGTCTTTTATTTGAAAAAAAACCCTCCAAAATGTCCATTTCAGTCATAGTGAACATATTATTTGATGTAGTAGATTCAGTGAGCCCAAACTAATCCTTATCAGCACAATTGCACATATTAGAAGTGGAAAGAACGTTGTTAACATCAGTAGAAACAGTGTACTTGTTTAAAGAAGAAGTATCTGTTGAAGTTATAGATGTACATGCTTCTGCATTACATTTAGTTACAATGTTGTCAGTTAATGCAGTTTTTTGTAGCTGTGAGGAAACTGCTTCAACTGCAGAACAGAGAGTTGTGGGCACCACACTAGCACTATGTTTTGCCACATTTGATTAGTTCATCTCTAAATTTGTAGTTCTAGCAGCCATTCTCTCAGCAGCAAAATCCCTTGGCCAAGGGAAAACGTGCTGATTTCGGAAATCTTAATAATCCCTTTGCAACTTCTTAACTTTAGTTAACTGCAAGCGTTTCTCATAAGTGTAGAATATGAACAGCCAAAGCATGTGTTTGAGGGAATTGAGTATGTGACAGTTTGTATGTAAAATGTACTGTGAACTTTGAATGAACTCTGAGCAACAAGAAAATGCTCAAAAACAAGAGTCTGCCTGAAAGCAGGAAATGTGCCTTTTATGGAAATGCATCCGATTTTCTTTCTTTGCCTAGAGATATGATGATGTGAATTGTCTTATGTTCATGGGTAAACCTTTGATTGGTTAATTGCCCTGCATAATGACCTAATTGGTTCATTTTTATATTTTTGTACTGTCAGCAATATTACCAGTATATGAGCTTGTTTATTCCTTTGTTCTTGGAGTCTCCCTGGTGCTTTCCATGAGGCTCCTGCACGTGTGTACTTTAGATAATAAAAAACACTGAAAGAGAGAAATAACTGTATCTGTCTTAATTTTTAAAGTATTCATGAAACGTAACAACTGGTGCCGTTTACTCAGATCTGAATTGGGAACAAGCTGCAGCAGTCAGGAAGTGGAAGAAATACTGCTATTGAAAGGGCCCATAACATATTTTTCTGTTTTTGCAGTGTTTTTTCAACTCTCTGTCTGCCTGCTTTAAAGATGTTAAAAGGAAAAAAAACTAATTTTTTTTTTATGCAGAAGAAGATATAATTTCTCTCATTCAGTTGTTTTGAGGTAAGTGACATGCATTTCTTTTCTGCTATTAACTGTGCAGTATGAGAGTGGGGTAATACGGAAATACTGGCATCATAAGTATGAAAGGAGGAATGATAGTGGGGTAAAAAGACGTTTATATACCGCCTTAGCTAAACCTGTGTTAAACAGGTATAGCTTATTGAGTGAAAATGGGAGCGATTGCGGGAAAAATAAATGAGCCAGAAAGAGGTACACCAGCTGGTTATATGTTTTATCGTGTGTCCCGGGACAGTTGTATGTTTTTAAATCAGTGGATCGCCCTAACTAAAAATGATGGTAACCTTGCCTTTCCTGAAAACGGTAGCTTTAATAAAAATATATTGATTAATTTGCAAAAGAAGTTAAAAAAGAAAGGAAGATTACCAGGGTTGTGTTTTGCAGCTTTTAATGATTGGATGTGCGAAGCTAAAGAAAGGGAAAAGGATTCAGTCATCAGTACTCTTAAAGATAATCAAAAGAAATTAAAAGAGCAGATAAAGGAACTGCGATATACTGCAACTAATCTAGATGTAGCAAACAGTAAATGCTTAAAGGAACCGCCCTTTAAGGGATTATACCCTGTACAAGAATTAAGTAAATTACAAATAACTGAATCATCTAAGGATAACACCTGGTTTCCCCCACCCCCTATGGCCCCTCCACCATTATATCAGCCCTCACAGGTTCAAGACGGAGCAGTGAGCTCCATGACAGAGGGCAGAGGCCAGCGGGGAGAAGAGCAGACCACACTTGACTCTGGAAGCGGAACTCAGGCAATGGGAAGCCAGCCTAGTAGACCACTTATAGAGCGACCTGACCAAACAGATACAAGTAAGCCGTCACCTAGATCAACCCACTCAAAGACAAAAAAGCAGCAGAAAAGAAAAGCACAAATGCTTTTTGAACCTAGGTCTAGCCAGTTGAAAAAATATTATAATAAATAAGCCGTATATTTACATAAAGGTAAACTTTACAAACAATGTCCATTAAGAGAAGTCCCAAACCCAGCACATGCTAGGGATGCAGGACAACCGGCTGCAGTAGTGGTGCCTAGGGCGTGGTCAGCAGTTGATTTTCAAGCCATTACAAAAATCACTTCCACCTATTCGTAATAACCCAACAAGTTTCAACCCGTATTGGCAGGACATATTTGTTTACAAAATCCTACTATAGAAGAGGTTAGAGCTGTCCTCCAATGCGCTGTCCCAGCTGATCTCATGAAACGTATCTGGGATCGTGCTAATGTTCCTACACCAATACCGAAGCACAATATGCAAGGGGAGAATGGATTTGAAGCGGTTAGACAATGTATAGTTGATTCTATCACTGTAATATTGCCACCTACCCCCAATTGGTCGAAAATTAAATCAATCATACAGAAAGAGGATGAGCCTATAGATGAATACTTAAATTGACTCACTGAAGCCTTTGAAGCATATTCTGGAGACCCAGAGCCCACCAAAGGACCAGCACAAAGTGGACTGTCAGCTGCCTTTGAGGACGGGCTATGCCCTCAAGTGAGGGACAAATTGAAAGAAGTGTGTTTAAACTGGTCTAGCTTGGGCTTGCATGAGCTAGTCCAGCAGGTACAATACCTATCCGACCATTTAGCTAAAGAACATAAAGATTTACAGGAGAAATTGGTAAAAGCACAAATCCAAATGTGTAATATTTTTGGTCAACGGGGTAGAGGATGAGGGCGAGGAAGAGGGCGGGGCAGTCGCCAAGGACCAGGAAATCAGAATAGACAAAACTGGCAGGGAACACAGTCGGCACCACCCCAGAATTCTAGTAATCAGACAGAATGTTTCAACTGTGGCCAACCAGGCCACTGGAAAAATGAATGTCCATATTTGGCAGAACAACCTGCACCATACACTGATACGTCACAACAGTGGAATTCTAGTTGGACACCATCCAATCGACAGCAACCACAATGAAGGTTCCCTGAACAGAAACAACAGCAATTCTGTCCTTTTATTCCTGTGGATCAGGATGGACCACATGTCATGTTACTGGTTAAAAATAAACCTTATCCATTTTTAATCTATACCGGTGCAACTAAATCCATGTTAGCTGGCAAAGCAGCCATAAATGTTCCCTTCTCTGACAAATAAATAGAGGGGTTGGTGTCTCTGGTATACCTATTGAATATTCCGAAACTATTCCAGTCCCAGTCACCATGGGACCTCTGCAGGATAACCATGCTTTCCTAGTAAGACCTTCAGCATCTTTAAATCTATTAGGAAGAGATTTGCTTTGCAAAATGGGGGCTACCATTTTTTGCACAGCAGATGGAGTTTATCTCCAAGTACCTTCAGACCAACAAAATAGTACCCTGGCAGCTTTGGATGACTCTATCATCTTACAGATGATGTGTATTCCGTCAAACTCTAGTAGAGACAAGTATTTACATTCCTTACCCTTTCACCTGTGGACTACTCATGACAATGATGTCGGATTTTTGACCTCAGCTACTCCTGTAAAAATAACCCTAAAACCAGGAGCAAAGTTAACGCGAGTGCCACAATACTCTTTGATGACTGAGGCTATATCTGGTATTGCCCCTGTTATTTCTGCATTGGTACGACAAGGGATAATAGTACCTACCACAAGTCCATGTAACACCCCCATATTACCAATGAAAAAACCCGGCAAACAAGCTTACAGATTTGTGCAAGATTTGTGGGAAATTAACAAAGCTGTTTTGCCTGTCTTCCCGATTGTACCAAACCCAGCTACTATTCTAAGCTGTATCCCACCTACTGCAAAGTGTTTCACAGTAATAGATATCTCATCAGCCTTTTTCTCTATTCCAGTGCATCCCGACAGTCAGTATTTATTTGCATTTACCTACAAGGGTCAACAGTATACTTGGACTCGATTACCCCAGGGAAATGTAGAATCCCCAACCTTATTTTCTAGAGAGATGCATAGACAATTACAGGATCTACAACTACCATCACGTTCAGTTCTAGTCCAATATGTAGATGATATTCTTATAGCCACGTCAGACAGTAACTCATGTATGGAAGATTCCCTTCTAGTGCTAAACATTTTAGCTACGGGCGGATTTAAAGTAAATAAATCAAAATTACAATTTTGTCAGGAAAAGGTGCAATATTTGGGACATATTATTACAATGGGTTCTCGTCAAATACTCCCAAATCATATAACTTCTATTCAAAAGGCCCCACGCCCTATTACTCACAGACAGCTTCGAGGATTCCTTGGCCTAGCAGGATACTGCAGACAGTGGGTACCTAATTTTTTGGAAATTTCGGCCCCCCTGTAACAACTTTTAAAAAAAGATGTCACAGAACCTTTACCCTGGACATCACAACACGATGAGGCTTTTCAGGCTATCAAGACAGCCTTAATAAATTCTCCTACCTTAGGATTGCCAGATTATTCAAAACCATTTGTTTTCTTTTGCTGTGAATGAAACAAAACTACCTTGAGTCTCTTAGCCCAGCAACGCACTGGAGGCTGCTGGCCTATTGCTTATTATAGCACTCAGCTAGATCCAGTTGCCTCTGGTTACCCAGCTTGCTTACGAGCTGTAGCGGCTGCTGCTATTTTGGTTGACATGGCAGCTCCACTAACCCTGGGACATGATACAATACTAGAAGTCCCACATGCAGTTCAAGCGTTACTTTTGAAAACTAAAACACAGTATCTTTCGAATGCACACCTTACTAAATATGAATTGAATTTAATAAATAATCCCGCCCTGCAAGTAATACGCTGCCCACCACTGAACCCTGCCTCTTTAATACCAACATCAGATGAGGGCGAACCACAAGATTGTGTGCTTGTAGTTAACTCTGCTCTTTCTCTAGGTTACACTTGTATGACACTCCTTTGCTAAATCCTGATTTGGTTCTCTTTGTTGATGGATCCTGCTTACGAACAACCTCCAGAGAATTTCAAGCAGCTTGGTCAGTCTGTACTCCGACTGAAGTTTTAAGATCAGCATGATTACCCCCAGGCAATTCCACACAGGCTGCGGAACTAGTGGCACTATCGAATGCATGCAAAATAGCTAAGGACAAGTCCGTTACTATATATACTGACTCCCGTTATGCCCATGGTGCTGTTCATGATTTTGGTATACTATGGAAAGAACAAGGCTTTTTGATTTCCTCTGCATCACCCATTATTCTTATATTAATAACTTGTTACAAGACTTATTGTTACCATCTGAAATTACTGTTGTTAAATGCGCAGCCCATCAATCTAATAACTCTTTTGAAACTAAGGGCAATAATTTTTCTGATTGGGCTGCAAAACAGGCTGCTCTTTCACAAACTGTTCAGGGACATTTTTTGCAGCCTTTGCAACTGATAGTTACTTTTGATACTACAGTGTTGAAAGCTTTACAGGATGAAGCTCCAGAATCAGAAAGAAAATCATGGCTGGCTCAAGGTTGTTTTAAAAGTTCTGATCTAATTTGGCAACATCCAGACGGCAGACTGGTCTGTCCAATGTCCATGTTAAATTCTCTTATAAAAGCATATCACTTGCCAGCTCATGTTGGGGTACAAGCGCTAATAAAACAAATCCAAAAGGATTGGTTTGCCCCAGGACTTTCTGCTTCTGTACAACATTTTTTGAGCACGTGCTCCACTTGTTTACAGTATAACATTTCAAAAGGCACTATGGCTCCCACACAACCACTGCCAAAACCATTGGGACCATTTTGCGCTTTGCAATGGGATTTTATTGAACTTCCACCCTGTGCTCATTTCAAATATGTTTTAACTGTTGTTGATGTTTTCTGTGGGTGGTTAGAAGCCTACCAATGCACTAAGAATGATGCTATTTCAGTTGCTAAGAAACTTTGTTATGAATTGATACCTCGTTTTGGTGTTCCCTGTCACATATATTCGGACCGTGGGACACATTTTACTGCTCAGTTAATTGATTCACTGTGTAAAATGCTAGGCATCACTCTAAAATTTCATTGTCCATATAGACCACAGGCTTCAGGTATTATTGAACGCATGAATCAAACACTAAAAACAAGGCTGGCTAAAATTACTACTGAAATGGGCCTCACTTGGGTACAGGCCCTACCTCTAACCCTACTCTCTATGAGAGCTCAGGTACATCCTACTAAAGGTCTTTCTCCTCATGAAATCCTCATGGGATGCCCAATGTGTATGCCCATGACTCCACCACCACCCGTTTCTGAATATGATGCATTTGATCATAATATTCTCCTGTATTGCACTTCTCTTGTTTCTTTTTTACAGTTTCATCATCGCCAGGTAGCAGCAGCTCAACAAACTCCTGATCCTTTCCTGTCCTCGGCACTACAACCAGGAGACTGGGTATATGTCAAGTCATTCTCTTGCAAAACAGCTCTACAACCACGTTGGAAAGGGCCCTTCCTGGTTCTACTGACCACTTCATCAGCGGTTCGACTACAAGGCTCACCCACCTGGATTCACATATCACTTTAAGAAAGTAATCCTGTCTGAAGATCAGCAGCCTCTACCTTTTGTTAGTCCAGATTCTCTACCTATTGCTACTCGTACTCGAAGCCATACTCGACCACCATCTGACAATGCCTGAAGTTAATCCATCTGCAAAAACTCACCAAGCGCAACCTCCATTCCCACAAAAGTACTGCACAACTATTTTGGTGGTTATTCTTGTTGTTTTGATGTTTTTACTGTGGCCATTTTTATTTCCTGCTTCAACTATGCCTCATGCCAAATGAGCTGCATGGCATCCACCTTTCAATACCTATCAAGCCATAAAATATGCATATTTTTATTTTTATTTATTTTTATTTTACATTTGTTAACCGGGCTCGTCTAACTGGATATATTTCCATTTTCAGTAGAGGCCCGGGGAGAAAAGCTCCACATAGAGACAAAAACAGTTACATAGTATGCAAAAAAAAATGAGCAGAAATAAAATGAGGTGGGAATAGACAAATATACAGTATAACCATAGGATTCAACATTCTTGAAATAAAAGTGGAAACTTATTTCACATTATTTAATATTTTAGGATGTAAAAAGAAAGTAAAAAAGAAAAGATATTCATAAAGAAAAGAGTGAGTAGATCAGTTAAATTTATAAACTGTCAGTAATAAGAAATGAACCCGAAGGAGGAGAAGGATATTTGAGAGGTAACCCTTATAAAGTGGCGGTAGTATAACTTAGAAGTAAAAAGAAGGTAAAAGGAGAGGGAGAGGGAAGAGTAGAGGAAATTGTGGGAGTTAGAGTTTTAGTCAGGGTTAAAGCAAGGACATAACCAGTGATTTTTAAGGTAAATTCTAAGTTTTTGTTTGAACAGAACAGGGGATGGAATCGAAGTAAGTTCAATAGGAAGTTGATTCCAGTGTTTACCAATGGCGTTGGAGAAAAGGGAGTCACCAGCAAGGTTGTTGGATTTAGTTAAAGTTACTAGGAGTTTGCTAGAGGAGCGAAGTGAATTCAGGTTAGAGTAAGGGGTAAAAAGGTTGGAAAGTGCAGGTGTGTTATTAGGTTGATAGAAAGCTCTTTGGACAAAGGTAAGTTGGGAAAGAAGCAACATATTTTCTAATTCCAGCCAATGAAGTTGCTGTAGGTTCAAGCAGTGGTGAGTTCTGAATTGATTACCAGTAACAAATCTAGCAATACTATTATATGTGTTAGCCAGTTTAGAGAGATTGTTTTTCTTCAGGTTAGTGTAAATTGGTGAGGCATAGAGAAGAGTTGAAATAAGGTGAGAGTGGGCAAGAGTAACTTTGGCTGTCGGGGTTAAGAATGTTTTAATTCTGTAGAGGGAGCCCAATTTTCTGTTTACAGTTTTAATGGTATTATTGATGTGACAATCATAGGTAAGTTTGTTGTCAACCATGACACCTAGCAGTTTGGTAGTAGAGTCGGCTGATATGAGGGTGCCATTAATAGATAAGATAGAGAAGTCTAATGTGGGGGACCTAGTAGTGGGTTTAAAGAGGAGGAGTTTCTTTTTTTAGCATTTAAAAGTAGGCAGCATTTTAAGAACCATGCTTCAACTGTGTGGAATACATTTTGAGTAACAGTTTGAAGCTCTGGAATGGTTTTAGCAGAGCAAATAAGTGTGGAGTCATCAGCATATTGTATGCATGTAGCTTGGGGAATAGCTACTTGTAAGTCATTTATAAAAAGGGAGAATAGGAGAGTTCCAAGAATAGAGCCTTGTGGGACACCAAGAGAAATTGGGAGAAGAGAGGAGGGTTTGTTATCCCAGAGGACTGCCTGTTTCCTGTTAGTGAGATAGGAAGTAAACCATTGGATAGCCTTTGGTTCTAAAGCAAGAGATTCCAGGATTTTTATGAGGAGGGGGTGGTTGACCATATCAAAGGCTTTGGACAGTTCAATAAAGAGTGCTGACGATAGGATATTATTATTGCGGTTTTTGTTTATAAAGTCAGTAAAGGAAAGGAGAGCAGTGGTAGTACTATGAAAAGGCCTAAAGCCATGTTGACAGTGAGTTAGAATGTTATTTTTAGTTAAGTGATTCATTAGCTGCTAGTGAACACATTTTTCCATGATTTTTGCTAGTGGAGACAGGAGGGCTATAGGCCTGTAATTAGAGTATTCATTGGAGTTTCCTCCTTTATGTAAGGGTATAATGTGTGAGATTTTCCAGATGTCAGGTATGGTTCCTTCATTAATAGTTCTGTTAATAAGGATATATATGGGATAGGCTATTTCCTTAGCTGCTTTTTGGAGGAATTCAGATGGAAGTTGGTCAGCCGATGGGGTACATGGTTTAAGTTTTTGGATGCATTTTTGGATGAAGGTGGTGGAGATGGGTTGTATTATGAAGGTTGGTTGATTAGAAGATGCAAGATCAGGGATGCCAGAATTGTCAATGGAAAGGTGAGAGGCCAGTGAATTGATAGTATCAGTAAAGGAGTTGAAAGCATTGGCAGTTTCATGGGAAGAATTCTTTTCGGACCCAGAGGGAGAGGGAGTGTTAGTCTGTCCGGGGTGAAGAAGTCTATTCAAGGTTGACCAGAATTTTTGGGGATTATTGTGATTCGCTTGCTGGAGGTTACTATATTAGTTTTTTTTTGTCGGAAAGAATAGCTTTTTTGGTACTGTTTCTTAAGTGTCTGAAGGTCTGTTGATCTGAGGGAGATTTACTAGTTCTCCATTTTATCCAGGATTTGTTTCTGAGTAACATTTTTTGTCTTGTTTCCTTAGATAGCCAGGGGGCTGGTTTAGTTTTGACTCTGATAGTTCGTTTTGGTGTATGATTGTCTAGGATTGTTAAAAATGTGGTGTTAAAATATTGAACAGCTTCTTCAAGAGGAAGAGTTTTTAGAGGTTTCCAGTTACAGGCATTTAGTTCAGTTTTAAATAGGATAGGGTTAAAATATTTATTACTACGTGAGGTTCTGATGGTAGGGGCATTAGTAGTGACATTCTTCTTTCTTATGATATAGGTTAAGTTGTGATCGCTAATGTCATCCGGCAAAGTACCGGCTTGATATTTTAGTTGTGGTTTATTAACAAGAATCCAATCTAGTATACTTTCTTTGTTGTTAGGTTTATTAATCCTAGTGGAGGTGTTTATTGTCTGAGTAAAGCCATGGAGATTAATATGAGAGACTGGGTTATTAGTATTAACTGAGGACCAATCAAGGTTGAAGTCTCCAAGTATTACAGTTTCTTGTGGGTAGGTGGATAAAGCCCAGCTAAGGATATTTTCTATTATTATGGAGTTATTTCCAGGTGGTAGATAGATACAGATAATATAGATGGCTTTATTTGGGTTCAGTTGCAGCTTTGATATAAGGAGTTCATAATAGAGGGTCCTGGATTGGGATGTATATCACCATCTGCCAGATTAATATGAGAGACTGGGTTATTAGTATTAACTGAGGACCAATCAAGGTTGAAGTCTCCAAGTATTACAGTTTCTTGTGGGTAGGTGGATAAAGCCCAGCTAAGGATATTTTCTATTATTATGGAGTTATTTCCAGGTGGTAGATAGATACAGATAATATAGATGGCTTTATTTGGGTTCAGTTGCAGCTTTGATATAAGGAGTTCAGTCTTGGTGTTCTCCAGGGGAACATAGGGTACTAAGGATATATTTAGTTCAGTCTTAAATAGGAGTGCTACTCCCCCACCTTTGCGGGTATTGCGGTCCAGTCTCAGAATGTTGTAACCTGGGGGAATGATTTCAGTATCTTTAGTGAGGGGTTTTAACCAGGTTTCAGTTAAACATAAGATATCAAAAGAGTAATATTCAAGAAGAGAGTGGAGATGGGTAACTTTGTTGTTAACACTTCGGATATTAAGGTGTCCTATGAGTAAGGTATTTGAATTAGAGGTTGGTAATGGAAGGGACGAGTTTGAAATAATAGGTCTGGCTTCAGAAGAAATAATAGAGGGTCCTGGATTGGGATGTATATCACCATCTGCCAGGGTAGAGGGGTTGTATTCTAAGTGTGGTTTACTGGTAAAGTTCAATATATATTTTAGTTTCCTTAACATGAGATTATTTGATTTAATATGGGATAGTCTGTGATATTTGGCTAACAGGTAGCAAGAGGTAGATGTAATGTTTGAATGCATGAAATTTAGGGTTATTAAATCTGAGGCAGTTTGTTTGGAAGAAGTTTTAAAGTGGTAATTATATTTTATTTCATAAGAGGTCAGGAGATAGGGTAGTGTGAGTACTAGAGAAGAAATAAGCAGGGGTACTAGCTTAGCTGGGTTTTGTTTTGTTATAGAGGTCATGGATGGAGTTTTGTTAGTTTTAGAAGACATGTTGAGGAGGGGATAAAGGGAACTCTCAAAGTAAAGGTTGGACTATGACTATAGTATAAGTCAAAGAAGCTTGGTGGAAAGAGCCAAAGTATAAGCTTAGGTGTAGGAGGGAGGGGAGATAAGAAGGAAAGGGAGATATGGTAGATACCAGTGGGCGGAGATTTACAATTGAGGTTGGAGTTTTGGATAGGTGTGTTTCCCAAGGGGGTGTGGAAAGTGAGGTATAAGGGTGAGGGTACATGGGGTGGGTGGGATAAGGGGGTAGGGAGGGCGCGGAGTGGGGCAGAAACAGTTAGAGGAGAGAGAGCGTAGCCAATCAGTTCAGCAGAGGAGCTGAAACACTATGTAGTTAGGAAAGTAAGAATAAGAGATTAGTGAGATAGGTGATAGCTAGTTATGCAGGTGGAAAACATAGAAGGAACAAGGTAAGTATACGAAAATAAAGGTACAAGTGATATAAAAGAAAATATTATACAGAGGGAAAAAGAAAGGGGTTAGAAAGTCAGCAACAACATACAGTCAAGATTTAGTCGCTTAGTATAAGTAGGAAGAAATGAAAAGGAAATACAGCAGCCAGAGCATACACGATGGGAAAGGAAAGACTGAAAAGGATAAAGGAAAGCAGGACGACTTAGAGATGTTGGGGGTAGCAGACACAGGTGACTCTAGCCAAGCAGGGGCATGAGGGAGTATGACACCTAACTGGAAATGAGTGGAATGGGAGAAAAGTTACTATTGCAACGCTAGCGTGCAGGGGAGAGTAAGCAACCTTAGGTGGTTCCACGTGTGTGCCGCTCACAGTAGGATACCTATCAATTACAGTATAAACAAAATGGACATACAGCAAAATCACTTTTCTGCTTAGAAATTAGGACCAGCACTTGAGAGGCAGTTAGGGTGCTTCCTGGGTGCCGACACAAAAAGGCCTGTATTGTAGCTTCAAGGAGACCACTGAATACGTCAGCAGGGAGGGGACAACCCAAATGAGGAGCACTAGACTTCAATGAGCAAAATCACTTTTCTGCTTAGAAATTAGGACCAGCACTTGAGAGGTAGTTAGGGTGCTTCCTGGGTGCCGACACAAAAAGGCCTGCATTGTAGCTTCAAGAAGACCACTGAATACGTCAGCAGGGAGGGGACAACCCAAATGAGGAGCACTAGACTTCAATGAGCAAAATCACTTTTCTGCTTAGAAATTAGGACCAGCAACGTCTCAAACTGTTGGGTTTGCACTGCTATTCCTACTATTTATGGGGGATTGATGCTAAATATAGTCCCTTTAGGGATTAATGAAACCTGGACAAATTTGATCTATGATGCTTCAAATGTTATTTCAAAGGACAAAATAGCATTACAGTTGTTTCTCCGTCAAAACGGAACTGTGTGTTTCCAAAAACTTGGTAAAACCAGAGTCGGGTGGAGCCATTGTAATAAAACAGTGTTATATAACTGCACTGCAGGCAATTCGGGTTGTGTTACAGACTTTTCACCTGTAAAAAGACTTGTTAAGGACTCTATAGCTAACCTTTCCCAGAAAATAGAAACTTTATTCGAAAATATTCCAAGGACTTCAGGACGCCGGGGATCATTTCAAACCTATCAACATCACCATTAAAGTAGAAAATTGTTATTTTGTGTGCGGAAGAAAAGCATATAAATGGCTACCAGGAGACTGGTCTGATAGCTGCTTCCTGGGCTACCTGGTTCCAGCTATTCGACATGTATCTGCATTACCTAAAGGAAAAATTTGAAATGTTCAAGAGGTTAAGAAGCCTGCCAATCCTGTGGGTTGAGTTGATGCTTCATGGATCTACCATCATGACTTAGCTCATGCTAGTACCAAAGGACTGTCTCATATGGACTTGGGTGATGACGTCATATCATGGGCTGGTATATTTCCGTCATACGGAGCAGTGAAATCAATTTGGGAACTGAGAAATATATCTAAATTGCTTGACATACTAAGCAATGCTGCATTTTCTGCCTTAGAACTAGTGACTGATGAACTGACTGCTATGAGGGCTGTAGTACTCCAAAATGGTATGGCCCTCAATTTCACCCTTGCGGTGAAAGGAGGAACTTGCGCTTTAATTCAGGAGGAGTGCTGTACATTTATTCCTGATAATCAGCACGAAATTGAAAGTCATCTTGAACTGATACAAAGAATTTCCGAACTCTCAAAGGCCAAGGAGGCCGATGGTTCAACATGGGCATGGTAAACCAACCTGTTCTCAGGCTGGGGAGGAGGACTGTTAAAGTTGATTTTATTAATTGCAGTATTAGCAATTGTTGCTTTTCTTGTCTTATTCCTAATCAAAGCACTGATCTTGAAATTAATGTCTTCAAAATCTGTGAAGAAAGTGCCTAAGTCTTATATGCCTGCAGCTATTAATGTAGATGATGAAATGACAATGTTTTCCAATAATGAAAAGACCAGTAGCATGGTTATGCTAGAATTGGGATAAATGTATGATAGGTTAAGTGATGATGCTTACACAGCATCAAATGGGGGATTGTAGAATATGAACAGCCAAAGCATGTGTTTGAGGGAATTGAGTATGTGACAGTTTGTATGTAAAATGTACTGTGTACTGTGGACTTTGAATGAACTCTGAGCAATGAGAAAATGCTGAAAAACAAGAGTCTGCCTGAAAGCAGGAAATGTGCATTTTATGTAAATACATCCGATTTTCTTTCTTTGCCTAGAGATATGATGATGTGAATTGTCTTATGTTCACGGGTAAACCTTTGATTGGTTAATTACCCTGCATAATGACCTAATTGGTTCATTTTTATATTTTTGTACTGTCAGCAATATTACAAGTATATAAGCTTGTTTATTCCTTTGGGGAGTCTACCTGGTGCTTTCCATGAGGCTCCCGCACGTGTGTACTGTAGATGATAAAAACACTGAAAGAGAGAAAGCACTGTATCTATCTTCATTTTTAAAGTATTCATGAAACGTAACATAAGAAACAATGTTATCTTGCAGTAAGTCAAGTTTGCCAGCAACAATATTAGATTTAAAATGTTTAAAAATGTCATTTTGACAAAAAAAGGTGGAGCCTAGGGTTTCAGGCATATGATATGACAGTGCAGCACTGTAGTGGGGTTAGCAATGCCAATGCAGATTCCCAGATAGGCTCATCCCTCTCAAGCAACATTTCTTAAGAGTCACTTGAAAAACTAGCTTGAGTCTTCGAATAGGGGAGGAAGAAGTGTGACAAAAGGAGATACTGCCAGTACAGCTAGCTGGAATTTTGTAAATAATTATATGTCATTAGTGAATATCGAAATGATTTATACAAGATGCTTGTGTTACAAATGTAATTGAACTGTATATCATGTGTTTATCAAACTGCTTGTGCACACGGGTGTGTCAAAAAGGTGTTTGTGGAGTACTGTGTTTGAAATGTAACCACAGTGTGCCCTACTGGAAGAGAACAGAAATGTACATGCACTATTGTAACTGTTTAAATGTATATATGTTAACAGTGAAAATTGGGATAGAGGAGATTAACTTCAGTCCAGCAAACTTCAGAAAAATAACTGAAATTAAATTACATTATGGCTAGGCCATTAAAGATGATATCTTTCAGTTTTCAATGCAGCAAAACTTTCTGTATTGTCTTTAGGGTGAACTAATTACTAGTCTTGAAAGCATAAAGGAATACAATTGTTTTATAACTTCCAGTATTGGCCAGAGATCTGAGAAGCCTTTGTCTATGATCTGAGGAGAAGCCTTTGTCTATGTTTTTTTACAGGTAGATGCTGGAGCAGCCCAGCACACTAATGTAAACTATGCAAACACCTTTTAGACTGCTCTTTAGTGAAACAGCAGTAGGAAGGCAATCATGGAGAACTAGCATAGCTGGGAAGTAGAATGTATCAGAATCAGCCAACCACACATGCAGCAGCCCAGCACACTACTGTAAACTATGCAAACACATTTCAGACTGCTCTTTGGGGAAACAGCAGTAGGAAGGCAATCAAAGAGAACTAGCATAGCTGGTAGGTAGAATGTATCAAAATCAGCCAATTACACAAGCAGCAGCCCAGCACCCTACTATAAACTATGTAAACACCTTTCAGACTGCATTTTCCCACAAACTCTGCACCACCGGTGTATACAGATGGGGATTTTTAACTGGCAAAACTAACTAAAAATGTAAGAGGCTGCTGCTGCTTTACACCATCAATATGTGCTAGAGACTGAGCGTGGTGAGGAGGAGAATGGTAACAACCAACCCACAGTGAGGAGGAGGAGAAGAGTGTACAGACACAGGGTAACCTACCAGGGCCTACATGAGCTGGAGATAGTGGAGCGCTATACGGTGGACATGGACATTCTACAGCAAATTATTGAGCTGTGCTGGCCATGCCTCACACACAGAGCTAATAGAGGGGAACCCATCCCAGTGAATACTAAGGTATGTCTAGGCATAAGAATACTAGCCACAGGTACCTTCCAAAGACCAACTGGGGATATCGTGGGGGCCTCACAGACATCAGCATCCAGGGTACTCCACCAGTTCCTGGATGCCATGACACCACATGCCAGTGAGCACATTTATTTCCCCAACACCTGTTAGGTGTTGACCAGAAGTATGTGTCTCTTTCACTGTATAGCAGAATACTCTGAGGTGGTTGGTGCTATAGACTGCATGAACATCCACATCAAAGCACCACCCGGTGAGCTGGGTAGGGTCTACATAAACCACAAGGGCTTCCCCTCCATTAACTGCCAGGTCATGTGCGATGCCCAGGGCATTATTATGAATGTGTGTGCTGGCAGCCCTGGAAGCTATCACGACTCCCACCTCTGGCATTGCTCACAGCTGTATCAGGCGTTTGCCAGTGGGGACATCCCATATAGCCATCTAGTGGGGGATGCTGGCTATGCACTGGAGCCGTGACTGATGACACCCATCTGAAATGCACATGCACCTGAGCAAGAACACCATAATGATGCACATGCTCAAACCAGGATCATTGTACAGCATGTGTTTGGGATGCTCAAGTCACTGTTCCGCTGCCTTGACATACCCGGTGGAGCCTTGCAGTAGTCTCCAGCTACATGTACACAAATGCTCATAGCATGTGCCATGCTACACAATATGATCCTGTGGAAACATCGGCAGCAGGAACAGCATGGGGCAGGGTCACACAGACCCGCACCATTGCCAAGGCCAGCAGAGGCATAGAAATGGACTCAGAGGGTGAATATCCTGAACCTGCTACTATAGGCAGAAGGAGGCATATCCAGTATGCCCAGGCCTTGGCAAAGAGGCAATGCATAGCACACACACTGATACTGTGGGGACGCAGGGACTGATACCTCTCTCTGACTCGCACATACAGTAAAAGGGATGCCAAACATGACACTACCTGTACTTTACCATGTATACAGAGTGTACTACATGCATCCGACATAGTCAGTCCTCCAGCACTGGCTTCAATACTGGCCCAGCAACAAGGTAAGCCACCCTTCCTATCAATTTCTGAATGGAGTAGTATGTTCTCATAGTTGTATGTATGATATGGATGCAAGCATGCGAAGGAACTGGGTGGCTGAATGGTATAGCAGCAGACAGCTATATGGGACAGCAGGAAATTCACAACAAATACTGCTGTCAACATACTAGGCAGCACTACAGAAAGTGACAACCTCCACTGCAGTACATGTGATGGCCCAAATAACTGTGGGTGTCAATAGGTCACACACATGGATTCAATGAGGGTCACATACCCACCACCAGCCTCAACCAGCAGGACAGGTATAGATGGCCATAAAGAAAGGCCAGGCTAAGGCCCCCAAATGATAGCAATGGTGAACAGCACCCCTCCAGACCTACTCATACATACTAAAACAGGTTTGGCAGTTGGATTCTAGTTCTGAAGGATAAGAAGTCTGAAACTGAAATTTATGTCATTAAGATCTAATGTGTACTCTACTGATATGCCTTCTTTCTGCATGACAAGTCATAATACAATACGAAATGGAAGCCAACAGAGTAACCACAATACCAGTACAGTCATTGCAAATGTTTAAAGTCTGCAGGTGTGCACCCCCCACAATCCCACATAGAAATGCAGAAACAGATTGCCTGCAGCACTCTCAAATGGCCTACATTCCTCTGGCAAAGGCCCATGCCTCACCCATAGCACTAATGTATGGAATGCCAGGGGGTCCCAACTAACAACTTAACACAATAAACAGAAAACAAATGCAACGCCATGTTGACCAATGACAGTAGCATGCCTCCCCATATCCTACTGCAATGACTGTGCACCAGGCCATAAATTCTGCTGGGATAAAAGCCCAATTAAGGGAGACCTCTGAAATATTGCTTATATAATGCTAGTAAGAAGATAGAGTAACGGGGGGGGGGGAGTGTAGAAGCATGGATATCATGGAGTGTGTGAAGTCTGAAACTCTAATGTCCATCCATACTACTCCTTGATTACAAACCCATGAATGGATCACCACAAAACTGCTTGTAAACCACAATGTGAAGGTAAACTGTCCAGATATACAAGTCCTGCCTCTGGATAACCTGGGCCTATCTGTACAGCTGACAGATATGGCTCCAGCATGATATGGCCATTCCATGCAGTTGAAAAAAAGCACAAGAAGGAAATCCCCAACCAGCATACTAACAAGGTGCTGCTCCATTTACACAGAGTCAGCAGTCTATTGTCTGCAGCTACCTCTCCACAATGGCAGGTGTGTGCCAGAATGTGTAGTCTACATGCCACAGAATTTTGGTCTCAGTTTCCGTCATCCTGTATTTCCCTGGTAAATAACTGTGAGCAAAGAATGATAACTGTCAGTAGTTGATGACATGATACATCAGTGTAAAACAGTACATATGTCAGAAAATATATGCTACAACCAAACATGTCACACAAGCAACACAGACAGCAATAGTTACAGTATCCCCTGTATGTTATGCCCATTGTGTCTCCATATTGGCAACCTATCTACAGATATCCTGCAGAAAGAGTTTGCTAGCTGTAGGTGTAGCACACAGAACCCTGAACTGGAGTCCAATCCTCCCTGGAATGGATGCACACAGTCAGTATAGAAGGTCATACTGGGCATGCTCCTACACTTAAAGATATGAAGCCCATGTCTCACAACACAGTGGACTACAGATATTAGTTATTCACAGCTCTCTGTGCACACACATCAAATTGTACACCATTGATCCTTGCATACACACATTGGATGGAATACTCACACATATCTAAGGCCAACATAATAAAATATGTCAAACATACACAAACAGAGAAAAACAGAGGGGAAGAGAAAGACAGACAGTGACAGAGAGAATCTCATTATGAGGCTCTTCCCATCCAGTACACATCCCATTGGCCTATATCACATGATGTTCTGATGTCATTCACTGGAGAAATACCTTTGGTTAGCCCCCAGCCCTATAGTCTCAGTGGTGTTTGTGATAACCATGTAACACTACAGTCAAAATAAGTATCCATGTAGCAGTTGTAATCTCAGTCCTGTCAAATGTTAAGTGGTGTGATTGTGTGTTTCTAGATGAATGTGGTTGAGCCCATACCAACACACACTAAACTTCCCTTATTCCTCCTTTAGCACTGCTGCTGATGTCACTCACCTTCAAAGATACCTTTGGACAGCTCTCCAACATATAACCTTTGCAGCCCTTGCAATAACTGCGTAATAGGTTCATAGGTAGGTATTAGGCTATTGGCCCTGGAGCCTATACAAGCCCAGACAAAAAGGTACCCTGGCTTTTGCCACACAAGAAAATTATTTTCCTGTACCACTGTCGAGCAGAGCCACAGAGTCGATCCCCGGGGTAAATTTCCTATTTCCCATCCAATCATCAAGATTTTTCTTGAAGAGTGCTATTGAGGATCTTTGTTTGATATAGATAGGTAGTTTATTCCAGAGTATGGGAAGACTCTGGGATAAGAATCTATCCCTCTGGCATGTTCTGTTTATTGTGGTGACAAGGTTTAGGTCCCTAGAGCATGTAGTTCGGAGGGATTGGGATTTCTTTAAGTGGAGCATGTCCAACATCTCTGGGTTTGATATAGCTTTGTATGTTAGGCAGAGATCACCTCTGAGCAGGCGATATGCGATGGAGTAAAGCTGAAGTGTTTTGAGACGGTCTGCATAGGGCATCTGTTTGAGGCCGGTAATCCTCTTTGTGAGGTATTTCTGTGGCCTTTCCAGTTGTTGTAGACGTCTTGTGAGGTACATACCAAAAGGGGCGTTGTACTCTATAATGGGTCTAATGAGTGATGAGTAGAGGGGAACAATGACCTCTTTTTTTCTGGATGAGAAACCTTTTGTGATAAGGTGTGCCACGTAGAAGGATTTCCTGACTACAGTGGCGATGTGATTATCAAAGGAGAGACTACTGTCCACCTGTGTCCCAAGGTCTCTTATCACACTTTTGGTGTTAAGTATATTACCGCCTATGTTGTAGTTCATGGGTACAGAGTTTTTACCAAAGGGGATGACAATGCATTTTTTTGGCATTGAGCTTGAGGCCATGGCTTTGACACCAGGCATCTGACTCAGTGAGGCCCTTTTGTAGGATGTACACATTGTTAGGAGTTTCGATTATGGCTCCTAGTTTGCAGTCATCTGTGAACTTCGTTAGCCAAAGACCTTCTGTGTTAGCCTGTACTTCAGAGAAGTAGATACCAAACAGGAGAGGACTCAGGACTGAACCCTGTGGTACTCCACTTTCACTGTTCTGAAGTCGGATTTGGAGTCTGCTACTTTCACAGTGTGGGTTCTGTCAGTGAGCCAGTTGGCAACTCATCTTGTGACATAAGGATTTATACCTAGTTTAGTGAGTTTATCTATAATTCCAGAGTGGGGGATTGTGTCGAAAGCCTTGGCAAGATCTAGATAGGCTGTGTGGACCACCTTACCCTTGTCTACTGCTTTGGTGACTGCTTCAAAGAAGTCTATCAGGTTTAGGAGACATGATCTGCCTTTTACAAACCCGAACTGGATGGGGTCCAGAGTTTGGAGATTACCATTGTCTTTGTTTATAAGTTCCATGATGATACGTTCCATGGCTTTGCAGACCAGGCTCATCAGGCTAATGGGGCAGTAGTTCCCGGGGTCCATAGTGGCTCCCCCTTGTGGAGTGGGATAACCATCAATGTGCACCATTCAGCAGGCACAAAGCCTGAGGTGAGGCTATGATTGAACATGGTGCTTAGGTGAGGTGCCAGCTCGTTCTGTAGTTCGTGTAGAACACAGCCTGGGATGTTGTCTGGTCCCATGGATGCTGTGTTCTTGGCTTTGAAGAGTGTGTTTTTTACCTGTGCAGCCATGATTACAGGAACTTTGCATTCTTCTGGTATAGAGATGGCCTTTTTAGGTGGTGAGAGGGGGTAAAGTTAGCACTGAATCTATCTGCCAGGATGTTGGCAATATCAGTTGGGTCTGTATATTTAGTGCCATTGTGCTGTAACTCAGAGCAGATCTGAGTGTTGCCATTGAGATTCTTGACATAGCTATAGAATGCTTTGTGGCTGTCTTTAGAATCAGTGGTGATTTTGTTTTCGTAATGAGCCTTGGAGAATTTTATCAGGGATCGCAGCTTCTTACTGAGGCTGACCAGGGAGCTCCTCCACTCATGTGATTTTACTCTCTTTTGCAACAGTTTCTTCCTTCTGTTGTACAGTTTGTTTATGGCAGGGGACCACCAGATTGGCTTCCTTTTTTTGGAGGATAGCGTCTTGGTTCTGTTTGGGATAGCACGATCATGCACTCATGTAAGTGCTTATAAAGTGTAATTGTGTAGGATTCAGTAGTTGTAACTGTATTGTCCATCTGATTGGGTGTCATGAAGTTCACCACTTCTGTCTTAAGAAGCATGAAGTTGGCTTTGGAGAAATTTTTAACCACGGATTCCTTAATGGTGGGTGGGGGCAGGATGTGGATATCTAGGGTAATTAGCTTATGGTCAGATCAGACCAATGAGGCATTGACTTCAGGTGTGGAACACCGGTCACTCATGTTGGTAATGACTAGATCTAGGATATTGTTGCCCCTGGTGGGGGTGTGGATGAGTTGATCCAGGGCATTAGAGTTTATGAATTCCAGAAAGAGTTGAGTGAAGGAGTTGGTACATGAGTAGTTTTCCCAGTTAATGATGGGGTCATTGAAATCGCCCATTATTAGGATGTTTGGTTGAACCCTAATATTTTCCAGTACATCAAGAAAAGAGGAGTGGGAATCCTGGGGAATGATGGGTGATCTGTATCAAGCTATAATTTGGATTGTAGCTTTGCCCAGAGTTAATTGCATTTGGATAACCTCGGCTGCATTAATACTATAGTGTAGCAAACTAGTTTGGTAAGAGTTCTAATTCTGGTCCTGGCAACTGTAAAAATGTGTGTGTTTGTGTGAGAGAGTGTGTGTGTCTTTGTAGACACCTGAATTTGTGGTCATTCACATGTACTATGATTTCACTCACCTTCAAAGATACCTTTGGACAGCTCTCCAACATATAACCTTTACAGCGCTTGTGATAACTGTGTAATACTATAGTGTAGCAAACTAGTTAGATAAGAGTTATAATTCTGGTCCTGGCAATGGCAAAATGTGTGTGTTTGTGTGAGAGTGTGTGTGTGTCTTTGTAGACACCTGAATTTGTGTTCATTCACACTTACTACACTTCCCTTACCCCTCCTTTAGCACTGCTGCTGATATCACTCACCTTCAAACATACCTTTGGACAGCTGTCCAACATATAAGCTCTGTGGCATGTGCAATAATTGTGTAACACTGTAGCAGCAATACATAGCTAGGTTGACGTTTGAAACTCAGTACTGGCAATTGTGTGTGTGTGTGTGTGTGTGTGTGTGTGTGTGTGTCTGTCTGTCATCCAAATCCTGTGTGGATGTCGGTCTGATTGTGTAATAACAGGATCCATTGGGGGGGGGCGGGTTTTGCTAATTTATTATATTGAGGACCTAGTATATATTCCAATGTCGACATTACAAGACCAACAGTTGTCAAACACCATAGAGGTTGGTGTACACAATCCACAGCCCTAAATGTCTACTGCCATGTGGAAGGATTATGTGACAGTATGGATTAGTGAACAATAAAGGCGACCCTTCTAATACTCAGAGACCACTCTGTACCATCGAATCATACACAAACACACTTGGCTAGGCAACAACCACTATATTGGTAGTTATCCTGAAAATTGCTTCACAGATAACACCCACAGTGGGATTGCAGTGGACTACATGTCTGTTGACCACAACGGTGCCACTGACATCAGAAGGTACTTTGATGTGTTACATCTCCTGAGTGTGTATTATCCAGCAAGTGAAAGGAATGTCACCCTGTTCCATCCCCTCAGTAGCCCAATCAATGCATACAGTGGCTCTTTTGTCATGTTACCCACTGGACACCTGCAACAACTGTAGAGTCTGCAAACATACCCCACAAAGGTAATACCATGCCTTATACACATGCCCTTTATGGACAGATATCAATAACTCTAATGAATCCTCATATCATACTGTCTATGTAGGTGCAATCACTACCTCATTTACATAGCCAGGTCTCAACAAACGAGGTCAGGGATGCTACTTCTGAAGATACCAATCTGTCCACACAACATGCCCTAGAGATCTCAAGCACACTTCCACACTTCAAAGGACATGCATGTAGGATGAGTTCACAACCCAGATACTGTCCATGGTATGGAATATAAATCACATACATGTGAACCACCTCTCCATTACAACAGACATGTGTCCTTCACTCCAACAACTGCTATGAGTGACTGCATCCTGACAGATGTCTACTGTTGAGCAGCATGACCCTCATATTGCATACATGTGTAGCTGTTATGGTGGCAATACCATTAGGAACACTGCCTAATAAGGACTCATAGGGGTGGCAAGACACTTAGTCAGTATCTGGAATCCCAGCAGTGACAGATGTAGGACATCTGTTGGAAGTTATTGGGTTCTGTCAATCATGTTATCCCAAGGTGAGAGATACTGGATACCCTGAGTATGACACATAACACATAAGTCAATGTTGCAATCAATCTGTTTATAGTACCGCAGCATCATTCTGGGTTACAGTGGTACACTCTCCAGGGCTACTGTCACACCTGCCTGGACCACATAATCATAGAGTTCAAGCATGTCTCTTTTCATGTAGGCCAGGGAGGTGTGTCCCAAGTCATTCACACCCACATGGATACAGAGTGATACTCATAGTTGTTGTGGAGTGCAATGACTGGCTGTGTCATGTGTTGGATGTTGGCATGTGATAGATACTTGTCTGTTACCTGCTCCATATTCAACTTAGTGATAGGGGTATGTGTGTATCTCAGTATTGAGTTTCCCATGATCACTGTATTATGCAAGGTGGTTAGCCTTAGGAGCATAGGTTGAGGGACACACTGTGTAGGTTAAATATGTGTCCCTTGGCATGTTCCATGTCGCAGTGTCTGAGTGAGTGTCTGTCTTGCTGGTCTGTCCTGTTTGGGTAAATGTCCATTGAGTGCCTCTGGGAAGGTGGGTGTGTGACTTTTCACTGTATGTCATGGCTGTCAATGTGGGTGTCATGGTGAACTACGTGTTCCACATGGTGTGGTGCAGGTGTTGATCATATACTCATGTCCTGCTAGTCCAGTCTTTGCTGGAGAGTGCATATGTCCACATTGGGTGATATATGGGTAACCCTAAAAGGTCTGAGTGTTTGGAGTTTAGAGGGGAGGGTTGTCTGTGTACATGAGGCAGTTGTAACAGTGCCTCAGAATGGACAAGTGCTCCAGGTTAATGGGTGAAAATAGAGATCACCACCCTACAAACATGCCAGGAGGAGGGAATAACTAGTAAGTACTGGGGCTACATCTGTGATGAATGAGTATTGCTGCCAGCTCCCAAGTGTGCCACATGTCTTGATACAATAACCTGATGAAGTGCCACACCATAATGCTAGTTGAAGTGCAAGACAGGAAGAACTCGCATGATGTACAGGTGGAACAGAAGGCAGACTGTCTGCCACCTGTAATACTTTACCATAGCTGTGCAGTTACCAGCAGATCTGGCCATATGAAAGTTCAGTAAGCTCTGCAGCATGTGCGGTAACTGTGTAACACTATAGTAGACATGCCTAGATACACAGGAGTTCTAATCCCAATACTGGCAAGTGTGTGTGTGTGTGTGTGTGTGTGTGTGTGTGTGTGTGTGTGTGTGTGTGTGTGTGTGTGTGTGTGTGTGTGTGTGTGTGTGTTTATGTGTGTATCATGTACTGTCTGGCTTATAACATATTTGACCTGTGCACCCTTCACACTTCCCTTCACTCCAATTTTGTAGTCCTGTGGATGTCATCCACCTGAGATGTACTTTTTGAAGAGGTGGAAACATAGAAGCTCTGTGGTGCATGTGATAACTTTGTAGCACTATACTAGGAATACATAGATAGGCAGGAATTCTTATCCTAATGCTGGCAACTGTTTGTGTGTGAGGATCATATCTTGTGTGGCTTATACAATTTTGATGTGTATACCATACATGGGTGGTGACCACCTCCTACTGCCATTACTTTCTATAGTGTGGTAACAGCATCTGACTCACATGCAGCAGATTAAACCATTGTACAGTCCTCTGTACAGATGTGTCTGGCATATCCAAATATTTGTAACCTATAAGTGGTCAGAAGTGGTCTGTGTGTCTTAACAATGCCTATGTATGTGACATTATAGCCAAATAGGCCATAGTGAGTGTAATGAAACATATGGCAGCATGAGGTATCATACCTGATTGAAACATCATGCTGATATGACGTCTCCCACCCTCACATTTGGCCAGCCTTGTAGGTGCATTACATGAGTCCAATTGCATGGTTTTACAGGTGAACTGTTCCTGTTATGGGTCATATAACAGGCTGGTAGAGGTGTGGACTGTCATATTGTGGTCCTAATTAGTATGTAACAGGAATACCTTGCATCTTAAGAGGGGTGTGTATACAATTTATATCCACTGTATACCACTAATGTTTCATGCATGACGCTACCTTAGGCCATTTGTCCAGTCCATTTGGCTGGCCTCTGTCCAGATGTCTTGGTACTGACAAGTTGTGAGGTATGCTACAGGAATGTTGAAGTCACATCAGATAGAGCCCATTGGTGACCACTGTGATACAATACAGTTAACCCCATCACAAGTGAACATGCACAACAAGCAATACAGCTATTACTTAAAGCAATATAGCTATTACTGATGGTTGTGTGCATGGTAAATTGCATGCACTTCACCTGCCTGGGGTATTGCCAGACAACAACAGAACAATGTCATACTCACCAGCTTCAGGCTGCTGTCCCATATGCAGATCAGAGGGTCCTATGTTGTTGTGAGAGGGAGGTATTGTCAGCAGACTCACATGTGGCCTTGGTACAGGATGGATGCAGCATGTCTGCACATCTACAGTAAACAAAAGCTGGTGCCTGGACCCAAAACAACTGTTCTCAAAGTATCCAATAAAAGCCACCAAATATTTCAAATTCAAACACTTTAATAGCATAAAAACAATAAAACATGAGCACTTTCATTTAAAACATTGTTAAACGTCATCAGACATAGTGTTGAACACATTTCCTCTTTAAGTACTTCCTACTTGCATTTGATTGGCTAGGCTCTTGCTTACTTCAACACCACAAGGTCCTGTTTTAAAGTTACAGTATGATTATTACATATTGTAATGTTATCACTCTTTTTTCAGAGACATAGTACTTTATACAGAATTGTGTTAAAGAAAATAACCAAATTTATTGGCTTGAAACTATTTTTTCCTCTTCAATACCTTTAACTTTAGAACTGAAGTAATTGAACTATGATCATTGATACCTGGCCAGCTATCAGCTTGCAAACACACTTGCCATTTCAACTCTTTTAACTCTAAACACCCCATGCCTACTTGTCATCAATACAAACTTGATCGATGACCATGAACTTGAATTGATGTCCTACTTGGTCACTAACATGTTTAGCCAAAGCATTGTTTAAATTGTTCTTTCTAATGGCACATTCATGCTCGTAAATTCTCTGGCAAAACTGACTTTCCATTTTGCCAATATAGAATACTGAGCAGGCATCACAAATAGCAATATATATACCACTGCTTTTGATTTACAATTGTATTTCCCTTTTATTTGATATGTTTTTGTTTCGTACAATAACCCTGTCTCCTATCTTTATTTTGTGGCACCAAGTGCATGATCTACATTTAGTCATACCATGCGTGCCATTAAAATTTTCTTGCCCTGTATACTTTAATAAGTCCTTAAAGTTCATTCCCTTCCAGTACACTATAGTGGGTCTTTCACCTACATGGTTCCTAACACAAGGGTCTTCTGACAAGATGGACCAGTTTTCTTAAATGTCCATTTCAGACTTCTACAATCTTCACTATAAGTTATAATCAGAGCAGGTTTATTGTACGAAACAAAACATATCAAATAAAAGGGAAATACAATTGTAAATCAAAAGCAGTGGTATATATTGCTATTTGTGATGCATGCTCAGTATTCTATATTGGCAAAACAGAAAGGCAGTTTTGCCAGAGAATTTACGAGCATGAATATGCCATTAGAAATAACAATTTAAACAATGCTTTGGCTAAACATGTTAGTGACCAAGTAGGACATCAATTCAAGTTCATGGTCATCGATCAAGTTTGAATTGATGACAAGAAAGCCCGGGGTGTTTATTTAGAGTTAAAGGAGTTGAAATGGCAAGTGCATTTGCAAGCTGATAGCTGGCCAGGTATCAATGATCATAGTTAAATTACCCCAGTTCTAAAGTTAAAGGCATTGGAGAGGAAGAAAATAGTTTAAAGGCAATAAATTTGGCTTATTTTCTTTAACACAATTCTGTATAAAGTACTATGCCTTTGAAAAACAGTAATAGCATTACTATATGTAATAATGACACTGTAACTTTAAAACAGGACCTTGTGATGTTGAAGTAAGCAGGAGCATAACCAAGAAAATGCAACTAGGAAGTACTTAAAGAGGAAATGTGTTCAACACTATATCTGATGAAGTTTAACACTGTTTTAAATGAAAGCGCTCATGTTTTATTGTTTTTACACCATTAAAGTGTTCTAATTTTAAAAGTTTGGTAGCTTTTATTGGATACTTTCAGAACAGTTGTTTTGGGTCCAGGCACCAGCTTTCATTTGGTGTATTTGGTTTGTTTTTGAGGATGTTGGTGTTTCATGCACATCTACAGTACTAACCGCAATGATACACAATGCTCTGTCCTCACCATAGATGCGCACCTCTGTGCATTAGAAAACCCCATCCACAACTGCAATCAGACCTGACACATGCATGTAGATACAATACAGATACATGTGTGTCTGATACATTACTGTACTAATCCCCACTGGGCCCTTACCTGCATGGTCCTCATCCAGTGTGTGTGTGTGTGTGTGTGTGTGTGTGTGTGTGTGTGTGTGTGTGTGTGCGCAACCCACTTCTACAATGCTTCCCTTAGCATCATAACCTGTGCGTGGGGCATGTGCCCCATGTTTGGTGAGGAGATCCTCGGTGGGTGTCAGTGTGGGCTGTATGGTTGGGCCCCCGCCTGTGGCTAGCCAGTCCCTCGCTACAGCAGCCGCCTATTAACAGGCATGGCGGATGAGGTGGGTGGCCCGATGCTGCACATGCTCATTAGTTCTGCTTTGCAGGCTGGCATCATTTACCCTGTGGACCCTGTGTGATGATTACATCATGCACAAAGGCCACTATGACACATATGACTGTTGTCAGAACCCTGGACATTACCTCAATGCCAGGAGATGTGCCACTATTACCGTTGTGAGCACCATAGCTCACATGAAGTAATACATTGCTGGTAGTCCACTGAACAGTAATGTTGTTATAACATAGTGGGGAACATGGGTTGACATTGAGCTGCCTGTTGACCACAACAGTGCCACTGACATCAGAAAGTACTTTGATGTGTTATATCACCTGACTAAGTGTGTGTTATCCAGCAAGTAAAAGGACATGTTCACCCTGTACCCTCCCCTTAATAGCCCAGTCAATATGTACAATGTCCCTTTTGCAATGTACACCACTGGATATCTGCAACAACTGTAGAGGCTGCAAATGCACCCCAAAAAGATCACACCAGGCCTTACACACATGCCCTCTATGGACAGACTCCTATAACTCCAATGAATTCCTGTATCATACTGTATATGTAGGTGCAACCACTGCCTGAGTTACACAGCCATGTCTTACCAAACTGGGTCAGGAATGTTACAGCTGAAGATCCCAATCTGCCCACAGAACATGCCCCAGATACCTCAAGCACACGTCCACACTCTAAAGGACATGCTTGTGGGATAGCATCACAACCCAGACACTGTCCATAGTATGGAATATAAATCACATACATGTGAAGTAATGCACATAACTGGCCATCCACAATACACATCTGGATGAGTGGATGGGGAATACAATACCCAACCCTGGGGCTCACTCCACTGAGTATACTCATTAGCCACGCTGGGGACTATTTTCATGTGGCCTGATGCCAGGGTATTTCCTTGGCCTAGCCTTGTAGAGCTGTCACGGCCATTCACCTACTACACACCTATGAAACTATTAACTAGTGGATCTCAGTACTGTGAAGTGTGTGTGTGTGTGTGTGTGTGTGTGTGTGTGTGTGTGTGTGTGTGTGTGTGTGTGTGTGTGTGTGTGTCTGTGGGTGAGTGTGTGTGTGGGTGAGTGTGTGTGTGTGTGTGTGTGTGTGTGTGTGTGTGTGTGTGTGTGTGTGTGTGTGTGTGTGTGTGTGTGTGTGTATAGTAATCTGAGTGCTTTTTGTTTGATGAATACCCATGGGGGTGTGGTTATTAGCAAATGGAGGTGTGTCCAAACCAACACACTTACCATTCTCAATCATAAACCTATAAACAACCCACAGCCCTATAATTTGTAAGGCATATGCAATTACGGTTGTACAGACCTGTGAAATTCATGCAGATACAGCTGTACCTTGCCTATGACATGGTGTATGTGTTACCGCACTGTCATACCCCTTGGTCTTGCTGCAGGGCCACATCCTGATGACACACAGAGGCCTAGAACACAGACAGGATACAGCATGTGAGAACACATTCAGTCAGCATTAAGAATAGCAATAATGCATCATGGCTTAAACTGTACCCACACTGTGATGTGTACCCTTTACAAATGCCAGATGACAGCACCCTATACAGCATTACCTACATACAATTTATTATGTTCACTCTGTGCATCAGACCCATATTTGCATGTCCCTGCATCGATGTTTTGGATGTCAGGAATCAGGCATAGGTTTCGTCATATGCACAGGGTGTTGTGTGGTTTTGCCAGATTCCTAGGCTGCGCCATTTGGTTGGTGTATGGGAATGGCAAGGCCTGTGCAGGTGTGGTGCATGTGTGTGGAGGTGAGTTTTATTGTGATTGTGATATGTATGTGTGTGTGTGTGTGTGTGTGTGTGTGTGTGTGTGTGTGTGTGTGTGTGCGTGCGCATACACACAGACATGCCATGTGGCTGCCATACACTGATGTTCTCTAGACAGTTGTGGCCCATACATGGCAGGGTGTACAGTTCACCATCTCTGGTCATGGACATGGGAAATGAATCTGCCAAGAGTATCATGGGCACCAACACTGACAAGGCCAGAAAGGCCGGAGATAGTACTGTTCCCTGATGTTGACATATGTCTGCTGGATCCGCGACCCTGTTGGGACCATCCAGGACCACGTTTCCATGGCCTGCCTCATGTTGGCATGAACATCACACCACCCTCACTAGTGCTGGTGTTACCACCCATACAGGAGCGTGATGATGCATGGACATGTGCATGCCCAGATGATCGTGGTTCTGAGATACCTTCATGTGGCTGCTGCCTCCCGTCTGCCATACGTTCAAGCACAGATACTCCACTGTGGAGTAGTGCCACAACATGACCCCACTGTCTATCTGTGATCTCATTGCCCTCACATATGGCTGCAATGAGTTCTCAAAAATCACCACGGGCACCAGGGAGATGTTCTTCCACCAGCCTGCGCACTTGTCTGTTGTTACATTCATAACATGCCTGTGCATCCATTACGGACCGAAAAATGCATCTGTTTACTGCAGCAGTGGCACTTCCAGCATGGGCTGGACAGGCAGCCATTCTCCTCTGAGCACCCCTCCCTGCCTGAGTGGGACCTCACCACTACTCTATGGCCAGTGCCTGGGTACTCACTTGCCATAGTCACCACACTTGCATGTTCAGTGCCAGCACCCAAGCTGTCCTTCTAGTGTGGCTACTGGTGACAGGGAATGAGTGGGCAATGTGACTGTGTGCTGAGATGGGGTTGATATAGGTGGGATGCCAATCAATGACACAGCTGCAACCTCTGACAACCCCACCTGAGCCTCACTATGGGTATCATCATGGTCAGAGTCACCCAACAAAGTAATATCACTTACCCAGCAGGAGGGACTGCGACCACCATAGCCACATGTGAGAAAAAGACAACATATGTTCATTACTATCGGCACTATAAAGTTTGATGGCACACACACACACACACACACACACACACACACACACACACACACACACACACACACACACACACACACACACACACACACACACACACACACACACACACACACACACGTGAGGTGTCCCAGTGGCATTCCACAGACCTCACATTAGGCAACAGATGACAGTCATGACACACACTCAGACCAAAACAGACACACTCTAGACTGGTCATCAACATCATGCAGTGCAAACCTTTCAACTTACAGTAACTACAAATTTACATCACTCGGATATGTGACTGTTTTTATTTGGTGGTGAGCCTTCACCTACAACACACTGCACCCATGTAAACATTACTGCTGTTCATCTGTATAGCACTTTGGCCAAACCTACAGAACATACTTACCAACTGTACAGAGTTTCCAGGAATATCTACATATGTGGTTCATCTTTCCTGTCTGCTGATCATACCTCCTATGTGTGTTTGATATGTTACTGGTTGGTCCAGTGGATTGGTGACCCTACTTAATATCATACTGTGATATGAAGTTGGCATAACCTGCAGTACATGCATGTGAAAACAAGGTCAGTTACTGAAACAACTTCCAAAGCTTACAGTGGATATAGTAAGTATACAAACCCTTTTTAACATGCAATGATTTTGTGACAGATCACATGAGACACCAGTGATATTGCCAAAACATTTCCACATTTCATATGACATTTAAACTGTGCACTCCAATTGAAGAACCCACACATCAGGTAGGGTTCACATATCGTACATGATATGACTACAATAGCTGGGTTGCATAGGGGTGCACACCTGTAAACTGATACTTTGGTAAAGCACCTGTTCATATCATCACAGCATTCAGTACTCTTGGGAAGGTGTGTATCAGCATGGCACATCTTGACATGGCAAAGTTTGCACACTCTGCCTTGCAGAACACCTCCAAATCTGTCAGATTGCAAAACCATCCACTGTGCACAGCGCTCGTCACGTCACCACACAGATTGTGTATCGTATTGTCTCCATTGTGCAAATATATATATATATATATATATATATATATATATATATATATATATCGGATTGTAGCCATCCTTTTGCCCAGTGGATGTGCGATGTGGGCCATTGCTGTGTGCAATGTTGACATGGCTCCCCATACACAGGTATGTGGCAGACACCAGAAGAATTATAGCCACAAGGGACTGGTGTTTGAAACTGGTCATAATACACACCAAATCGGCTACAGCCCCAATTCTATGTTATGAACGGCAAACCTAAAGCAGGACATTGCCATCAGCCTGCTTCACTGTGTGGGTAGTGTGCTTCTGTTATTGTGCAGTGATTTTATATGACCAAAATAACATGGCCGAATTGTGGACAAAGACAGATTAACATTGGTCTCATAACAACTTAACACATTTACACACATGGTTTTGGAAAGCTGATGTATTGTTGTCCAGAAGTTACCCAGGACTGGATGTTGTTTGTTGTGAGGAACAGCTGCCATCTTCCAAACACATCATATAGCCAAGGCATGTGAAGACCAAATAAGATTGTTATCACATGTAGTACACACACAGTACTTGCCAGAGATATCTGTTACTCCTTTGGTGTTGCTGTATGGTTCCTGGCAGCCTCCCTGGACACTGTTGGTATTGTATCCTCCACATACATGTAGGGAAGTCCACTTCTTCACAATGTCATTGTTGCATTGTATCCGGAACACCTTTTGATGACTATCTGCACTGTGTTCCATGGCATATGCAATGCTGTCGGCATGTTTCTGTACCCTTCTCAAGGCTGATACCTTTCTAACATATGATCCCTTTGCAGCATGTTAAGCTGTATGTGAACCATGGCTTTTGCTGTAGCAGCCAACTGTGGGTCTATGTTGTGATATCCTTGGTATGTGAGCTGAGTGTTATTTGCAGTTGATCCAAAAGCCTGTAATTGTTGGCAGGTGTGTATACAGTATGATGTACTGCTGTGATTTTGTCACATCATGCTCCAACACAGTATGAACTTCATCATGTGCATACGCATCTAGTTACTTGGACAACTTCCATGTCACATACTTGTTCCACTAACAGATTTGTTTGTTTGTCAATTGCATTGTATAGATTATAGGTCACAGGAAAGGTTGGATATATGTTTGGTCTTCTGTATTGTGCTCACATTGTCATATATCAGAAATAACTGGCATTCTAATTGTGTACAGCTCTCATATGCACTATATAACAGCAGTGTCTACAATATGTCCCTACTCCTGGCCCTTTGTCCCTGCATTTTGCCAATCGATGTCCTACAATGACAGGTTTGTGAGGTCTATATGCTACAGATATATGACATCACATGCAAATAGGCCCCTGTGATATCCAGTGTGATATTAGGCAGTGAACCACACTACAAGTGATCATGCAGATATTGCCAGATGGCTGTGTGCAAACACCTTAACATGCCTTGGGTAGTGGTGAGCCAAAACAGTAAAGATCTCATACTCACTGGCTTCAGGCTGCTGTACCTTGTGTAGAGTCAAGGGACCTAGGTAGTAGGGAGGGTGAGGTATTGTTAGCTGATTCACAATATGCATTGGTCGACAATTAATGCTACATTTATGCACAGGTACAGTATGCACTATGATATTACACAATTTGTTGTTCTTCACCATAGATGTGCACTTGTGTGCATAACTAAACTACACCCACTGATTGTATTAATGTATCTATTTTACAGTTTGTTTACCTGGATAGTCTATTGGTCCAAGAAGAGCCTGTTTTGAATGGAGTCCTGTGGAAATAATCTCCATGAACAACAATCTAATGTGAAGACAATGCATTTACTGTTATATGATAGTATTTAGTATTGCAGAACGATAGTATTACATAACATTCTAAAATATCTACAATTGCAGTGAAAATATAGTTACAATCGTAAAAGGTAAAATATAAGTCGGGTCTATATTAGTTCATCGACAGCTTAGGTTGTTGAATCTGTAATGATCGACACCTAAGCGTCGAACTTGCAAAATCACAAACGGTCATTTAAGCAAATTCTTTCCTCAGGGAAAGAAGTCGCTTGGCCGTTATTGGGGATTTGCCCTTTTGGCAATGTGGAACTATCTTGGAGTTGGTATATTTAGTTAGAGGAGGTGAGGGGCACAGCCCCCTATGTCGGGGGTGTGGGGGTGAAGCCCCCCACATTATTTAGGTTGAAAAGTTAATTTTGTTCACGGACAGCCTACTGAATTCTTTCCTGAGGAAAGAATTCACTTGGCCATTAGCGATTTTGCAAGTTCGAAGCTTAGGTGTCGATCATTACAGATTTGACAACCTAAGCTGTCAATGAACTAATATAGACTCTATAAGTTAACTAGAATAAGAAAAACCCATTGATGCGTATTTCTGTTACATTTGTTGTTGAAATAACACAGGGTTGACATTACAGTTTTACATGAACTCTTAGCGTAGTTAAAGTAGGATGGGTGATAAGAGGTGAAATTGTTGAATCTCAGAAGGGTGGGACAATAACAAAAAAGAAAAAAAAGTAGAGCAAGAGTATGAGTAAATGAGATAAATGAAGATGGTAGTAGTCAGAGAAGCTCAATATGATGAACATAAGATAGAAGTAAAGGAGTGTGAGAAATGGGGAAAAACAGGTGAGTCATGTGTGATGAGAGCAGGAACATTCCCAGAGGCTTTTAAGATGGGAATGAAGCAAGGTCTTAAAGGTAGAGTGGTTGTCTGTAGTACCAATAAGAGGTGGCAGGGATTTTCAGAGGTGAGCTAGGGAAAAGGATAATAGGTGTCTGCCTGGAGGATGAGCAGGCTTGTGCAGTTAATGAAAATTCTGGTTATTGGATCTTAAAAGTCTGTTGGGTATCTGCATTTTGAAGGGGGCTGCAAGGGAGGGGTAGATGTAGGGATTACACATGAGTTTATGGGCATGAGTAAGTTGAATGTAAGTAAGATGGTTGGTAAGTCCAAGCAAATTTAGTTTGTGTAGGGCATTGTATTGGTGGTATTTGGATTTATAACTGGTAGCAAACTTAGACATTTTCTCATAACAGGAGGATAACTTTGTTTTTAGAGAAGATTGAAGGTTGGTAAGAAGTGGGGCACCATCTAGGAGACAATGAATGATGAAGGTGTTAGATAGTACCATTTTAGTAGTGGGAGTGATATAGTGGTTATGGTGGTCGTATTTTACCCTGACATATGCATCTCAAAACTCTATAGAACACAGTTGTAATGCAATCTCAGTACAATGATGTGCACTTTTGGCTTACCTGGATGATCCTCACCTGTTGTCTGGGTGCCACCCACCTCCACGACTGAATGTTCTTGTGTAGATCTTGTTGTGGGAGCTACATCAAGGATGGCCAGGAGCTTCTCCACTGCCGTATGAGGGGGCTGTGTAGCTGGCCCCCACCAGTAGTGGAAGGATCCCTTGCTACAGCAGCAGCCTGTTGCCGGGAACGCCAAATCAGGTCATTTGCTCTATGACGTACCTAATCATACTTGCGGCCATGGTGGCCCAAGTTGTTGACACTTTGGACAATTTCATCCCACAGTGCAGTCTGCTCCCGTTGCTTTTGGCAAGCCCGACCAAAACGGGTGGTATAGTTCTGCAGGATGGCCTCAGTTATGGCCGAAGTGTCTTGCTCATTGTAGTCCGGCTGCCTTGGCATAACACCTGGAAGACATAAACAGGGAAACACATCACAGGACCTCAGACATTGCACAGACTTCTTTACAGAGACAGCACATGACTAATTATCAACAGTGTACACTATATACAAACACATGAGACTCAGCACTATATGAACATGCATTGTACTCCTGGTCCTGTTGTGTTATATTCCCCCCTATTAGGGCCAGTACATTTCATTAACCATCATTCACAATTGTGTAGAAGGGTGACAGTGTCTGTGATCCTTGCAGATGGGCTGTCAAAACTGCTTAGGCTTGGCTTGCAAACAGTACGTAATGGAGCTGGAAGCATATGTCTGAGTTCGTGTAGGATGCAGACTAGAATGTTATCAGTCCCCAAGGGTCTTGCTATTTTTACGTTTAAATGGGTGGTTTGCACCTGATCCATGATGATGAAGGTAGTGGTGCATGTGGTGTTCATATCCACCTATACTGATGTTGAGCCAGGGTTGTGATGTTTGGCCTAAACGTGTCTGCAGCACGTTGGCTGTAGTGATGGTGTGTGTGTGTGTGTGTGTGTGTGTGTGTGTGTGTGTGTGTGTGTGTGTGTGTGTGGGTGTGTGTGTGTATGTGCTATGATTAACCCCCATTACAGGGTAGTCTGAGTTGTTGCCTATGAGACTGCAGACATATGTGAAGATGGCCTTCTGGTTGCCCTCCATGGGTGTGTCCAATTTATACTCCTAAGCAGCCTTACAGTAATCCACCTGTGACCTACTATGGTCATCCAGACAAAGGATGAGATGCTGGCCAGTTGGTGCCTGCTGCTACTGTCCCACTGTATAGCCAATATACCATCCCATTATGTCCTTTGTACACTACTGCCGTCTAGCAAAGGGGTTTACTGTACTTTGGTTGAGATAGGATGTACAAGTTAGGTATTGCTGAGGCCATACAGCTATGTGGGTGGTCATATCAATGTTTGTAGTAGGCATGGAAACACAGTTGGACACCTCTCTATTTCTTACATGATACTCCTGATTATGGCAGTACCGATGTCTGTGTAAGGGCAATGCAATGTTGGATGTACACACATTAACATTACACACGTGTACAACATGTACAGCTCAGTTACATGCTGTTTTGCATCCCATGTCAGGTGTTATGAGGCACCCAGGTACACCTACGCATACATGCATACATCTGCACAGGTAATAACTACTATACATTTCTGTTCTATGTCAGTATGACACACTGTCATAACACTTTTGTTGCTCAGTCATACCTGTCAACCTGGTAGGGGGCAACATGTGGAGGATGTCGTACATACATGGTGGGCTATGGACCAACATTAGTGACACTGTCTTCATATTGCTGTAACACATGTACATCATTTGATATTTGGGAAGCCTTTGCATTCACAGTCATACCCTGGAGGATGTGCAATGCTCCTATACCAGGCAGAGTGGGGAATGTCTAGCAGTGTGGCAGTGAGTGTTAGGGATATTTACACATTTATACAGTGAAAGAGGTTGGCAAAGGAGAAATGGGATTGTCAGACAGATGAAACAACTATACAGGTGTATACGGGGATGGGGTGTATGGCAAAGAGAGTGGTGTTAAAGGCTAGGGACGGTGCGTCTGAATGGTTGTATGTAAATTTGGATGCCAAGGATGGAGAATAGGACTTGTACCAAATGGCTAGACAGATGCACGTAGATAGGAGGGATGTGCAGCAAATAAGGATGATTAAGGATAATGTGGGAAACATACTCACAAGTGTGAAGAGTGTGTACAGCAGATGGAAACAGTACTTTGATGGTCTGTTGCATGAGGAGAATGAGAGAGAGGAAATTGCATGATGTGGGTTTGGTGAATCAGGAAGTGCAACAGATTATCAAAGGGAAAGTAAGGATTGTTACGAAGGGGTGTAGCATTGGTAAGGCTGTTGGTCCACAAGACATACCGGTGGACACATAGAGTTGTTTAGGAGAAATGGCAGTGGTGCTGTCAACCACATTGTTTACTGGGATCTTGGAAAGTGAGAAGATGCATGAGGAGTGGGGGAAATGTGTTTGTGTACTGATCATAGGTTCATAGGTTCATAGGTTCATACTAGGCTATCTGCCCTAGGGCATTTATAAGCCTAGCCAGAGTGTGTTTGGCTTTCGCCACCCATTTTAAATTAATTTTGCTATGCCTTTTTTTGAGGTTAGTATACTTTGCCTCTGTCTAACAGTGACACAGAAGTGATAGCCGGGGTAAACCTATGATCTCCCATCCACTCATCAAGATTCCTCTTGAAGAGAGTCAATGTGGGACTCTGCCTAACCTGGACTGGGATTTTATTCCAGAGTGAAGGGAGCCTCTGGGTTATGAATCTGTCCCTCCAGCATGTCCTATTTATTTCAGTGCTGAGGTTCAAGTCTCTCGAGCGCATAGCTCGATGGGATTGGATTTTCTGAGGTGCAGCATGTCCATTAATTCGGGTTGGACATGGCATTATCGTCAGGCACAGATCGCCTCTGAGCAGGCGGTATGCCACTGAGTAGAGCTGGACTTTCTTTAACCGGGCATCATATGGCATCTGTTTGAGCCCTTTGATCCTCTTGGTGAGGTACTTTTGGGGTCTTTCCAGTTGCTGCAGGTGTCTGGTAAGGTACATTCCAAAAGGCATTGTACTCAATTATGGGCCTGATGAGGGATGAATAAAGAGGCACGATGACCTCCCCTGATCTAGATGTGAATCCCTTCATGATTAGGTGGGCTATATAAAATGTTTTTCTAACCACTTTGGCCACGTGGTTGTCAAATGAGAGATTGCTATCAACTTGGGTCCCCAGGTCCCTAATGACTTCTTCTGTACTTAATGGATTACCACCTATGTGGTAATTTGTGGGCACTTTGTTTTGCCAAAGGGATGACTATACACTTTTGGCGTTTAGCTTGAGGCCATGGCTCTGACACCAGTTGTCTGTTTCTATGAGGCCCTTTTGGAGGATGCTTGTGTCGGCTGGAGAGTTGATTAT